>NW_006441071.1:3833931-3841647 GCF_000325575.1 Pteropus alecto | reverse complement strand
GTGTTGGACACACGCGGTAATGAAAATCCATGAATCAACTGTGCGTTCATAATTATTTCATAAATAAATGGCTTCTGGAGAGCGGCATCTGTCTCTCGCCACCGAGTGCATGTCTTTCATTAATGTATCCCGGCCTGCACAGAGCTGGCCTGAGACCTTCTCTCACGTCGTCCTCCATCTCTCCATCACTGTCCACCAATAGGTTTTTGTGGTTCAGAAAGAGCTGCAGCCCCACACTTCTCCACAAGACTGATGTCTCATCAATAACATTAGCCAGCATTACAGGCTGCATCAGGGTAGAGCAGAATCAATACGCCCAAGGAAAATGTCTAATAAGTTGACATGGCCATCCTCAGCAGGACTCACATTACAAGAAATGAGTTTTCTTAAGGAATCAGCGTCAGGGTTGCTTAGGTGCCCCACACCCAGATATCCTGACTAAGATTTATAGCTTTGTGCTTAGTTGGTAGAGCAAGGTCGGTCGGGAGAAGTGAAATGGTAACTGGGGTTAACTGCAAAATAAATTGGGGACTTGGGCCACTCTGCTGATGGCGAGGGAGGTGCATGATTGGGGGAGCCTTCATGTGACAGTATTCACCATGAACAGCCGCTTCTCACCACTGTCTACAGCTGTCCTATATGAGTGGTAACTTCTTCTTCGAGGGGGCTGCTTAGCCCTAAGTCACTTCCACAGTCACTTCGAGTGGCTTTACGGATGCCCCCTCCTCCTCTCTTTTCACCCAGAGTCACCCCCAGCCGGAGCAGAGGGGAAGATGCATCAGATATTTCTCTTTTATGAACGCAGATGTTCATCTTTTCTCATTTGTCTGGTCATCGGAGGGAAGCCTTATTCAATCATGTGAGGTAAAAGCATTAGCATGAGCCTTTGCATAGGCAATTTTTGAGATGACATTCCAGAGGCAGGTTTCTCCACAGATTCGCCACCTTCCTTTTAAAGGGATAGCCCGATAGTACAAAGTCATCAGGAGAATTTAAGTAGTCATGCGAGAACACTCACCTAGTTAATCTTACCTTTCATGAGCTCAGACAAGCCTTTTGACTTCAAGTCCACAAGCACAGATCAAGGGCTGTGTGAATAGTGTGGGTGACTCAAATGAATAAGAAATGGCCTCTGTTCCCCAAATTGCTGGTATAGGGAGGACACAAGCTAGTGCACAAAAAGGCTATTATATCGGGCTGGCTGGATACGGGCTTATTCATTCATTTATATGTCAATCAAATATATTGAGGCCCTACTACATGCTTAGCAAAGTACTGGAGTAGAGCAGTGACTAAAGTAGACAAAGTCCCTGCCCTCAAGAGCTTACACTCTTGTGCAGGCAGCAAACAGTGAACAATTAAACAAGTGAACATATAGTTTCAGGAAAATGCTGTGAAAAAAATAAAGCTGGTGATGGAGTTCGTGGTAGAGATGGAAGGGGAGCTGCTGCTTGTAATAGAGGTAGTCAGCGAAGGGCTCACTGAGGAAGCAAACTTGACCTAGGCAGAGGAAAACAATGTGCAAAAGTATTGAGACAGGCAGGTCACTGATGTGTTCGGGGAAGAGCCAGGAGGCACTGTGACTGGTTTATGGGGGAGGAGAGACTGGCAAGAGAGATGGCATGGGGAGGGAACCAGGGTTTTATAGGCAAACAGGACTGTGGATTGAATTCTGCATGTGGTGGAAAGCCATTAGAGGGTTGTGAGTAGGGAACTGACACACATATATTTTCATTTTATCCAGATTCCTCTGGCCACTTTATGAGAATAATCTGCAAGAATGAAAGCAGGGAGATAAATTAGGTAAGTGATGACGTACTCAGCAGTAGAGAGAGTGATAAGAAGTAGGATCCCAGATATATTTGGAGGTACAGTCAAAAAGTTTTGTTCATAGAGTGGATGCGGGATGCCAAAGAGATATGTCAAGAATGAGGCCAACGTTTTTAGCCTGAGCAATTGAGAGAATGCTGGTTCCTTTTCCTCAGATGAAGAGCAGGTTTGAGCAGGTAAAACCAAGAGATCGTTTAGGGGCATGTTGAGTTTCAGATGCCTATTAGCATCCAAGCCAAGATTGGCGGAGGTGCTGTATATTCAAGCCTGGAGTTCAGCGAGAGTTCTAGACTTAAGAGATCAATTTGGAAGTCATCTGCGCATTGATAATGATGGTATTTAATATCATATGGCTGGATGAGATCACTTAGGGAGAGAGCATAGCAAGAGCAGAGAAGCGAAGGGACCAAGGACTCTGGCAGAGAAGACAGAGGAGGGCAGTCAATGAAGTAGTGGGGCGTTGAACAAAGTGCTGTGAGATCACTCAGGAGGGAAATTCATTTTACCCAGAGGTGATGACAGTTGAATATAAACCTTGAAGGATGAGACTATTGCAACAGTTAGGCAGGGGTGGGAGGAGGAAAGGTTGTCAGGAAACGAGGGTGGAGAGTCAGGGCAGAGAGGACATCAGGAAGAGACGGTGTGAGGAAAATGGCATAATGTCCAGATAGGCTGGCAGGTGGGACACATGTGGAGTGAAAAAGGGTGAGCAGGAGAAGAGTCTGGAAGAGCTCAGTTTGGAGCCAGACCCTGAATGACTGTATGTGATGGGGAAGTGACGGCAGGTTGTGTCCAAACCATGTGGACGGCCATCAGAGAACACAAAGCCATAGTATTCTCCAGTCCACTTAACAGGTCTCCATGAGATCCCTGAGCTAAATAAAGTGCCTTCTACACTGTGCTGAATATCACCCTCCACTCCCACCTGACCCCCAACGCCTCCACTTAACTAGAACCACCACAGGAAATGCTTATGTGATTCCAGCAAGCCGAAGCTCTGGAAAACATGAAGAGAAATTAAATTGCCAGCTGTATGGAATGATTCAAGTTTCTCTATTTGCGCATATCTCTTTAAGAAAATCGAGCTAAAGCCTCTTTTAAAATATAGTGCATATGCCTGATTTATTTCATGAAACAAATACTAACACGTTGTTTTTACTTTCCCTCAAATATCTGCATTGATTTTGTTGTACATTCATCTTGTGTTGTATTTTGAAACCCAACGAGTGTCAGTACTGCAATAGCTTTGGCCAAAAGCAATCACGTTCTGACCCATGAAAAGACTTTGTTGGGTCCTTTGGGGGAAACATAGGCTTATATAACAATGTCCCCAAGGAACCAAAGATTCATCAGGGGAGAGAGCTCATGGACTATGGTGCAGTAAGTGCTCTAGAAAGAAGAGCCTCAGTGCAGGGAGAGATCACAGACCAGGGTGGCTGGGAGAGGCGAGAAACCCAAAGGACCAGCATTGGGGAAGGAGGAGGAGAAGAATGATAACACCATTTCCTGAGTGCTCATTCAGGTCAGGAATTGTGTTACTGTGCTTTACAGGAAGAAAAAAAAAAAACACCAAACTTTTTTTTTAACCCTAGAACTACTCTGTGAAGTAAATACAACCTACATTCATTTTAGCAGAACAAGAAGGTTACGTTCTCGCCCACCTAAGTGAGAGAGTGAGGCAGGCTTCCCCTGCAGATCTGTCTGCCCCCAAAACCCAGATCATTTGCCCTCCAGCTTGTGCAGAAGAACTGGCTGGAATGAGTGAACACAGAAATGCAAGGAAGGAACAAACAACTTGAAAGGATCTTTGGGGCTGGAGGGCCTCGGACATTGACGCCTTGTTAAACCATGAGATGGAACCACAGTGGTATGGAGTAGAGGCTATAAATAAATCCCAGGCAGAACTTTAGTAGACTGAAAACATGCAGAAGCCAAAAGACAGGGCTGTCACTGACCCACACAGAACCTTTTTGAGAAATAGAAACACACCCTTGCCCCTCTTCAAGACTGTTTCCATCAGTTAGAAAATCGTCAGAGAACTCCGATTCAGTTAGAATGAAACACTTTATTGCTACATGCCAGAAAATTGTGGTAAGAAATATACACCTCCGTGATACCCATGATGTGAAGAATGCCTCATAAATGTAGCCGCCTCCTGCAGATCCAGCCTTTGCAATTGGGTAAAATTTGCAAAAAGTAAGAGATTTTAACTATTATCGGTCGAACTAATCTCTGTCCGCCCTGACTTGGCCTTCTTCACTCTTCCTTGCCTATTGAGTAGTGTTAAAGGAGACATGGGCATTTTAGGATCCGGCCAACAGGAAGTTGACTTGGAGATACGTTTAGTTGGAATATAATAACACAACACATGCATGTGGTTCTCAGTCACTCCCATGTATACTTAGCTTACTTGTTGCCCTGGGGTAAGAATGGTTTCCAGGAATACTCTGACTACCCACTCATCTAGTGTCCTCAGTCAAAGAGGCAGGGTAGGAGGTCATATTAAGATGTGAATGTGTCCCGGAATGCCCAGCACCAGGAGGATGTGGGCAGAAGGAAAGGCAAGGTTTTAAATGTATACAGCCAGAAGCCAATGTTTGAAAAATCTTCCAACTCTTACAGCTAATGAGATTTCCTCAGTTTGACAACAATCCTAAAAACGAACATGATCTTAAATGAGTTTTTAATCTGAAGGAAACTTTACTAAGCTATCATTTTTTCCCCTAGTATGTTTTACATGATTCTTGTTTAACATTGTTGTAGGAATTTTGATCAGTAAAGAAGGTATAGAACAGAATGAAAAATACAATTATTAGAAACAAAGAGATAGCATGATTATTATTTCTCAGTGCCAAAATTATAAAACCAGACAACTTAAGAAAATCATTTGAAAAGCTTTTAGAATTAACAAAGGAAATTAGTTAAAATAGCCATATTAAAAAAAAAAAAACTTATGTAAAAATAATATATTTGAACACATACAGTATAAGGGAAAAGAAGATACTATTCATGATAGTAAACTAAGCAAAAAATAACTTGGAAAAATTTTAGTGGCAGTTATGAAGAATCCATATGAAGGAAAAAAACAGGACTTTACTACCACTTATAATGAAAGATTTTTAAAATAGAGAAGGATATGTTGTTTCTGGATGGAAGGAGGGTAGACTAAATACTGTAGAACAGTTAGTACCTCAAAATTAACATCTAGGCTGACTGTAGTTTCAACTAAAACACCAATGGGATTTGAGAATTCATCTCAAAAAATAAATAAGTGCAAATAACTAATATTTTAAAAGTAATGGTGGAGCCTTGCTGTCAGATATCAAAACTTATTTGGAGTGAGAAAGTTGTACAAGAAATAATGAACAAATTACTGGAATAGTCAGTCCTTAAACAGACCTAGTGCATAGAAGATGTCGATATGTAATAAAGGAAGCATCACTAATCCCATAATAAACAAAGAAATTAAAGTTAAAACATATGTTTACTAATCAGATTTGTGAACTTTATTAAAATAAATATTGATGAAAGTACAAAGAAAAAAATTATCGGTGAGAAGGCAAAATGGTATAAGCTTTACAGAGGGCAATTTGTAAATATGTGTTAAAACTTTAAGCACATGCCCTTGGACCCATTGATTACTACCTAAAAATTGATTCTAAGAAAATAATTGAATAAGTGTACTAATATTCATGTGCAAGACTATTGCTGACTATAAACAGTACAAAGAAAATTAGAAATATCTAAACTTTATAAACAGAGGACTGATTAAATAAGATATGGAATACACAATGAAATATCATGTGACTGCTTTTAAAAAATGAGTTGAATCTGCGTGCATCAATGTGGAAGAAAAACTATCAGTATCTGGTTAAATAAAAATAAAAATCAGAGAGTACAAGAAAGTATGTATGGTACCGTGCTATTTTCATTTTTTTAATAGTTTATACATATAAGAAAATCTGGAAGGATACACACTAAACTGCTAACAGTGTGTATTGTTGGAAATGTGGAAGTAATTATAGGTGACCATCACTTTCTACTTTTTCCCCTTATTAATGATTTGAATTTTACATTAAGCAAATATTACTTTTATAATCAGAAAAAGTAAAGATAATTCTACACTAAAAAAAAAAACCAAGTTCAAAAATGAGAAAGGCTTTGCGGGAAGAAATTGTCAAGTTAGTTTATCATTAACCATAATAAATTCTAGTTGGATTAGAATTAGATAAAAAAATGGTCTATAAAAAAAAAAGAAAAAAGTGAATATCGAATAATCTCTGGAGGGGCAATAATATTCTAAACATAAAAGCAATGCAATGAAATTATAAAGAAAATATCTGTATTTAATTAAATAAGAATTTGAAATTATATTCTGTACATCAAAAATTATCATGAGTAAAACCAGAGAAAACATTTTGCAACAATGATGGATAATCGTTGCTAACATTAATACCTGAAGAAGTCACTGAAAATTTATAAATTAACTCAATTTTTTAAATGGACAAATAACATAAACAAATTATAAAAGAGGTAATACAATAGAATAATAAATATATATTTTTAAATCCACCCCATCCGTAATTTACAGAAAGAAGACACAACAGAAAGAGACATCTTTTCTGTTGTTTTCTTTATTACTGTATCGGCACAGATTTAAATATAACGATACTCAGCGCTAGAGAATGTGAGCCTGGAATTCTCCATATAACACTAATGAGAGTGTCAAATGACCCTATTTTGGGGAAGGGCAATGTAGAAATATATAATTCTTTCCGAATGTTTACACCTCTTGATCTTAGTCCAGAAATCTTTCCCAGGAAAATAGATAAAAGACAGCAGAATTTCATGCACGAGAGTCTTCACCATGTATATTATATAATAGCAAAGAAACAAATATACCTTAAATGTTCAATAGAGGAATAGCTAACTACATTATAGTACAAACATACTATGGAGCATCATGCAACTGGGACCAAAAACAAGTAAAGCAATTTTCTAAAAGTTTCTTTTTAAAGACATGGTCCCTGTCTGCAAGGAGATTGCAATTTTGCCATGGAGATAAATTGTACTTGTAGAAAAAGAAATAATAGATCAAGCTAATATGTGGTTCAGTTCTCAAGTGCTTTCAGGATTTCTGAGAGGGAGCCCTCCAGCAATCGGAAAGGCGCGCGCGCGCACACACACACACACACACACACACCCCATGTTGTATAGCTGCAGGAGCTTCACTTCTCTTTCTGCTCACACCATCCTTTATTCTGCGAGGGAAGATGGACTAGAAAGAGAAAACACATGACCTTTCCACATAATCCCCACTGAACGTGGACATAGAGGTTCGTAGGCTCTAGAACAACCACCGCCTGCCTGGAAGCTTAGCCGTATGACAGACAAGGACAAAGCTCTCATTACCTAGACAAGCGATCAAAGGCCACACAGGTATTAAGCAGTATACCTCCTGTTAGAATCTGTCTGAAACAAGCTTAAAATTGAGACTAAACTCTGGGAAGCTAAGGGGTTGATTTAATGAATTTATTTCTTTCAAGTTTGGCTTTACAAACTTAATCCCAGTTTGATCTGGTTTTGTTTGGGTTTTTAAGTTCAAAATCCATGTCCAAAATTCAGTGATCCAGGTGAGAAAAAAAGCAAAAGAAGTTCTTTGATAACTGTTGATGACAGCCAACTAAATTAAAATGGATGAAGTCAGAATTGCTTGCATTTCTGTGGTGGGAAGAAAAAAACACATATGTGTGAGTCCTGAATAGGTTACCTGGCCGTTTCTGTTTCTATCTGCTTGACTCAGCAGAGGTAGCAAAACCACTCAGCAACAATTTGCAAAGGGACCTTGGTATCTGAGGAGCTCGCTGATTCAGGTTGTGTCACTTT
>NW_006441071.1:3756665-3833916 GCF_000325575.1 Pteropus alecto | reverse complement strand
AACAGAATCTTCCCCCAAAGAAGGCATAAAGCCAGCATATTCATGGGGCTTTTGAATCTCTTCTACCTGGATGATGAAATGACACTTAGCCCATTTATAATCCCATTATAATTAGGGGAAAATGCGGAGAGAAGAGCAATATATTGAAGGCAACCATTTCTGCCTTCTATGGGGTGAGAGAATTCCTTGGAAGTGAGGTTTTTGTGGAGAAGTCACGATGAGGGGCTATTTGAGTCTGTTATGTGTTGTGTTAGAACTAAGATGACACAGGGAGGAGCTAATCAGTGCTGCATAATAAACAAAAGGTGTCCGGCATTGGTGGACAAATTGTTCTTCCGGGAGGTAGTAGGGTGAGGCCACCAGCATGGAGCAAACCCAAAGTGATATATTCGTTTTCTATTGCTCCTGTAACAACTACCACAAACATGGTGTCTTAAAACAACATAAATGTTTTATGAAGATTATACAAGTCAGAAGAGTGGTGATGTCCCACTGGGTTAAAATCAAGAAGTCTGCAAAGTCGTATTGTTCATCAGAAGCTCTGGGTGAAAATCTGCTTATAGATTCATTCAGGCTGTTGGCAGAATTCAGGTCCAATGAAGCTGTGGGAAAGAATTCTCGTTCCCTTGCTAGCTTTCGTCCAGGGGTCTTTCTCAACTTTTAGAGGACACCTGCATGTTTTAGCTCCTGCCCTGCGTCCTTCATCTTCAAAGCCAGCAATGGCTAAATTTTACTAATTTGTCAAATCTCTCTGATCTCTTTTCCTTCTTATCTCTCCTCTGCTTTCCTCTTCCACCACATTCTCTCTGGCTCCTACTGGAGAAATTTCTCTACTTTTAGGGGCTCCAGTGATTAAATTGGGCCCACCTGGATAATCCAGGCTGCTCTATTTTGTCAGCTGATTAGTAAACTCAATTACATCTGTAAAGCCCCTTCACAGAAGTATCTAGGTTAGTATTTGATTAAATAACCCGAAGACAGGCATCTTGGGGACCATCTTTAGAATTCTGCTTATCACAGAGGATTTGATAGATGAAGTTAGCACTAGCAGCATAGCAGCCACCAAGAGCCTAAGGACAGAGAGATGACCATAGGTTCATCTCCATGACTGCATTTGACACACATTTCAGGGGCATTCATATCAGGTATCCAATTTTATACTGGTTCCTATTCTTTGCTGTGATTCCTCTGTTATTCCTTTTTGCTCATAGCCTATATAAAGGGCTGCCCTAGAGAACGGAGTAGGGGCTGTGTCCACACCTTGGAGTACTAGTCCTTTTACTACGAAAGTAAGCACTCCCCAGTGCCACCCCAAGCAGATATTCCTCAGATCTAATTGACTGTTATCATCACCATCATTGTCCTCAACAACATGATCATCATCGAGATAACTCACATGTATTTTAATGTGCCAGACATTAAAATAGGTGCTTTACATGTATGATTTATTAAATCTTTACAACACTGAGATTAGGTATTATTTTTATTCCCGTTGTGCAAATGAAGCCCAAAGAGGTTAACCAAATTGCCCAAGTTCACTAGTTAGCACATGGCAAGTTACAACCAAGTCATATGGTCCCCATAGCTGCAAGATAGGCTGGAAAACCATTTCTGGCAAAGAGAAGAAAATCTCTATGAATAGCATGGGTCAGTGCTTCTCAAAGTGTCCTGAAGGTCTCCTTTTCAGAAGGACTTGGAAGTCCCCCTTTCCTACTACATCTCTGTGTGAGGTTAAATTTTCGACTAAAACAACGTATTGCAACAGAATGAACACAGAAGCAGATATAAGAATCCAGCTGTCTTCAAGTAAGCCAGGCATTTAAGAGGTTTATGGAAATGTAAAATAACACCTTACTTATTTTTGGTTTTGGAAAATGGTTGTTTTCTATAAAATATGTTATATATACTAACATATAATGGGTTTACTGTTGTTTTAAAATGGAATAATAAAAATTCTTTTTAAATTCTCAGTTTTAATTTTTCTGGGTAAAACGTTGGTGGATGTAACCTGTAAAATCAAAAGCTCTTTGGTGTCCTCGATAATTTTTGAGGACACCAAAGAGCTTTTGATTTTACAGGTTACTATGGCCCTTGGGACAAATCTGGGCCACTGCCTTTCTTTGTAAATAAAGTTTTGTTTAACAATGCTATGCCCCCTCATTTATGTATTGTCTATGGCTGCTTCTACACTATAATGGCAGAAATTAATAGCTGTGACAAAGACTGCATGGCCATAAAGCCTAAAATATTTTCTATCTGGCCCTTTAACAACAGCAGAATAAACTGCCAATCCTGATTTAGATAATTTCATCACCTGGAACTTGGTGCATTGCCATCCTGGACAAAGTCAGGGTCTTGTCAACTATAAATATGTCCTCTGTCCTCATGAAGCTTATCTTCCTGTTGGGTTGTTAGGGTAGAGGTCTAGGCGTAAACAATAAATAAGTCAGTGTTGTTTCCCAGCAGTTTGGACAGTGCCTAACACAGAACCTACACAGTAAATACTCATTAAGTATTTGTTGAATACGTAACAGAGTGAAATAAATGTATGTGTGACAGAAAGAGACAAGAAACTACCACACTGCTCAAATCATTATAGCTTTATATGTTTTGATATTTGTTAAATCAAGACTTTCTTATTCCTCTTTTTCAAAGTTGCCTTGAGTGCTTTTACATACCTCCTCTTCTTGATGAACTTTGTTTTTCAACTTTCATTTAAAAATCCCTAAAGTCATTTAACCAATTCTCTGTGGTTTGCTGTTTAGATTGTTTCCGCCACCTCCCCCACCCCATAATATAAGTGATAAGAGATGGGTACGAAAGAGATGTACTCATCTCTTATTACTGCTTTAGGATAAACCCATAGAATTAGAAATATTGAGTCAATTGGAATGTACATATTAGGCTATTGATCCTAATAGTCCATCAGAAAAGCTCTTTCAAATAGAGAGAAGCCACTTCAGAGCACTCACATGCACTATTGCTGGAGCATAAACGTGCCACCAAGCATGGTGTGCTCGATGGGGGAACCCCTCCCCTGCATGGAAGGTTGTGACTAAACATGATGAAATGAATTTCCTTTTTTGTTTTATTCCCAAACCTGTATTTTTTTTTCCCTAGAAAATTCTCATGAGGCCCATCAGAAATCATTTCCTCTAACTAGAACTCTTTAGCTGTGATGGATAAATACATTGGAGTGAGGACAACGTGCAAGAAGAAGGTCCTCAGGAAAGAACCTTACTTAACTTGGTTTCTTTTCCCAGTATTTTCAGACATTTTATGAGAGATAGAGATCACCAGTCCATGGGACTCGTTTCGGGGAAATGCCCAGGGGCTGTTTTGATTCTTGCCCCAAGGGGCTTGGACTCAGTGCCCTCGGATTCTCCTTCAGCTCCAGCGTGCTGAGTTTGCTGTTCTGCTTCTGATTCCTGTTCTGATTTCCATAAGCAACAGCTCTCTGTACATCTACAGTCTCTCTGTAACTTTGATCAATGGTGAGGAGACCCCCTGCTGCCTGGCATCCTTCCGGAATGATTTCTGTAGCATTAACCTAACGACTACAACTTTGCCACCCAGGGTGTGACGTTTCCCCACCTCCACGTTGGAACTGTCAGAAAGGATCGTGTCTTAGAATCTTTCAAATATCAATGGCCCTTTTTGACTGTCTAAGCTGTCAGGTATATTTTAAATGGCTACTCTCCTTAAACCACACTGGCCCAGGGGAGTATAACTTCTGCCCACTGCTGATAGACAAAATATTTAACAACCAATATGGTCCTGTACTGACTGATCATGATGGAAACCAGCCGCAAACAACCATGTGGCCATACTGAGGCATCGAGCTTCTACACTTTTTTTTTCTCTCTGTAAGTAGTTTTTATTTTTATTTACAACAGAATTGGTGGCTTTATTCCTCCATCTTTAGAGACAGTTGGCATCAGCAGCCAGATGGAAAGTCTGCAATGAAGTCAGACTCATTCTGCCTCAGCCACAGCTCCGGAAGCTCGTTGGCCCAGTCCAGTCCCAGCTCCACCACCAGCAACATCAGCACCTCCTCATCCACCAAGTCCAAATCGATGATAGCAGGGCTCTGGGCACAAGCAGGAGGAGAGAGACCCACGGAGAAGGGGTTTTCTTATTCTTCTTTTTGGAGGTTGAATATGGTTCATCACATTACGTAACCGCAATTTTCAGGGTTCTTTGTTGTTCATTACAAGAGAAAAGCCAACCTTCTAGAGATTATGCTATCTGGAAATTTCCTGTGGTCATGTTCCGATGAGGCCTTTGGAGAAGGCCTCAGAGCAGTGTTTGCTAGTTTTCTCTGCTAAGAGAATTGGAAGGCACAACAAAATGCACAGGGCACAGAGAGATCAGCCTGGGGCAGGAGGCAGGAGACCTGAATTTTCACTGCAGCTTTAGCTCTTATGACCCCAGGCATGGTCAGCGTTGTGTGTCACTTGACTAGGCCATTGTCCCCAGTTATCCAAACACTAATAGAGGTGTCTCTGTGAAGGTATTTGCATATGTGATTAAAGTCTACAATCAATTTACTTTAAGTAAGGAAGATTATCCTAGATCATCTAGGTCGACCTGATTCAATCAGTTGAAAGGACTAAAGAACAGAACTGAGGCGACTCTGAAGAAAGTCCGCCCGTGAGCTGCAGATTCAGCTCATGCTTGAGGTTCCAGCTGCCCTTCCTGACAGTCTACTCTGTAAATTTCAGACTTGTCTAACCAGCCTGTACAATCACATAAGCCAATTCCTTGCAATAAGTCTATATGTATATGTATAGGTATAGGTATAGCTATAGCTATCATCTATGTAAAATGATGTATGGGACAAGAAATCTTCCAGGCCAATATTCAATGGTGCCTTCCCAATCCAGAAGTCTCTTCTCATCCTGAGACTTTCAGATCTAGCTGGCGATTCACTAGAGAAGATGCATACTCTGTTTTCATTGAACTCCCTGCATCATCATATCTGTGGTGATGCCAGGAAGCAACAAACAAAGACAAGCAGGGAACATAAGAATGAGCAATTCATTCATTCATTTTTTTTCATTCATATTTCCTGTGTGCCTACTCTGAGCCTGGCACTATGTTAGAGCAAGGACACCGTGGTGAATGAAGGAAAGAAGATTCTTGCTCTCGTGGAGATTGTGGTCTAGCGGATGTACAGACATGTAAGCGCATGACTACACTAGAATACACAGGGACTTTGATGGAGTCTGAGCAGGCTGCTAAGGGGGCACCCAGGAGGGACACCAAACTCAAGTGAGAGGGATCAGGGAAGGCCTCATACAGGACATGGTACCTAAGCCAAGACTTGAAGTCAGCCAGATGAGACTTGCCAAGAAGAGCAGAAGAAAGTTGTAAGCACAGGAGAGAGTATGCACAAAGCCTACAGGCCAGCAAAAAAGAGCCTGAGACAGCCTGAGAACTTAACAAAGATCCATATGACTGAAAGGCAGAGTGCAAAGTGTAGAGATTGAAAAAGATCAGTTATCCCCTTTCATAAACACTGTTAAGGAGTTTTACATTATATCCAAAGTGGGACCCGTTGAAACCGTTTTTTGAGCAGGAGATTGACGTGGTATTTTTTAAATGTCATTCTGGCAACAACATGGTCAGAGAAGCCAAATTAGGACTGAGAGAGGATTTGTGTCATGTCTCAGTCCTTTCTGGCCAAGGGCTCCCTCACCCCCGAAGACAGCAGAGGGACATATACGAGCCCGGACTCTGTGAGCACCTTTCCTCAAGATGCCCAGCCTCTCTCAGCCAACCTTTCCAGAGCAGCCCTCCCACTTCGGTAGGCTGATGTTGAAGAACCTCTTTGGCTTTTGTTAAAGCAACTGAAAGATGCTTGGGAGGGACAGAAGGGGGTCAACACTTACCGAGGTTGGTGACTCTGTGCTACATGCTCGGATTAAGTCCTCTCTATGTCTTGGCCTCCTTCAATTATCACAGTAACTCAGTGAGTATCTATCATCCCTCTCTCCAGGCATGAGAGGTGGCAAACTAGTCAACCGGTGGCACGTCCGCCCTAACTCACGCTCTTCTCACTTCTGCAAACATGCCAATCAGGCCTGCAGCCTCTCTCTTGACACATCACTGGGGGGAGGTAGGTACGTGCCCTCCGCAGTTGGAGCACACGAGTGAGGACGAGGCTTTGCTTATGCCTCTGTGAGGATCACAGCAGCAGTGAACATTCACAGGTGCTTACTGTGTGCCAGACTCTCATGGCCCCGAAGTAAATACTATTACTATTCTCAGTTTGGAGACCTGAACCTAAAACACAAAGACAAGTATACACTTAGTAAATGACAGAGCTGGCTGTGGAATCCGAGCAGCCTGACATCAGCCCCTGCATTCCTAGTCACCCCACTTCCGTGCTCCAGGGTGCAGTTAGCAGGGCCTGCAGCCTCCTACCGTCTGTCGGGCCTCCTTTAGAGGTAAGAATCTGTCTTGAATGAAAACTCCGGGCTCCATGCTTTTCTCCTATAAGATTTTCTAAATTTTAAGTCTCACACTTGGTTTGATGTACCTAGAACTCTTGAACCTTTTATTGTCCTTCATGATTCTAGTCATTTAAATTTGATGGCTGTTAGAGGAAACTTTATACATTGGAATACATAGTACCATTGCTGGTTATTTGTTTTACAATTTACGGACTCCAAAGCAACAGGGTGGGAGTGAGCAAAAGCCTTAACTATTTGGATATTTCTTTAACAATCCCTTCTTGGTGTTGGGTCATTTATTTGGTGCACATGTACATTTGTGTGACTAAGTAGGTGGGGGAGCCAGAATACTAAACCCAGAAGACACCTTTGTGTCCAAGGTCAGGCCCTGAGCAGTAACGGCCATGTCCAGGTCGTATTCTTCCAAAGAAAGAATCAATGTCACCAAGAAGGGGCTGGGTGAGCATTTGGGAGCACAGAGCCTCATCTGTCCCCTTCTCACCTCCTGAAGGCCCAGAGTTGAACCTCAGGCCCGCCCCTCTGGGGATGGCCTGGTGTTAATTATGATGCAATCCCCCAGCCATGCAGCCTCAGCAACAATTTCGGGAGTCAGGGTCCATGTGCAAGGCCATTAACACTAAACATGTTTTAATCCATAATTGTGCGAGATTTATTTAATTTAGGGGCTTTATTTATAGTTCGATTGGAATTGTAATGTATTTTCGGCCCTCCGCTCTGGGATCTGTCAATTTTTATGGTGTCTTTTAATTGTGTTCTTCCAGGCCAGGTGCAAGCATTTTTCCAAAGCAGGCTGATCAGAGAAGGCCTCCTGTTATGTGATGGGGGAGGGGAGGGGCCTCACACGGACATGACCCTGTGTCACCATGAGGGCAGGGATACTGGGCCCTCAGTCCTCTGAGAGCCACAGCCCACCCACCTTGTTCAGTCACTACCCCTGCCTAGCCCGGCCTCTCCTCTCCTGCTCTATTACAGCTCATGTGCTGAGAAGGGTTTAAATATCTCTCAACTTACACCCTTCCATCCGTTGGTTCATTCCTTTGTTCACTTAACAGACATTTACTGAATACCTATTGCGTACCAAACCCTGTGCACAGTATAAGAATGCAAAAATGAATAAGACAGTGACTCCGCCTCTAAGGAGTTCAGGGTACCACAGAGGGAGGCAAAGAAGAACTGATAGTCGCTAGAATTTGCTGAGCAGCTACTTAGTGCCAGGCTCTGAGCACCACACCGGAAACACACAGAAGAGCATGACCTCAGCTTACGAATTCAGGAGATTTAGTCAAAACTAATTTATCTCAGAGTAGTTTGAACGACTATAATTTAAGAGCAACATGGAAGAAGGCAATTTCGTCAATATAGCGATTTGATCCAAACACCTACAGGTCTCTCTGATGGTGAGGAACGCCCCATAGAGTTAAACACGAGTATTTCTTAGCCTTGTTTCTTTTTGGGTGTTGGTGATTTTCAGACATCATGGGGTATTTTTGCAATCCTTTATATGTTTTGAAGCGTTTTTTCTGTGTTGGGAGAAAGAACCAGAAATCAAAGTAAAAGAGAGTGGAGAAATGAACCGAGGTTCTGCCAGCTGGGAGCACACCCCGGGGAAAGGCGAATTCAAACATAGCTAGAGGAGAATGTGGCCTCAACTCTGTGCTAAGACCAAGGCACACGATGAAGTCATGGGCCTCATCCGTGTGGCTCACTCAGGAACCTCCAGAAGCGAGAACAAGTCTGGCATGCTCAAGTCACCAATAACTATTGAATGAATAAATAATAAGTGAATATGAAAAACAAAACTCATGCTTTACTGGTTAAAAAAACAGTTATGCTTAGCGAGGAGATGAAGGGAAAACGTAATTTCTGAGTGCCTGCTGCATGTGAGGGATTGTGACTTAAGTTGTAAGTCACGAAATCTTCACAACAGCGTGAGGTGAGGTATTTTTTTCCACCTTGCACAGTAAGACAGAGAACTGAAGTAACTTGTTCGGGTCGCCAATTATAAGAGCCAGGAAAAACAAAATTTAAGGATGCCCCTGGTGAAGAAGGACTACCTTCCTGTAGGTTCGCAAGTGATAAAGCACACGGTATATCCTAATTTGCAACAGCTAATAATAGCAAGACATTGCTCCAGAAAGAATAAAAATATTATAAATGTATAATTATTCAAAATGCTTTGCTTTGGTAGGTTTACAGAAGAATAGCTTCAGGGATGAAGGAAGTTTATCTAGTAAAATGGAAATGTGAAGGAGCTCTGTGACTGGGTGGATTTGGAGATTCGTGGTGGTGTCTTTAAGCACTTTTGCCTGTTGTCTGTTCCTCCCCCTTCTCCTAAGGAAACACAGTCATTAGAAGGAATGACACAACACAAGAGGAGGCCTGTGGGTCATTGGGATATGCAAATCGGTGGTGAAAAAGCCATGGCTTGATTTGGAGATGGCCAAGGACTCAAGAAGTCAAATTCCTCAACACGAGGCCAGAGTAAGGGCTCTTACCAAAGAAACCCAGAATTCCTGCCCCTGAGGTGGCACAGGGGTGCTGATAGAAAACGTCAACCCTTCAAGAGACATGAAGAAATATGGCACCCAGTTGGGAAAAAAAAAAAAAGGAGAAGAGAGGAAATCACAATAGAATTCATCAAGTATTTGTTGGTGACCTACTGTGTTTCCAGTACTAAGAGCTATGGAAGCTTAGATCAAATAAGAAAACGTGTGTAACGTCCCCAGCATGTGGTCAGTGATCTGTGAGGGGGCATTGCTAATATTGAGAGAAGTAAAACCAGTTATGCTTGGTGAGGAGACAAAGGGAAAACATAATTTCTGAGTGCCTACCGCATGTGAGGGATTGTGACTTAAGTTGTAAGTCACTAAATCTTCACAACAGGGTTATAATTGCTTGAAGGTTGAGAGCATTTGAGCTAGAAGACTCAGAGAAAGTTAAGGGGCTCCTTTAAAAGGTGAGGATTTGGGTGAGAGGTAGTGATGCTGAGGAAGGCTTTCTGAGAAGTAGCTGCGTGAACAGAGAACCTGATGTGACTGAGACAAGTCACTATTTCTTAGAGGGTCCCATCCCTGGAGGCAGGTGAGGCCCAGTCTCCAGAGATTCTTTGTTCTCTTAGATTCTAGAGGTTCTAATCCAGTCTCTCTAGAGATTCTTTAGAGAGGTTTTTACTTTCTTAGATCCATAGAGTGGTGAGAAATCTCTTATGAAACAAATGGAGGGTTAGTAGTAAGTAATGCTGGATAGGTGGGTTCAAGAAAATCGTGAAGGGCCATGAATGCCATTCTAAGGGGTTCAACTTTATTCTCGAGGTGATTGAGGACCTGCGGGTGGTACCTTAGGACATCACACTGATGAATGGGAGTCTGTGAGAGCAGTTAAGAGACTGCAGTGATAGTCCCAGTGAGGATCAGGAGGTGTGGGAGGGAAGAAGTGGCATCTGTCAAGTGAAGGGATATAAGTGAGCATTGTTACTGATGTGATTTGGGGAGAAAGAAAAGATGGCTTCGATACTGGGGAGTTACCTGAATTAGCGACCTCGGAGGCAGAGAAGCAGCACTAGCGGTTTAGATTTACGCATGCCAAGCCTAAAACTCCAGAAGGATATTCACACGTGGGAGATATCCTGCGGGTGTGCCTCGAACACAAAAGGAGGCTGATGACTAGAGAGGTAAATGTGGGAGCCAGCTTCATGAAAGTAAGAGTTGAGAGTATTGGGTTAGATAAAATATCTAAGGGAGAAAGGGCGGCAAGAACAGGACCAAGAAGACACCACTAAAGGTCATGAAGAAATAATGATTAGAGGAAGGAGACCGAGAAAGAAAAGTCTCAAAGGAGTGGCAAGAGCAAAGTTTCAAGGATGGTGTGGTCCATACCAGAAACTGCAATTGTTTAGGTGGATGGAGAAGAGACCATTTGGTTAGGGATGCCGCTGCTCTCTGTCAGAGTGGTAAGTTGAGAATTGAAACTGTGAAAATTAAGAAGTAAATGAGTAAGTGGCGATGAAGAAGAGAGAGGGTGAGGCTAGTTATCCTAGAAGAGGAGTTCTGTGGGGGTGTGCTATGGTCTGAATGTTTGTGTCGTCCCAAAATTCATGTGTGGAAACCTAAGCTCCAAGGTGATAATATTAGGAGTGGGGCTTTCGTGACTAGTATTAGTGTCTTTGTAAAAGAGGCTCCGAGAGATTCCTTGCCCCTTCTGCCATGTGCGGATACAATGAGACGTCCGCAACCTGGATGAGAGTCTTCACCAGAACCTGACCATGCCAGCACCCGGATCTTGGACTTCCAGCCTCCAGAAGTGTGAAAAACACATTCCTGTTGTTTATAAGCTACCCAGTCTGCGGTGGTTTGTCCTAGCAGCCTAAACAGCTAAGACAGGGTGGTAGTTTAAAGAGGAAGTTTCCTTTAAGATCAAACATTTTATGCAGGGGGAAGAGCCAGGGGAAAGAGAGAGACTGAAGATGTGGGAGAGAGAAAATTCATAGAAGACAAGAGGATAGGACCAGACGACTCCTACGGGACAAAGAAAGTTGGAAAAACTTCATCAAAGTCTACATCTGGCTGTTGAGAATAGTAACCAGCAAGCTGCATGGACTATGGCCCATGTGTGCATTGTCCTCACACCCAGTAGAGGGCCAATTACTGGGCTCGATGACTTTTCCTCATGGAGAATTTCACACTGATGGGATCAGTTACCAAAGGCTGTTTCAAAATTCTTTATCGTCTCAAAAATAAGAATGAAAACAGGTGACCGCTTTCTCGTAACACACCTGAAAGTGGGTGTAACTGTGGCAGACTTACAATCAGATGTTGTATCTGAGGCAAAGTCCTAAATTTCAGATTTCCCAGGAGGTTAAAGGTCACATACTGTGTGCTCACAGGACAAATTCACTTTTCTTGCCATCGAGTTTTTCTGATGTGAGGAAAGACAATTTTATTGCGTTAACTTTTGAATAGATTTTTATCTAGATTTTGTCTAGATTTACATCATCAGCATTATCTTTTTGTTTGTGGATTCTAAGACCTCCAGAAGCTCTGACCTTGCACTGCTCTTTTTACATTCTTATATACTTTAAACTTTTTATTTATCTTAATTATACAAGTACAATATGAATAACTCTCACGGTTAAAAGTTTTCAAACAAAATAGGTTTTGTCTCCAGGTCCCTATCCAGCCCATTCCCTACCCAAGAGAAATGTATTTACATATTCAAACATGCAATTATATTTTGTGGAGGTTTTTTTCCATAAAAATTGTAGATACTGCTCTTCACTTTGCTTTTTAAACTTCGCTATAGATCTTAGAGATGTTTCCATATCAGTACATGCAAATCTACCAAAATTATTTTGAAATGATGCATAGCACATTCTATTGTATGGATGAATCATGGTTCATTTCACCAGCCCCTAATCATGAAAATGTAGATCGTTCCTAATCTTGCACTATTATCAAAACGCCAAGTACCGCACTTCAGTACCCACTTAGAATGCTGTGCTATTATAAGAAAGGGTCTCCTCCTGGAGGGTGAGGGCATGTGTGAAGAAGGGAGTGATTAAGAGGTACAAATTGGTAGTTACAAAATAGTCTGGAGATGTAGAGTATAGCATGGAGAATTTAGTCAATAGTATTATAATAACTATGTACGGTGTCAGATGGGTACTGGATTTATCAGGGTGATCACTTCATAAGTTATGTAAATGTCTAATCACTGTGTTGTACACCTGAAATTAATATAATATTGTATGTCAACTGTAATTTAAAAAAATTAAAAATACAATTGACAAAAAAGAGGGGAGCAGAAGAAAACGTTTGAGGGTGATGGTATGTTTGCTTTCCTGATAGTATTTCAGCAGTATTTATTATGTGGAAACCTATCGAAAAGGTATAATTGATGTATTTTACTGTACATCAATTATATCTCAATAAAGCTGTTAAAAAGAAAAAAAGAGTCAGTGATTTAAAGACATAGTAGGTGCCTCAACCCTTTTTTACCACTGTTTTTCCACTTTTCCCTTTTCCCACTGAATTAGTCACACAGGGACTCTTGGCAAAGCAGATTGAAAGGTCAACCCATTCTAACAATATCTCAAGTCAGTACTGGTTGGTCGTGGGCATCTTTGCCCACCATTGTCCCTGGGGATTTCTCACTGGCCACTTGTCTCCAAACCAGTTGCTCAACACCCCTCTCCCCTCCCACCTTTTCCTCTCCTTTTAATTTCTTTTGCAGAGTAGTTTATTCATCTCTTTGTTTCTATGTACTCTGTAGAGATTATGCCCTTTCCACTCTCTTTCCACAGAAAAGGCTTGAGAAATTATTTACTAAACAAAGACTTTCCTATTCTTTAGAGGAACACTGATGCCAGTGATTAAGGTAACATTTTCCTTTTACCCTTGAAATAGATAGCTATATATTTCCATGGTGCCCAACGTGGCGCACCCCTCAAGGTCGCATTGTAGGTACTCAAAAGATACATGCGGATTGACCGGTAGAAGACAAATGGCAGCACCATTGAAAGACCAGCTTCATGGATTGATTCAGGAATAAGGAAGAGGAAGTGTGTGGAATTTTTCTAGTATATCCCACCCTGAAAAAAAAAAAAAGACTAAAACAAAAACCCACACCATTTTAGATAACTTCTCAGAACATGAATTTCTTCTCTCAGCCTAAGGTAACAAGGGTCTGGATCCATGAATTATCTCCGTGCCCTTGGTGAGCCAATACCCGGCACTCCACCACGTTCTGCCCAGCCTCTTCTGAAAAGCCTCTAAGGTAATTTCTCTTTGGAATTTGTTGGTTGGCCTGCTTTTTAACATAAAGATTCTTTTCAGTCTGTGAACCAAGTTCTAAGAACTGGAACATCATGAGCAGATGTGAATGAAGTAGTGGAACTTTAAAACTTAGGGAGAAGCCAGGAAATTGTGCTAAACTTAATTTTCTTAGGAGAGGAAAAATAATTCTATAGCAAACAACTATTTTGATTATATAACTAGAATAAATGAATTCCTTATTTTCATTAAATAATTTAAAATAAAATGTGTAACTCATTTTTTTTAGAAATAAACCACCTAAAAACAAATTCGATGCACACACACACACGCACACACACACGCTCACACACACACTTGCTTTACAACTTCTTATTGTCTAAATCTGCCTGAGTGTTTTTCAAAAACCATTCTTTCCCAGTGGAAGACTTCCCTGATCAATTTTAACATTCAGTGATTTTTTTTTAAAGGTAAGATCAATATAAATAATCTCTCTAACATACACACAACAGAGATTGTGAAGAATTTGCTGATTTGGCCCCAAGGGTTCTACCCGGGCAAACTTTGTACTCTGTAGTATGTGAGGACCTTAGGGCTGTGCTCAGGAGACCTGCAAGGTAAGTGAGACCTTGAAGAAGATAATTCTTTAAAATTATAAATTTGGATGAATTTTATATATTAAAATGATTTTTTTTAACTCTGTGTCTTTTTTTTTCAGTCAAGCATCTGAACCTTTGGGAGTTCTCCACCATATGAATCTTGAACCTTGGTAAGAGCATGCATTAGTCAGATTAAAGCTAAGTAAGCCATAGTAAAAAACGACTCCTCGAAATCTCAGTGGCTTATGGAATTTTTTGTTTGTTTGTTTGTTTTTGTTTTTTTAGGCGAGGCAACCCTTGGTTGACCTCACAGATTGCAAGGACCTTGTCATCTTATAATCCTTTATTTTTAATTTTTTATATCTACAGCACCTGGTCTTCCTAGGGGGTCTTCCAACCAAGTACTAACCAGGCACAGCCCTGCTTAGCTTCCGAGATCAGACGGGATCCGGCTTGTTCAGGGTGGCATGGCCATAGACAGCTTAGAGTTTTAATTCCTGCTAATGTTGATCATGGGTTGGCTATGGCTCCGTTCCATGTCGTCTTGTTCTCGGGTTGATGCAGCCATCCCGATCGAGAATATTGCTGTTCTTGAGGCAGAGGGAAACT
Organism: Pteropus alecto; assembly: GCF_000325575.1. Classification (NCBI taxonomy): domain Eukaryota; kingdom Metazoa; phylum Chordata; class Mammalia; order Chiroptera; family Pteropodidae; genus Pteropus; species Pteropus alecto. The sequence goes on along the minus strand of NW_006441071.1, from coordinate 3,819,462 downwards.
ATATGGCAAAGTACACCCGGGCTCTTAATGCCTCTACTTGGAAGTGATCCACATTATTTCTGCTCTTTTGTCGTTGGCTAAAACAAGCAAGCTGGTCAAGCCTGATGTCAGAGACAAGGAGTAAAATCCTTCCCCCCAGGGAGGAGCAGCGACTATTTGGGAACAAAAATTTAGTTATTTTATATAGTAGGCAGAGCCTTCCTTTCCACTATAAAAGCTTGAAAAGACAAGACTAGCGAGAATGACCTAGGACTGGTCCATCACAGTCAACCACCTGGACTCACTGAACTGAAAACTGCCTGTGGAAGAGAGTAGGGTCGATGGAGAGCTCATTCTGGGTCATTCAGGGCAGCAGTGCCAGTTGCAGTGTTCAGTGCCCTGTACTGGTGATATCGTCTCGGTCCTCTGGACTAGTTCTGTGATATGTTCTGTGATATGATTTTGGTCGTTTACCTGTTTTTTAGCTTCTCTCGTTCCTGTCTGCTTTCTGGGCTTAATGAGCCAGGCTTCTTAGCAATTCTGTGAGCCACCCCGTCGTGTTTGATATATCTTTTCTGCACAAAGAAGTCGAAGTCCTTCTCTATTGCTTTAAGAACCTGCTTATACAGTAAGGCTCGAAACCAACTCAAACATTTCCTCAACTCAGTTTTTGATCACCAGGCAATTCTTGCCCAAGGCTCTGTTACTCCTGCACAAATGAAAGTCTTGGAAAGTATCAGGACAATTTATAGTAAAAGATATTGGATAGCAAAGACTGGGAGGGGCCCATTTCAGTCTTGGGTTCTGTGTACTCAATAGATCTAGAGTCACTGGTTATCAAAAAATTAATGTGGCAGGGTTCTGTTAGCAGGTGGAATCTGGGTAACCTTAGTACAAAAAGTGAAACGAAGTTTCATTAGGGCACCCCTATGTTCTGTGTGGCTCAGAACAGTCATGAATCTGCCGATGACTATCGATTATTTTTAGTGCCCTTTTTCACCCAAAAATGTGTCCTGGATTAAATAGTAAATAAAATGACCATTCCAGCTACAATGGAAATGGTCCTGGACCAGAAGTCAGAAGATCTGCATTGTACTCAATCTAGTAACCTTAGCTTCCTCATCTATAAAGTTGGGGGAGTTCATTTAGATCAATGATAGGCAAATTGTGTTCTGGTTTTTAAGGCAGCATCTCAAAACTCTCTTTGCGGGAAGAAACAAGAAGCCAAATGGAGGAAACCCTGACACTTCCAGAGAACCTCTGCTTCTGTTGATTTCATTCCTTGGAGTTCTACCTAACAAAAAGTGTTCTTGTGATAAGAACGCGCGCGCGCACGCACACACACACACACACACACACCTACCTGGACCCTTCTTCCTAATCCAACACAACTTTCTTCCCTTTGCCACCAAGCTTCCTAATGAAGCCCATACTCATCCTCATCCATGCACTTCTGCAATCCAGGGCAGCTGTGGGGACCAGCTTCTTTATTCATCTCTCTCTCTCAGCCTGTGCCTGTCTCTTTCTCTTGCTGTCACTCTCTCTCTTTCTCTATTCATTTTTGGCTCTATTTCTTCTCACATCCAACTGTTTAATCTACTTTATATTTCACAGTCCATCCTGGACAGAGATGGTTTAAAGGGCTAATTATTATTATCTTTGCTTTGAACCAGACCTCCTCACAGGTCACCAACCAGCCTATAAAATGGGCTGCCCTTGAGTAAGGCACCCGCATCTAGTTAACCTCTGGCCACTGTTCTGCAAAAGCCAACCTAGAAGGGCTTCCTTGTGTAATGGTTGAGGGTGAAGCAGTTTTAACTAGCAAAGAAGACTGGGCTTGGTGGGCACTGTCCTACATACGCCAAGGACAGGCCCTGTTTGCACTGACGTAGTAACAGCTTACCTGATCACCAAATCCAGTGAATGTTTCCCAATTGCTACTTCACCTGCCATCTCTGGAGTGTTTCAGTGGTCGACCACTCACTCTTTGATATTTCTAGCTTCCCTATATGCACGAGAGTCTGGTTATCTCCTTACCACTCTTGTCAATCTCCCTTGTTGGTTTCTCTTCTCCACTCACTGCTTACTTTGAAGAAGCTGGTCCGTGGACTTGCCAGTGTAGACATAAGATCTAAGATGTTTTTCATACCTAAACTCTTATTCCCAGTGGTACTGCAGCCTGCATGTTCACAAGGAGCAATCTGGAGGGCATAGGTGCAGACTCAGAGGTTCCACGCAGCTGTCGCAGAGTTATGCATGGTCAGCATCCAGGAACTCCTTGCTGTGCTGGGGGGAAAACTCCAGGTTGTTAATAACACAAAAATTCCTCCCCACCCCTCTCATCACAAATTTTTGAAGTGTTCTCCAAGGCATGTTTATCAACATGCAGTGTCTTCAGAAACCCCAGATCAATCCTTTCCATATTCACTGGTGGCACCTCCTGTCAAAATCTCCTGTGCCCCACTCCCTGCCTCTTTTGGCCCTCTTCTATCAAAACACACTGCTGTAAATAAACCAAAAAATATTAAACCTTAAGATGAATTTAAGTCAATGAGGTTCCTCTATAAGGATTTATATTAAGCTTCATCATTTTGCTATGAAGTACTTCTTTTTTCTTTTTAATTTTTAGATGAGGCAACCCTTCGTCGACCTCACGGATTGCAAGGAACTTGTCAGCTTACAATCCCTTATTTATTTTTATTGTATTTTATTTTTTACACCTACAGTACCTGATCTTCCTAGGTGGTCTCCCATTCAAGTACTAACCAGGCCTGACCCTGCTTAGCTTCCAAGATCAGATGGGATCAGGCTTGTTCAGGATAGCATAGCCATACACAGATATGAAGTACTTTTAAGGACACTCCCATAAAAGCAAACAAATAAGGGATGTATCACTTAAAGCTGAGCATGAGCGGATGGAGGAGGCAAATTTCACTCCTTCTGAAATCGAATTACCAGGGGACTTACCTCTACTTCTTATTCTTTTTTTTTTTTTTCAACAATGTAGGGTAAAATCGACTTTTTCTCTGTGCATAGTTGTATAAAATTTAGTGGATAGATTTATGATACCACTTCTGCAATAGTATCGATACAGTATAGTTCCATCACCCTTCTCCCCCAATTCCTTCCTACTATCTCTCTGTAGCCATACCCTACTCCCACCCCAAGCCCTAGCAACCACTTGCCTGTTCTTTACAACTATAGTTTTATTTTCCAGAGAATGTCATATGAACAGAATCATAAGATGTAACCTTATGTCATTATTGGCTTATGCATTACACTTATATACATTGAAGACATCATCAGAAAATGTTATATTTTTTGTTGTGAAATCATCAAAGGATTAACAGGGAAAAAACAATTTGTTATATTTGCCCATGTACTTATCATTTCTGTTGCTCTTTCATCTTTATTGAGGTTCCAACTTTCTTTACAGTACCATTTGTCTTCTTTCTAAAGAATTTCATTTAGCATTTCTTTTGGAACATGTATTCTTGGGAGGGCAGAAATTGAGATATCCTTCCTCAGAGGATGTTTTTAATTCACTTTCACTGCTGATGAATATTTTTTGTTTGAACTTAAAATTCTGAGTTGATGGTTCTTTTCTTTTAGTACTTTCAAAATGTTGCCCCACTCCTTCCAGATTTCCTTGTTTCTGATTAAAAAAACAAAACAAAACAAACAAAACAAACCTTTCATTCCAATTGTTTTCCTATAAGCAACGCACCATTTTTCTCAGGGTTTCTTTTTTTGAGATTTTCTTCTTTATCTGCAGATTTCAGCAACTTGATTATGCTATGTCTGGGTGTTCATTGATTTGGCTTTATCCTGTATGGGTATTTCTGAGCCTCTTGAATTTGTAGGTTTGCATCCTTTGCCAGATTTAGGAAGTTTTCAGCCATTAGTTTTTCAAATATTTTTTCTTCACTGAACTCTTTCTCCTCTAGGTCTGGGACTCCAATAACACACGTGTTATTTGTTTTGTTATTACCTCACAGGTTCCTAATGATCTATTTAATTTTTTTTCTCTGTATTGTCCAGATTGGGCAATTTCTATTAACCTATCTTCAAGTTCAGTGACTTTCCTTTGTAATCTCCATTCTACTATTGAACTGATCTAGTGAATTTTTTATTTTTATTTTATTTTATTTTTATTTATTTATTTATTTATATATATTTTTAGGCAAGGCAACCCTTGGTTGACCTCACATATTGCAAGGACCTTGTCAGCTTACAATTCCGTATTATTTTTTAGTTTTTATTTTTTACGCCTATAGCACCTGGTCTTCCTAGTTGGTCTCCCATCCAAGTACTAACCAGGACTGACCTTGCTTAGCTTCCGAGATCAGATGGGATTGAGTTTGTTCAGGATAGCATGGCCGTGGACTGAATTTTTTATTTTAATTGTCTTATTTTTCAGTTCTAAAATTTTCATTTGATTCTTTATGTCTTCTGTTTTCTAGCTGAGACCCTCTAAATTTTCATTTACTTCAAGAATGTTTGCCCTTATATTGGAGTATTTAAATAATACTTGCTCTTAAGTCTTTTTTAAAGGTAATTATGACACCTTTGTCATCTTGGTAATGACATCTTTTGATTGTCATTTCCCATGTGAAAGATATTCCTGATTCTTCATAGGATGAAAAATTTTGGACTACATCTTGACTGTATCTCATCACTTTTACCATAGTAGATTTATTAAAAGTAAATCACTAGATTTAGCCCACACTCAAGGGGATCGGATGACATGAGGATATAAAAAGTGATATGTGAGGATCATTAGGGACCATCTTAGAAGTCTGCCTACCGCCTACTGGAAGAATCAAGCCAAGCACCCATCAGAAGATGAATAAATAAACAAAATGTGGTATATGTGCACGATGGAATCTTATTCAGTCCTGAAAAGAAAAGACATTTTGACACATGCTACAACACTGATGAACCTTTAAGACATTATGTTAAGTGAAATAAGCCAGTCACAAGATGAATATTACATGATTGCACCTATATGAGGTACTTAGAGTAGTCAAATACATAGAGACAGAAAGTAGAATGGTAGGGGTAGGGAATGGAGAGAAAGTATTTAATGGGCATAGAGTTTCAGCTGAGGAAGATGAAAAATTCTGGAGATAGATCGTGGTGATGGTTGCACATTAATGCCACAGAACTGTACATTTAAAAATGGTTAAAATGGTAAAATTTTGTTATATATATTTTACCACAACTAAAAAACAAACAAATAATAAGCCAGACTACTACACACGTTATGAGATTCTGGGTCTTGTTTAAAGCCTATGGAGAAAGTCAATACGTTTTTAGGAGCCACTTGACCTGAGTTCAGGCTGCAAGTTCCAATCATCCTTCTGCTGGTCTTAGTTCCAGTATCAGTTCAGTTTTAAAAGCCCTTGAAGCACTATTTGGATCTGTCCCACGTGTGCACCACCTGGTAGCCAGTCTATGCTGTGTAGGGTCAGATCCATGCACATACACCTCAGGGGTGAGCCCAGAAATTCATCATTCATCATTTCCTAAGGACTTCCCCCTCCATGGTCTGCTTGGAACTTCCCAGCTCTGCCTTTTCATTCCTCTGGCCAGAAAGCTGGTGCTCTGCAGTTTACTTCCTATGACTGCTCACTTCCAGGAGCAAGCGGCGGGAGGACAGGTGGAGACTAAAAAGGGGTTTCCCCACCCTCTCTGGACACAGGCTCCTGCAGTGAGGCAGGCGGCTTCCTTCCTGCAGAGTTTAGGCGCCTGCTGGTTACTGTTGCTGCTGCTGCTACTCTGCCACAGGATTGCTTGGGTTTGAGGTGGGCATTAAAAACAAACAACCAACCAGAAAAAAAGGAAAGAATTGGAAATTTCTCCCACTCTCCCTGAGCATTCACTGTTTTCTTCCCATCTACTTGACCAGAGGGTTTCTCCTAGAGGTCTCTTTGTCCAGCCCTGATGCCCACTCATGGGTTATAGGTTTCAATGAGTTCAGGCCAAGGCATCCTGAAGGGAAAACATGGCAAAGTGAGGCCATTTCAGTGGTACTTTGAATCCTGGTCTTCTTTTTCAATGCTTCTGCTACTATTTGCTTCTCAGGTAGCTGAATCATACATTCTATTCAGGTATGATAGACGGCTTCTTTGCCTACTCTTAAGGCTGGCTCTGACTTTGGCATTTAATGCAAGGCTACATGCACCCACCCCCATTCCCCATTCATTCATCCATTTATTCTATTAATGTGCACTGATCACCTACTATGTGCCACAAACTGTGAGGGCTGGAGAAACAACCTATATTTCAGGTGCTTAGAACACAATTCCCATGTGGGGTACAGCTCCCTGGATTTCACCCTGGCTTTCCCTCCTCTCTGCTTATGTTCACAGTAGATCTGTGAAAAGCGAGTGGGCTTTTTTGCTCTCTTCAAAAGGCAGGTCTACATGTGAGCCGAAACCATTCTCACATGTGAGCTCTGTGGGTGCGGCTGAAGGCTTTGGAAAGAGTCATATTTTCAAACACACAGGTTTGTGGTTTTTGAAAGAACGGAAAGCAAAAAGCATAACGTCTTGCAGGATCACTTCCTGCCGAAGGCCAATTGATGCGACATCTGAAAATAATCAAATAAGTGTCTTGTTTTCAGCCTGCAAATGACTTTGTGGAACTTTGAAAGGAAATTCTCCACTTAAGAAAAAATAAGAAAAATTGAAATTGAGATCATGAGGAAGAACAAAGATGTGGAATTATGAGAGTGCTTCGAATTGTTAATAGCACTTATATCTGTAAAAATGAATCTCTCTAAAAACCTGCAAGTGGCCTAATAATTTTAAATCACCTCACACAGCACATGCCCAAAACTCTGATAACCTCTAAATTCAATTGCCTATGACCATTTTTTGGAGTATTCCAAAAACTTGAATTTGCTACACAATGAACAGAACTCTGGATTTTAAATTATTGAAGGCTTTGATACTTTTTTCCCCTATAAGCTCTTACATTTGGAAAGAAGTCAAGGTAAAGTCTAACCTCAGCAAATCAAAATATATCGAACTGATTTTTTAAATGTTATCAGCCGGGAAAACAGAAGTCGAACTCAACACTATGATGAAGAGAGGAAAGAAGGGCAAAGAAAAGGATGAAGGTGGCGTAAGAATCTCAAAGTCAAAGCAGAGCCTGCACCCGAAGATGAAAAACTCTGCTGGCCGAGGTAAGACAAATTAAGGCATGTTGGTGAGGCTAATCTGAGGCAAATGAAATTAAATGTCATCAAAAACCCAGGCTTAGATAAGGAGAGACTAAAGAGAAACTTCTCTCCAGCTTCAGTGGTTAAGGGGTGACTTAGAGTTCCGACAGCATTTCATTAATATACAAGTCGAGTGTTACTAATATCTCGTGTGGATGACAGACAGTTGTACTTTGTGAATTTCTGGTTTCTAATGATGCATTTGAGCTTTACTTTTTACAGCTGTCCTTGTAATAATCCTTTACTTTTTTTCTCCCTGGGGTTTAATGGTTTCTAGTTACATATCAGCATTTTAAGCAGCATGTTGCCTGTCAGGCAGCACATGGCTTCTGGTGGTTATGGCAGTTGGGTCACCACTAGTTCTCTGGAAGGACAAGTGCTCCTGCAAAGAGCACAGCAAACTCCCTGTGCTCACACGATTGGAACGTGGCAGTGCAGGATCAGGGCGCACGCTAGAAATCTAACCAAATGCCTTTTGCAAACAGCAGCTCAATGAGGATTCCTGCCATGAGGCAAAACGCTTGGAAAGTTACTCTGCGCTGGCATCACTGGGTTTGGGGTCAGCATGCTGAAATCGGGACTCATTATGATCCTACCATGCCAACTTGGTGCAATTAGCCTAACACGATAATTTCCCGAAGCCATATGTCGATCTTTAGGGGAGGGAAGGCTTCCGATGCCTGATGGCTCTGAGCTCTGACTGGCATGTCCCAGCTTCGAGCAAATTTCTGTAAATCAAGATAACACGCACAGCAATCAAAGATGAGTTACGACAGCCAGACTGGATGGAAGCAGGAGCCTTAGAGCAGGGCCGTATACTTGTTGACTGTTGTAGCCAGTTGGTTTTCTCTTTTATCTATCTATCTATCTATCTATCTATCTATCTATCTATCTATCTATCTATCTATATTTATTTATATTTATTTATTTACTTACTTACTTATTTTTTTGCCAAAAAGTTTTCAGAGAAAGGTCAAGGGAGCACCAGTGTGTGCAAGGCTGTCCCTCCCCCTGCCTCCAAAATAAAATCAATGGAAGGACCTAGAACACAATAAGTTATGTTCCAGGGCTGCGTGGCCTCTATTCCCATTGGAGACCTATCAATGTGAACTAGCACTGTTGGGAAATCTCTTCAGCTAGCTCTGTTAATCAATACCTCTGTTCATTATACCTCTCTGATGAATATGGGTAATGATTGGGTACCCAAGAGTCAGGTGACTAAAAATAACTGCACCTTACTGAGGATCGATAGATTCCCCCCCAGTGTTACTCCAGGCAATTCAATATTCTCAGCTGCTTCTCCCGAGCATTGGCCAATGGGATCCTCTCTGGTCTTCACTGATAGATCGGCTTCGTCCTCAGAGCAGCTTTATTAAATTAGTAGCACTTAATCTACTGTCATACTGTCAACTGACACGGTGCGAATTAGCACTCGGCAAGTCTTCCAGTCACTCAGGAGAGCCACTGGCCACAACCTAGGCAGCTTTGATTAGCTTTGTGCCAGGAGCTGTCTTCATGGGTGCCTCTTTGCTGAACAGGAGGATTCCCACCATTGAATAACATTTGAAATAATCTTTTTAAGAAGAAGGAACTGTTTGAGGGAGAATTGTTGCCGATTACAGACCTGTTATGACAGATGAAAAGATCATAATTATGCGTGGGTTCCCTCCAGGAGTGTGTTAACACATCCGTGACACTTCATCACCACATCCCTCAACAGAAGTAGACTTCTTCAAAGTTGCTTAACCATTTATTTTTTCCCCCTCACCCCAAAACCTGTCTATGGGTGCTCAAAGGAAACCAAGGCAACCCCGTCAAGGTTGGCACCCCTCTTGCCTTGGGAGAGGTCCTCAGTCAGTGGCATCTGAAGGTGGCTGGACCGCTTTGTGCTGTGGGCCAGGTGACAGCAGAACAGGTACAAGCAGTCTGCCCGGCTCCCTGCCGGCCAGAGGCCCAGGCCCAGGGAGCTGCTGTAGAGTCTGGGTGCTCATTTCCCTAGTGACCAGCCAGGGGGAATCGGAGAAGTAGTGAGACAAACCAGGGAGACGGACCAATCTGGCTTTAGGGATGAATTGAAAATACTAAATTAGAAGAGAGACTCCTTGCAGTCTGAGTTAGCCTGATTTCCAGCTAGGATTGGTTTAAGAGGCTGGGGTAATATTAAACATTGCCGAGTCCAAAGCACCTTCTTTATACTTTCCCCCACTGTTGCTCAAGCAGTATGACAGGAGGAGGAGACGCTGCCGATTATGACAACTTTCCACCTGCTAGTTTTATTTCTAGAATATAAAAAGCACAATCTGCAGAAAACCACGGCCAAGAGAATATAAACCGAAACACAGCATTTAGTCTGAAAAAAACATATATAGTCATCATCCTGTTGGCTGCTGTCCACAAATTTCCCAGAGTTGGGGAGGAAAGAAAATCTATTTACAGAAAGCTGAGGTGCAAAGATTCCTAAGTTCTTCTTTTGGTCTTCCTTGCCTTAAAGGAGCAAAAGCTTTGGGAGACAGGAACTCCAGAGAGACACAGAAAAGAAATCCTCACAGGGGTAGCTTTGGTGAGGGGAGACTCAGGTCAGTGTTTGCCAGGCTCCATCGGGACTCGCTGGGATCTCTGTAGCTCTGACTCAGCTTTGTCATCTGAGCCAAAGACAAGTTTGATCTTCCTAAGAAGTGTATTAAATAAACCAGGATTCAGTCCAAATAGGGGATCGACTCTGAGTTATTCAGCAAGTATACTTAAATAGGGTGCATTATGATGGGAGCTGACATGTCACTGGGTGTATTTTGGAAAGGTCTGTTGGAGTTTGTCGAGGTTTCTTCAAATCAAAAAGATAAGAAGAGATCAGTGACTGATAAATCTTTAATATAAAAATTGTACAAGAATTTTGATACAAATTACAAGAGGTATTTGGACAAAATATGAATAAAATTCCATTTACATCCCCAAACCCTTATGCATTTTATGCAAAAGACATACTGTAGGACAGTTTATAGTACAGAAATACAACAAAGGAAATAGCAAATAAAATTTTAATTCCCTTAGACTACTAATAAAAACAAACGAAAAGCAAAACAAAACAAAAACAAAAAACCTTGTTCAAGGTACACACAGTATTTATGAAGCTACCAACATCACGATAATGAGATCAGGGTAATGCAAGCTGTCCCCATCCCTCGGTGCAGCTACCTTTTGTAGTACAGACTTTGGTTCTGCACAGGCTTAGCAGAAGAGACTGGTTTGATGCAGATGAGAACACCACAAACACAAAAGCAGAAACCCCCAGACTCTGGGGGAGGGAGAGGACATATCTTGGTGAAAATTCCTTTTCCTCAAGATATTTTGATTCCCTTTGGCCACTTTTGTGGTCAAATATGCAGGTTGCATGAAGCTTTTGTTATTGAGACACACTAGTGGGTTTGGGGTGGAGAAGAAAGGTGTGTTCTCCCAGCTACGTGAGGGACCTTGCAGTTCTAAGAAGGACTTGTCCATGAGCAGCAGTAGAGAACAGAGTGCTTTTTTCCCCAAAGCCCCAGCTTACGTCTATCTTTGAGGAAAGGCCCAGGTGGCCTCAGACCAAAGTCCACTCCTGGTTTCTCCACCTTCCTTCCCCTCTGACCTCCACGTACCCACATTTCTCTCTCCTGCACTTTTCATACTGGCACTGGTAGGAAAATGGTAAGATTTCTCCGCAGGGCAGCTGAACCAAAGTTTGCACAGGAAAGCAAGTGCACCATATATTATAAATCTGTGATAGTCATATCAGGTTAATATATAATACTAGAACATCTCATTCACTTAATTCACGTTATGTAAACCCTGGACAGGGTAGAACACACAAATGTTTCCAAAACGATCAAAATCAGGATGAAGGAGTGTTCTACCTTCTTGCTTCAGAAAAGATGTTTTTAAGGGGGTGGGTGAAATCACAAGAAGAGCAAAGGGTGGGAGTGAAAAGATGATGAAGTCAGGGAAGAATAAGATAGGCAATGAGAGGAATGAATTACTCTGTACAGAGACATGCAAAAATGCTCCAAATTGACTACTAGATGAAAAAAAAAAATCAACCTTGGTTTATACATCTTAAGTGAACCTATTAACTCAGCACATTGTCTGGAAGTTCAAGAGCATCATACCTCATGGATCAATGCTTCTTGCGGCTACAGTACTGGTTCGCGGGTGGGCGGGAGATGCTTTGTCTCCTAGCATGGAAAAGGCAGGCAGCGAGGCTCCCACAGAAACAGTGCTGGGTCAGTTCACCTTGCAGGGGGACTACCAAGAGGCCTGGGGTTTCCTCCCTCTCTTTTGGAAAACATTTCTAGGACCAGATGCGTGGAACTCTCTCATCCCTCCAGGGTCTCCCCAGGGGCACCTCTCAATCCTTGCATTCCATAAGAGAAGTGGGCAGAGCCGGTTAATAATGGATTGATTTGCCATCTTAGTTGTGCATTATTTCAACAGCGCATTTGGCAACAGGAAGCCTTATAAAGTCTTGGTATAGCACTTAGATACTCTCTCTTCAAGAAATATATTTTTATACTATCTACTTCTCTCCGTTTTTGTTAAAATACCCTTTTCTGCTCTTCCTTGTCTTCAAAGATTCTTTAAAAAAAAAATGAAGCTAAAAAAAGCATTAAAAAAATTCAAAAAGTCCTTAAGCACCCCTGTTATTCACAGGGGAAAATGCTAATATAAGTTAGCAGGATCTGTGCAATTTTGGCAACTGAGCTTTTAATTAAAGATTCTAATAGGATGTTTGAGAAATGATTTTAATATATACAAACTGGAGGAACGTAAAAAACATCAAGTCAACTGCTTTTCCTCTGACCCCAAGAATCCTTGCTCAAAGTGCTTTTCTTCCCAGTGCTCAGACTGGTTAGTGAAATTATTTAGCACAGGTTTGTCAGATTAGACCCGTTAAGTTGTCTATCTTCAAACTGCTGCTTTTCCCTCTTCCCACACGTTCACACCAAAGATGACACCTGCGTGTGTCTTATTTGGTTGACAAATATATTTGAAATGTGACTGCTGTAGCAGGGGTCAACAGCTTCTGTCACACCTGCTGCCAGAGAGTTGGAAGGAAGCACAGTCCCCAAGTTCCATATGGAAGATTCACAAAGATCTTGTCCTTCCCTTATCACTAACTAGCCACTTTCAACCATCATTTAAGTAGTTCAATATACAAAAATAGTAGCCAATACCTCCAGGTTATTTGGGCTCAAGGTATTTTGGAATATAACATTTTCACCTGTTCTTCCTTGGTACCTTTTGGCCCCTTGATTTTGTAAAGCTCGCTGTACTTGTACTCACAAAAATTCTCCCAAAGTGGGGAATTTTATGTATAGTGTAGTCCCTGTTTTAGTGATTAAAGTCAAAATCCCTGTGCCTTTTTTTTTTTCAGATTGTCAGTCCAGTTTAACAAAATGAAAGTTACTCTGTCATTTTACACTATGTATTTGAAGGTTGTCATTGAGAGATACACATATACATTTAGACCAATGGTTGAATGCCAAAGCAAAAACAAAACAAAACATACCATTTTTATGCACTAATTTATCTTCAACGTGTAAACTTTTTGAAGGGGAGGAAAAATATTTTAATGCTTTCCTTACAGAATATGGGGCAATCTAATCCTGCTTATGCCATTGACTTGTGGGGAAATTCGCAGTAATTATAGGGCCACACCCAGTACTTCCAAAATGGATGGGCATGCAATTGCAATACTTAAGTTCCAAAGACACAAAGAATTCTGTCACAGCCAGCATCTCCCTACTGACCCTTTAAGAAGTCATCTTGTTACTGTCCACTTAATAGCTGGAGAGGACATCTAGAGGCAGCCCTGGGCTTACCAAAGATGCAGTTTAGTAGGTGTGTGTATAAGCTTGTGTAGCGAGGGGTGGCGGGGTGGGGCGGGGGTGGGGGATGGAGAGGGAGGGGGAAGGAGGAGGAAGGGAGAGAGAGAGGCTGATTGTGAATGTGTGTACATCAGGGAACTCGGTGGGAAAGCCTAGCCCTTGTACTCAATTTCCCCTTCACAAGGGATAAACAGGCAATTACGCATCCTTTTATATTTGATGGCCAAGTGCTGAACTGGAAAGCACACTATTAGTTTGTGTCCCTTCAGGGCCAGGGCAATAAGTAGCCAGGAGAGCTGGGGCTGAAGCAAAGAGGGTGTTGTCTGCTGTTAGTGTGACAGTCTTGTCAGCAGCATTCACATTACTGGAAGGGAATAAAGTGACAAGTAAGTTATTAGAAAGATATGAGGTGAAATTGAACTGAAGCTTCTCGCTGCTCGGCCCAGGCTTTTCCTTTCCTCCTTTGTAATGGTTCACTATTTGTTACAAACTGAACCTTGTCTTGATACTCCATATAAAAAAATTTTTTTTTTGCAGTAAAGGTCAAATAAATTTACAACACTTTAGAATAGTTCTATGACAACTATAGCACGTTGCTTCAAAAATATATATAGCATTATAATGAACAATAATGCTGATCCAATTCAGTGTATTTGTGAAAATGCTTCGTTTTTTTGTATCCCCGTTATTAGGCATTTGGATTTTTCAGCAAATGCCAAAAAGACAGTGTTGGTGTCCAGCTATTGCTGAATGACCATAAACATCATTTCGTGCAAGATGTGAGAAGAATGGGGATGATAGAAGGACACAAGGATGGATGCGGATCTGGGCAAGAGTGAGGATGAACTAACTCACTGGTCAGTTTTACAGTTGGATTTACATAATAGTAATTGAATTCTCCAACTATTGGAAATATGGAAATGAGTCTGGGACAGATAAGATGTGGCCGTAATACTAACATGAGCAAGGCTACCACACGTGGTTTAGTTTTGAGGGAAAATATGACAATGGAGAAGTTACTTTGATGCTTCATAGGAAGGTAAATGAGCTTACATTTTGATCAAGAGAACTGTACCAAGAAGCATTACACTCATGGCTATCGGGGCAAGCAAACGTAATGATGGAAACAGAACAGACCCATCCTGGCTACCACTCGCCATGATTACTCAGTTTGACCACTGTCCTTCGCAATAACCTAGGTGACCCATCGTATCTTTTGCTTCCCTAAGGGACTCTGGCATCCCTTCCCAGTCCAAAAGAAGAAAAAGAAAAAAAAATTGTACAACTACCTCCTTCTTGGCTCTCCTGACCCTATGGAACTTGAGCTGTTCTAAGTAGCTGTCCTTGCCTTCTTCCCCCTTCCTCAGACTGGGGTTCGGTGGCGCACCTGGTCATGGGGAGAACCGCAGGGCACCATGTCCACGTGCTCTCATCCACTGCTAAGCAGAATTGTACCAGACTTTTTCTTGAACAAACACTTCCAGTGCATTAACCGTTTTTTTCTAGCTACCCTCAAACGGGGCAGGTACCAATCCTCTACCTAGTATCCCTTACTCATCTCTCTGGCTTTTGCAAAAGCTGATTCCCTCCCGTCTTTTTGGTGCCCGCCTTTTATTGCTGTCCTTGCTCATTGAGACCCGCTTCCCATTAAAAAATAAAGAATGAGAGGGAAAACAAAATCCTTTAAAGTAAATATTCCAAATTTGGGGGCTTTAAAAAAAATAAGGGTCGTCATAATTTTTAGAAAGTTGTTAGCAAAGGGATGTGTTGATAGGAAGAATGAAGTTTCTTCTGGATGGTGTTTAATAGCAATGTAGCGTGTTCTATTACAGTTGAATTTTATTTACTGTTAGTCAAACTAACGCAACACCAACAGACCAAGTACAAATCGGGACTGCTCAGGTCAACCGTTAGCAGTTAGCAGCATGTCCGTCTCCACCTGGTTACCGACTTCTTTATGTTCGAATTGCCAAGGGCCCCCACTCTCATTTGCTCGGCCCACATCTGGGGTGTGTGCGGAGGACGAGGAACAAAAGGTCACATTTATTTTATTTGGTGGGAACCTAATGCATGGTTTCTCCTGAGTAAAATGAGGAGAATGCCTCTGGAACAGCCCATTCTTGATATAATCAAAGCTTTTTAAAAAGAGCAATGAATACACTAATTGGGCTGTTAACCAGTTAAGTGCCTTTCTCCTTACTGGAAGGGCCTGGAAATTCAAGACCAAAGGAATCTCACTACAAAAACAGTGGCACCATTGTGCTAAAAAACGTTTTCAAAAAAATATGTTTATCATGTTGAGAAGGAAAATATTTACACCTCTAAACCTTTAAAAGGCATCAGGGTGAACTAGGCAGCCGGATTAAGATTTGAAATGCATTACACTGGAATAAATTATTTCAATACAATTAATAGCAGAACAAAGTGTCAAGCTTTTTATCACATTTCTAAAACCGAGTTACTTATTACCTATCCTTTTTCCTGCTCTTCGCTGTTCTCCTCCACAGCATGCAGATATTCCCTAAAGCAGACTAAACCTTTATGATATTTTAAAGAAAACATAGTTTAAAATGATCGAAACAGTAACTTTCAACAACAGCGAGTGAACATGCACGTTAATAATACTGCCTAATTTTGTACCTGTGTCAAAACTCTGGTTAAATTCAATCAAATGGGGAAAAGCCGCCTAGGTGAAAACCAGCATCCTTATTAATGTTCAGCCAGCGTAGAATGGATGCAGCTAAAGAGAAACTGTTTCACAATAGGAATCTCCTGTGAAAAAATAAATGAGTAGGAATGGGTAAAGATGAAGGGCTCAATGATTAAAATGCTGATCTCTTTATTCTTCTTGTTTGCAAATAAGCTGTGGGATCACTATCACTATCTAAGTTTGTAGTTAAGTCAAAATACCATTCAGGCGCGCACCCAAGACCAACCAACAATTTGGGACTAAAAGCATTGTACATTTTGCGATTTTACCTGTTATGTACCACTTCTAGCCACTCCCCCTGCCCCTTTTAAGCAAATAGGCTTTTTATTGGAAAATGTTATTCACCCATTTAAAGGCCACCATTACATTTGGGCATTTGAGGCACAAGAGTAGTAGCAAAGAGGGGAGATACTTAAAAAGGGCAGGTTGTCCAGAATTCATGCCCATTTCTCTGACAAAATGCAGGTGAACACATTCATGTTTCTAGGCAAGGAAATTCTGCTTTGAGAATCCTGCTGCTTCCGAACTTGTTCTAACCAGCTAGCCACATTAGCCTGGTTTGTGGCAAGTAGCAAACATCAGTTCAATTCCTGGTTCATTTGCTGATGTGACCTGCTGACAGCTATGACTTCAGTCACTAGGGCTATGTAACCTTTTAGTTGACAATAAATAGACGAAACTTTGATTCTGTAAGAGAGGAGTTCAAATATCTCAACCAAGAGTGTAACTTCTAAAAAAAATCACTGAAATAAAAATATTATTTTCATAAAACTGGGTGTAATTCTGTCTATGCACATCCCAAAAGCTAGTGTATCCATCTTTTGTTGGGATGCTAAAAATATTTTTTCCACCCTTTTTGAGTTGAATTATTTGGTAATGGGGCAACAGCACAACACAGAGAACGCTAAGAGGACCAAAATGTTTGCAAACAAACTTTCATTATTCTAGTTCAATCTTTTACAAACAAACTGTACAGAGTCTTATATGGTATAAAACAAAGGAAAACATCTCTGTCTATTCAATTTAACACAACACCAAAATAAAGCAATTAAGACTTTGGGGAATTCAAAGATACAAGAAAACAAAAATGGTTATTACTAATTCCTCAGCTTTTTACCGTAAACATTTGTCATTTAAGAGACATAGTGTTTAATAAGGTTTCTTTTGTACTGAAAGTACTTTTGGTCTTTCCTCACCGTAGAACAAATGAAGAATTAAATGAACCCCATAGCATCCTCTGAAGGAGATGAAAAGATAAAGCTCCTAGACACATCTAGCTTATCTTTAACAATCCATTGTTTCTGAAATTTTCACAAATAAAAATACTGAATCCTCAACTAGTGATGCTTACTTTTGGAAACAATAAATACTGTGAGGTACAATAAATCTTATAGGAATAATAATAACAGAAACATATTAACAGTTTCCTTTGGCAAATTTAACGGAAGTGAATGCTGATGTGAACACAGAAAAAATAATTACAAAACATGAAGAATGGAAATGACATGAAGAGTTAAAACAAAAGGGGTATTTCTAACTTTAGACTGATGAGAAATGTCTGAGGCCATTAAATGCAGAAAAGAAATACATTCTCTTGAAATTATTGTGTACTATTTGACAAAATATTCTTTGTTTATACCTCCCCCCCTCACTTAAAAAAAAAAAAAAAAGACAACAAAACAAAACACAGTCTGCAATGCATACCCTCATGGTTTTGGCTGCAGACTGAACTTGAGTAAATATCATCATTTCGTCAGTATGTTGTGGTAGCTGAGGCTGCCGATGTGGTTAACCAGCTCAGGCAACATGTGTAAACATCGGAAACAAAACAAAACAAAACAAAACAAAAAGGTTTGGAGAATCATCTCTCCCCTCTTTCTCACTCTCAATTGCTTGGTTTTAGGCTTGCTTTCATTTCTCTCTGACAAATCGTGTGGGGAAACACAAAACACTAAACAGTGAGAAATCCTGTTTTAAAACTCCCCTTCTCTGGCTTTTCAGAAAGGAGTGTTGCTCAATTCAAGTTCAGCACATGTTTTCAAAGCTTCCAAATAAAATGTCTTTTGATCTTGTCTATCAAACAGGCCTGAATCATAGACTACTGAAAAACTTGCAACAGATTAGGCAGTCATACAACAGACTAGCCCAGTTCAGACTTTTTTTTCTTTTTAAAGGATGAGGGTAAGGTCCTTGGAAATGAGTGTTCAACTCTTTTACTGTATTCAGCTTTGTTCCATAGTGAGTAATTTGGACTTTTGTATCCTGAAATATTATCCTGCCTCTAAAGAATAAATGCCTTGGCTGTTTCACACCACATAATTTTGTTTTCCTTTTATGTAACTTAACATATAAGCAAGAAGGATGCAGTGTTGATTCTAATAACATTCGGCACTTGAAAGAATCACCAAGTGTTTTTTTTAAAGCGGTTTTCTGGTGGCCGACAAATTGGCCTGTGGTTATGTTGAGTGACTAATTGTATTTTCTTTTCTGGAAACTTGTGCAAAGTTGGCAGTTTTGTGTTAACACTAATACTTTTGTTTGGCATTTGTGCCCTATACTGACCAGACCATTTTTATACAAGTGAATTTTTTTAAAAAAGACACTTACTTGAAGTATGGCAATAGTTTAAGGATAAAAAAGCATGGATATTACACATCCCCTTGTAGTGTATGAAAAAAAGTGCATGACTGGATTTATGTACTAGTACAGGACATTTTAAAAAATCAGATCTGTGCTGTAAAGCATGCCAGCACCTCTTTATCTCTATATCTAGCAGGTAGTAAAAACAAGACCATGTTGGTTTAAAAAAAAAAATGTGCATTAATGCTAACATAAATGAATAGAGCTAGCCAGCAAACTATTTTTTTTTCCTGCGTATCTAACAGCTGGATGTAACTGTAAAAATTAAACAAAAGAGTTAAACAACATCAATACAATTGTTTTACATCATTGGCCTCTCAAGGCTAAATATTTACAAGTGAATCTGCCATGCTTTAGTTGAAGATTCTCTCAAAACCTTAAAAGTTCACAAAAGACAACTATTAAGAAGTTCCTTTTTTCTTTTTTTTTTCCCTTTTATTTTTTTGCAGGCAACAGTCATGGGTACAACAAACTGTCTCTTTGGAGAGGACCAAGAATTATTATTCTGTCAAAATTTGGGCTACTTGCACGCTTTATGTGTGTGTATATGTGTGTTTAAAGGGTACTTTGTTTTCACCCCAAATGAAATATCCCACCCCTTTTCCAAAATTATAAAGGAAATTTCAAAAGCACCTAGTGTTTATCTTTTTATATCTAAAGAAAAGATGTATGTGTGTGTGTGTGTGTGTGTGTGTATACACAGAGGCATACATGTGTATACACACATGCACACACACACAAAGTACACACTGTCTATGGCAGTTCAAATATGTAGGCCATCTGGTGAGAGCTGGCATTTGTAGTGTCCATTCTGAGGCTAATCTACTGAAGTGAAGGGAATGTTTTTGTGGAGATTAGGGTTCTGACTGTGCCGATTTCGGCTTCGCACAGAGGAAAACATCATATTGCAACCGGGGACTTTGCACTTGTGCATTTCTCGCAAATGCACAGTTTTGTAGTGCACTCTCAGGGTCCCCTTGTTGCTGTACATTTTGTGGCAAATGTTGCACATAATCCCACCATTGCTTCCGGACAAGCTGCTGAACATCAGAGATCCCGAAACTTCAGCCCCTAGGCTGCCGGGGAGGGCAGGGGCCTCAGCCTTGTGTGCCGACTCCCCACTGTCACTCGCCCCGTCAATGTCGTCAAGAAGAATCCCTTCGTCACTGCCTGCGTCGGATTCTCTGGAGGAATGGATGCTGCTGCTGGACTGGAGGCTGGAGGTGGTGCTCAGGTCAAGGACCATGTAGTCCTCTGCCATGCCTCTCCCATACCCATTCAGGTGGGAGTCTTCCGTCCCTGCGGGAGAGGAGGCGTCTTCCCGGAGGTCGAGCCCCAAGGGGTGCTGGGCTCCGTAGATCTTCATCAAAAATTCATCCCGGAGGTCCTTGCTAAGGGAGGGCTGTGATGAGTCCAGGCCCATGTCATCGAGTTCTTTGGTCAACAGTTTACGATGCAGATTTATGTTGGCACTGTGTCTAGGAAAACAAGAGGGAAGGGGGGAGGGCAGGTGTAGAGGGAGTAGGGAGGGGTGAGAAAAAGGAGAGCATTTTAAAATGGATTCAGCTTTCAGGAGGCATCAAATAAGCACATTCATTGCTAATTGCACCATTATAAAAGCAAACATTTCTCTACATCTTCAGGATTTGGGAGTAAGTGGTGGTAGGAAGTGCAATAAGGGGAGCTTTTCATTAACATAATTTTTATAAGAGACTAAAATTCTTCAATGGTAAGATGAATGCAAACTCATGTACCTTTTTCTCAATGATTGTTATGTTAGCTTACTATGTAGCAGCACCCGCTGCAGAGAATCTCATAGCAGAGATTTTAGAATATATATTAAGTAGGATAAAAGAAGGGGAACTTTCTGCTTGTCTAAACTGAATAATTTCAATTTACCTAAAAACAAACAGAACTTTTTTCTACAGCAAACACTATTTAGATGTAAAAAAAGGATTTCTTTTTAAGTAAACAGTCCAGATAATAAATGTTTAATTTCAAAAATAATGAAATCTTGCCTGTCATATTCCTAACTTCAAGTTTTAAGTAGAAAAAAATTAGCTTAATAAATTCGCAATTTGGAATAGGGTTATAGACTCTTTAAGATAAATCCCTTTTCTCGGAATGATCTGGAATCTCAGCTAAATCTAATAGTAAAATCTATTTATTTTCAGAAGTTGCCGCATTTTAGAGTTGAAAATGTTTTCATCAAGCAATTTAACTTTTCAAATTTAATTCTTTAAAACAAAAGCTGAAAAACAGATACTGTTTTTTTTTTTTTAAATAAAACCCACCAACCCTTAAAAAAAATAAAATCACACTAAACAACAGAGAAAACCCAAAGGGACAAAAGGAAAAAAAAAAAACCCCACACAATAAATACAAAAAAAATCAAGCACAATAATAACATACGGTCCCTGTATTTTAACAACTGGAACCCGTACTTCTTAGACAAGCAAAACTTTTACTCTACTCACTGAGTGCTTTGCTTGTGTAAAAAAAGACAGGATTTGTCCCAGAGCATCCACAGGGATGTCATGCTTTACAAAACCTGATATGTTGTTATCTATCTGAAAACATTGCCTTAGTATTTACATCCCCCATTTATTTTTAAAGTGCCCTTGGGCATATACCTCTCTCCACCTGCAAAGGCTCACATGTTTGACAAGTACCTAAATTGAAGGCTACCCTTCCAAAAAATAAACCAGTAAATAAATTACAGATACATAAAGCTTCTCAATAATGGCAGAAGCTCTACATCTTGGAGAAATCACTGTGATAATAGAAATAACCTAGAATGGCCAGTATAAAGTTCAACAAACCTCCCGATTATAAATAAAAAATACGAAGACCAAAATGAGTCACTCTATTTGGTGACAAGCATGGCTAATATTTTTTAGAGGTGGTTGAGAGGTATGTGCCTCAGAGACAAGAAAGGTGAGAAAGACTTCCACCTTTCCACACAAGACAATATATATAGCACTCTAGGTTTTATGGGGAAGAGGGGAATAGCCCTCTCCACACTGCACTTAGGAAGGCTGAGCTTACCTTGTGATAATAAGATCAGCTTTCTAATCTTTTGCTAAATCGATCACAAAAGAAAGCAAGAATGAGAGACAGAGAGAGAAAAAGAGAGAAAGAGAGAGAGAGAGAGAAAACAAATTCACATTCTAGACATCTGGTTTAAAAAAACTTAAACAATAAAATAGGGATTTAAATTGTTCTGATCACAAAATCATTTTCTGTCATAAGCGATCATCTCAGATGCTGTCTTGATGATTTTCAGATCGGCTGCATAATCCCAAAATCATTAATCAAATTAAGATAAACCAAATTCGCAGCATCAGCATCATCCATAAATGAGTTCTACACAGATGCATGCAGTGTACAGACATGTGAATGATAAACAGAAGTTGTCCCCACGGTCCCTGGTCTGACAAAGTCGCTCCCCATTTCTGTGGTGTCAGATGGCATATAACTCTAAGTGCAGGTTGCTAAGCAGAGTGCAGGAAATGCCTCCTGCGAAATCTTTACCCTGACACGTGGGTATGACACCACCCAAGTTATTAAAAAAGAATGTGGAAATACAGTTACACTGTACTATTATTCTGTTGAAAAAACAATCTGCCAACCATAAGCAGTTCACGAAATCCCACCCCTCTGTTTATTATTTTTGACACCCCCCTGCTTTCTTAATTCTACAAACACATTTTATGATGACTGTAATCTAGAACTCTGTGTTGCTTCTCACACATCTGCAGTTACCACTTCCTAGATTCGCTGCTGAGAAAACAGCAGCCAGATACACAGCAGTCATATCAAGACACACTGAATATGGAAGAATAAATTAACATTGACAAAAGGACACACTGATCGCCCAGATGGACACATCTTTCCTAAAATGACTTGTGAATCACACATCTTCACCGATATGTTACCAGGAAGAGATGTTTCTCTTCATTTCTCACTTACAGCAATAGAAATCTGTAATCTAATTAGATGATGTACCAGCCCTCAATATCTGTCAACCAAACGATGTGCAGAAATGTGTAGACCAGCTCTGGCACTCTGTTCAACAGTGTCCCTTTTCCGCTGTCAGCAGTACTGTTGGCCTCTGCTAATATAATTACATTGACTTTTATTCAATTAAGTGCCATCCTTTGCTTAAAAAAAAAAAGGTACTTTATCAATTGATTCAGGTGTAATGCAATAATAAAGATGAACTCATGGCAGTGCATTAGCTCTGCTGTTCATAACTTCAGTACACAGGTTCATTCATGGTAGTCGATTTCCATTATGCAACCACAGTTCAAGAGAATTGATTCTTTTATGTTCATTTCTTAATCTA
Organism: Pteropus alecto; assembly: GCF_000325575.1. Lineage (NCBI taxonomy): Eukaryota > Metazoa > Chordata > Mammalia > Chiroptera > Pteropodidae > Pteropus > Pteropus alecto. The sequence goes on along the minus strand of NW_006441071.1, from coordinate 3,796,699 downwards.
TTTCATTTTTGTTTAATAATCCTCCTAAATACCATATGCAAAACACTTGAAGTGGGGATGGGAAGGATGGGCTGTGTAAAGCCTGGGGGTTTATGATAGTGGGCTTTGAGATTTTCTAACAAACACAGTATTCCTGGAGTAGTAAGAGGAAAAACAAGAGAAGGAGTTAAAGAAGAAAGGCTTAAAGTCTTTAGAGAGTACTGATACTGTCTTTCAAGAGGTTAGGTCCAGCCTCCATAGAATGGACAAAAGGCAGCACTTGATTTTAACAGAGACCTGTTGTCGGACTCTGGAATCAGTCCATCTAAATCATTAACTGTCATAAAACACTGTCCTCATGAGGAGATGCAAAGACCTAGGGTGAACAGCAATTTACAAGTTTACTTGGATCAGAAAGCTAAGGATATAAAAGAAAGGGAGGATGAAAGAGATTCAGAAACAACTCATCCCTACTAACTATCAGACATACAGAGTCGAGGACCCTAAAATGGGAAGAAGACAAGAGAATGCTGGAAAAGGAGAAGGATCCCTTACTAGAAACAGCGATATACAGTTGTATTTAATAAGTAGAAGAAGGAATCCATGAAAAAAACTAATTTTGGGTTCCCTAGAGAGAGAGAGATGGTTTTTCTAGGAAATAAACTAAGTGTTTTGAATATTTACCTCCAGAAAAGAGGGAAACATAATCATTAACACAAATCTATACTGTATTAGAATTAATATTTTACAAGAATATAAATAGTATGTGAAAGCTGTTTCTACTTGCTTTGATTTCGTAGGCAATAGCAGTATGCAGAAGTAGATTCCTCTCACACAAAAAAAAAGTGACTGGGATAGAGAGAGAAAATGACTTTATAAGAAGAAAGGGTAAGGATCTGGTTTTAATAGGGATCTGGCGTTACTGAGCACAGTAGTACTTATTAAGAAGAGTGGTCCAAAATTTAGCCCCAAGAAGGTCACTTTCAAGAACACAAACTAAATCTGATTCAACCTCAAGTCTCCTGCAGTAAAGTGGAATGCTTTGGACATAAGAGATACTTAAAAGTACACTTATTTGCTTTCAATCAATAATATGCATGAGTCCTAAGAAGCTTTCCTCAAAATACACTGTAGAAAGCAAAACAATGATCCCAATATTGGAGGCATGTAACAGAACATTCAAGCAAATACAGTGGTAGTACAGCAGACAGTGATTCTGATGTATTACTATCCCAGTATGGTGCAAGGCAATGCTATATACTTAGAGCATAAAACAGTCCTATACTTCGGGCTATGCCTAGAATTACAAACGCTTCCTCTGACCCTTTCCATACTGTGAGTTTACCAAAAGCCTCTGGAAGACCAAGATCACCCTTAAAGGTAAAAAGTAATGAAGCCTATATTACATAGGAGGGGTCATAACACCAAACTTATTTTTTGAAATGCTAAGTGGAAGTACTCTAACTGGACTAAAGTAGACTACCAGTCTTTTTCAGTTTCTTTGTTGAAAACTTAGGTCAATTATATCTCAGTTAAAAAAAAAAAAAACAAACTTTACCATGCAACCACAGAAGATATCAAATTCATCGAACACAGTCAAGTAAATGCAAGTGTCCTTTAGAGAGAGAAAGTAAGTCTTGTCTTGGGCTTTTCTTTCCTCAGATCTCCCTTTCCAAACTTGTTCAAATGTCCTGTTCAACTTATTGCAATGTTTAACCCATAAAAGTTAAAATAAAAAATATTTAATAGAAAAAGTGTTTTGAGGTTTTAACTTTTGAGGTATAAGGAAGGAACTTTTTCTTTAAAATAGTCTCATGCCCAAATGAGAAAACCAGAATGTGGCAGTCAAAATTGAGTAGTGAATCAAGTTGTCAGTTACATGACAAGTCCAACATCTAACTCTCAATTCTTAATTAGGTTTGAGCCATTCTAAACTTAGGGAATTGAAACAAAATACCTGATAATTAATTACAATGCCTCCAATTACAAAGGAATTGAGGCTCCATTTTGAATTAGTTTTTGCCTGTATTTTCTTGCTCACCTCTGCCATTCAACATACACACACACACTCTCTCTCTCTCACACACACGCTTCTAAAATTATATCAAGAATGATCTAAGTGATATTTACATAGCAGATAACATATATAAAATATATATGTATATATGATGTGTATGTGTGTGTATGTATGTATATGTATATGGGGATAGAGATATACATTTATATCTAATCTGGGGAAATCTGGATGCCAGGTTTGAGTGTACTGTGGGATACCGGGTCAGTAACACTCCTGAATAGAAAAGTAAAACTGCTATCCAGATCGACAGAAATGAAAAAGGAAAACCTCTGCCCCTCACTGATTCTGTTCCTGTCTGGATTGCTACGACACTATCAGTTGTCCTTAACGCCTCAAAATTTTTATATTACCATTTTATTAATGGTAGGATGCTTACAGTCCTGTGAATTAAATGACACTTTGATAGTATTTCTGTAAAACTAGTAGTTTTCAAAAAAAAAATAAATGTAAAGGACATATTAAATGCAAGATATAAAAGCTAAGCAAATTCTTGCAAATTAAAAGTATGAAATTCAGTCACTTCAATCCCTTTCAATATAAAACAAATCATCTATACTGGTCACGCAGACAGTTCCCTCTATATTCAAATTATTCACTTGAAGATAAGCTCCCACCAAACTCTTCAGGGGTTTAGCTAATTTACTGCACAGATACGGCACGTCTGTTGTAATAACAGGTAGGATGTATTGGGGTCGACCATTTATCAGAATTAGACTTCTTTTCTCAATTCACAGTGAATTATGCTGCCGACATGACTCCCCTCTCTCAGAGCCTGCCATCCCCTCATGGCCCCTAATGTGGCAGGCAAACAAAATTGACAGTCTCGTCTTGTCAACAAGGGGCGATTCTCTTGAGAAGCCATTTAACTTTGCCAAGGAAGCAACGTATTAATGTGCCCGTCCCAGGAATGTTAATCATCTTCAAGCTTCCGACCTAACTTTGACGTGAACGAAATCACCAAATTTGTTTACTAAATGAATCGTAATATGCTAATAAGAAAGCATGACATATATGGAAAAGCCAAACAGATGGTTTGTTTACTCCACTTTGCAACTTTATAAATGTTGTAACTCTGAAGATGTTAGTGAGAATTATTGGTTTGTTGGCAGAGGCGAACGTGTCTTTCGCATACTAAATCTGGCGCTACAGTTAGAAAACAATTTGTCATTGCTGTGGAATGCATAAAAAATGTTAATGTTGCGATGGCATTTGGGAAAGCAGATTGGTAGATGAAAATGTGCATGCTGGATGCTCAGGTTAAGTGTAGTATTAACATCCAACAGCCTTGTTCCCTAACCATTTTACTTTTGAGTTGTATCTGACACATAAGGCTTCTCCAGGGTGCTGATTATTCAATAGGTACCTGTTGCACTGCAATGTGAGACACTGAGTGTAACAGTGAATAGGATTATGTTTTCACAGCATTTGGAAATATTCTCAGTCAGGCAGTTCGTATGGTGCTCAGCTTACTACCACTGTTGGGCAAGAAAAATCAAAGCCATGAATGCTGGCATCTTTAAAGATTTAAATAAATCCGAGGTAAGAATTTTGAATTTTATATTTACCCTGGATGAACTAAAGCTCAGGTCTTTTCCATTCTGTGATTTATAGCCTGAATTACAAAGTTTAGAATACACATTCCCAAAATAATAGGAATGCATGTTTCTCTTGATATTCAAATTTTTCTGTCACTTTAAAACTAAGTTTTCTTTTCTAATATGTACAACATGGAACATCAATTTCTTTCTGAGATCTTTTGCAAAGGAAATGCTTCCTAAGAGTAAATATTCAAAATGTTTTCCTATCATTAAAATGGTTAATTTATGACCGTTTAAAAAGATAACATTTAGGGATGTATGAGTTCCCCAGAGGAGGGGACAGAATTCTGTAGACAATATTTTTATAGACAATATTATTATTTAGCTATGGCCTCATCTAGAATTAATTTTATGTTGAAAACAAAACTACTTAAGATACACAAACAAAAAGAACGTACAAAATCTAATCTATGTCTTTGGTTAAATGGTATTAAAACTGTCAGCTGAAACATGAAAACTTCAGTTAACCACCAATGCACCTGTGCTACTAAACATTTTGATTTTCAGAAACATTCGAGTGATTTTGGTGATATTCTTTTTACTTTCAGTCCCGTAAGCATAGCTGAAGCAGCAGAATTCTGTATTAAAGATGTGCTTATTTCTCCCAATATTCTTAACCGCTCCCAGCTTCTTAGTCCTACATATACATATTGAGAAGACCTCTAATCTCGTGGGATTTCCTGGTGTATCACTGTGTAGTAATGAGATGTTTACCTGTCTGCAGAAGAGAAAAGAGAGAGCAAAGTGATCTAAAGAAACCACTGAGTTCATCTTGCTGCCCAAGGATCACTTTGGAGTAAGAAACATTAGCGGCTATTCCAGCCTGGCGCTTATATCTCATTTGAAACATCTCCTCATTCCTGACCAACAAAGAAAATTTCAATAAACTACTTTTACTGGTTTAACAACAGCAAGCTCCTGGGATTGTCAAAGTGCTAAGCCTTTTCCAAGGAGAGAAGAAATCAGCAGCTCAAATATAATTAACCTTCCATTCTCAATGCAAACTGCCACGCACAGGAGCTCTGCAGTCTATTAGCTAAGTCATAATGGCCAACAGGCAGAAGCAAAATTGGTCAAAAAGTTGGCTGCTGCTGTCATATTTTTGGAATTATGATTAATGGCACTAATAATGTAGATGATTACTGATATGTGTATCTCCAGCAGTTTATCATATTGCTCTGGCTGCCTACGTCCACAATAAACAGGATGCTATCATTTACCTCTTTATTGAAGGCAATCCTTCTCTTGAAGGAGCATATTCTAATTACTTCGTAATGTTTTATGTCTTAAACATTTTGCAGCTCTGGACCTTGCCAACTGCTTCATGTCTACCATTGATTAATTACTGAATGTTTAATCAAAATTTAGAACCTAATGTAGTCATTTATGAGCTCACTACAGTGCCAAGGTAGTTAGGCTTTGCTCCCAAGTTTGGAGAGGGTTGGGTTCAAAATCAAATCCCAGATATGCATGAGGATCCAAGAATTTCACCTTGGGTGCCCTGAGGTTGCCAATTCCATCTCTGCTGATGAATGGAAGGTAATCTAACTACAGGGTAAACAGCATTTTTACCTACCCTCTCCCCACTGATTTCCCTTTCCTCTTTCCCCAGTTCCCTAATCAAGAAAGTACTTCCGTTGGCTGCTTCTGAGAACAAGAAGGTCCTCGTGAATACTCATCATGAGAACATAGTTTTGAAGTGGTTAAACAAATGAAAAATAATTTGCTGGGACAAATACATGAGTTTTTTTTTTAATGTGGATTTTTTATGGTACTGTCATACAACCATTCACCGTTGAAGTTAAGTGTTTTTTTAATACCATTACTGAACTGCTGAAATGGATGCTAATATAGCTTGGAGTGCTAATGTCAAGTCCCGGTAATAAAAAAGACAGACTGCTGAATGAAATAATTTCAAGTAAAAAATAGAACAAAAGTGCTCTCTCTCTTGCTCTCCACTTTTATTGAATTGGGACTGACTGAGCCAATTGCTTTAGAAGTCTGTAAAACACAATTACTAGTGAGCGAACTGACCCACCAGTGCCCCCTCAGCGACAGACCAGACTAAAAAGGCAGCAGAGTTAGAGCAGCTCCCCTCAGCTGGCCATCAGACCAAAGAGGATTCCTTCTGAAGGTCTGTTGTTCTCATTGCCCAAATCTGTCTCCTTTTACTTACAAAAATCTTGTTATTTCCCATCAACGAGATACAGTAACTTCATATATTACCTTCCAAGATAAAGATACCTATTCTGGCAATTAAAGATGATCTATTTATCTTTTGATATTCTTATTTATGGGTGTTTCTGTATAAACACACATATACATTATGTAGCTGCCTTTAGATTAGAACGTTAGCATAATTTTTGAATAGCTGGTAATAATTTAGATTGATATATGCGATAGCAAAATTGAAGCATCAGTTACATATATTCAGTTAGCAACACTTGCCTGTTCTTCTTTCCTAAGGTAAAGTCAAAATAATTAGAGCAATCAAGAAAAAGAATTAAACTCGAATTGGGTAACATTTTCACCCCTAGTTAATAAAAGAAGTAATAAACTCCATAAAGTACTAGAGTTAAGATCACTAACACTTCAGGCATAACAGCTTTTTACCAGGAATTTACAACTCTTGTTTTAATTCAAGCAGCCTGCATTAGAACATAAAATCTATGTATTTCTTTTAAAGTGTAGTTTTATGTTAAATAACTGAAGAAAAACTGTCTTTTCCTAAAAAGTATTCTTTCTTCCTCTTTCCTCAGCCTGCTTCTCTCTGACATACGCATGTACACGTGCGCGTGCACACACACACGCACACACACACACACACACACACATCTTGGCACTTGAGAATCAAAGTTACTAAATCCCTTTTTTATGACACTGTAATTTTTTGGCAAGTGCAAACTCCTTTCATATTCTGCCACATTCATTTATTTGAAAGTAGTAGGAGTCTTATAGCAAAAACATTAAATGATTTCTGAGGATTTTTAAAAGAGAAATAAGAAAAGCAATGTAGCCCAAACTTTACTGTGAAATTTCAACAGAGAAAGAAAAGTCTCTCTTCTTCTTAGCACAACAATGAATGACCACTTATAGCGAAAGAGTCTTTCACCTAAGAGAGAACCAATTGATACAAGCAAATGTTAATATATGTGTGCAGTCTTACAATCTGCTTCCTGGTGGGAAACAGCCTATGTTTTTTTTAAATAAAGAAGATTATCTATCAAAATTAATATCTCAAACAAATAATTATGTATTAGAAAGAATCACACCAAATAAAATCTATCAGAGGATCAGATAGATAGATGGTGGTGGACCCGAGAGAGGCAGAATCAAGAAGATGACACTTTTGAAGTGGTGTCATCAAGAAAAATACTGCCTGTGTACTCAGTATGTACATTCTGCTCAACAAATGCTATTTTTGCCTACATTTTGAAGATAATGCTGGCAAAAGCAGCAGCTTGTTGCTTTTGAGGAAAGAATAAAGAGTATATAGAATCATGTCTGTGCAATGAAGTTATGTAGCCACAAGAGATTTAATGTAACTCCCACCAACAGAAATTTGTAAAAATCTCTTTGTATCATGATAAGGAAGTCTATCGCCTGCCATTAGCTCTGTTGTCTATTTTGTAGGCAGTCTGGTGGAAGTGACTGGTGTAGTTCTTAGAGTGGAGGAGTGAAAGGTCAGCAGAGGCTTAAATGAGCTTGTCTTATATCCAGCTGGGCCAGCAGGAGGTCATTAGGAAGATGGGAGGCTCACTTTAGGCTTGACAGAGTCTCTCCCCACGATACTAGGAGGCTGTTTTGCTCATTGTTCTTCTCCCAGTATATAAAAGGAACTCCAGAGACAGAAATGACACCAAAGTTTATTTTACCCACCAAATTTTCATGAGGAGGGGCACAACTAGCAATCACTCACAAGGGGGATTTATTTTGTTTGTTTGCCTTTGATGGAAAGTAATGGAGATAAGTACAAAAGACCTATTGATCTGCTGGCTCTATTGTGAAACCAAATAAAGTAATAAGGGGAAAAGAATCTCTTCCTTAACATTTAAAAGTCAGAGGACTTGCTTCACTTCATAAGAGAATTTTGAGAAAGGAGAGTTGCAGTTTGATTGGCAAAAATATAGGAAATGAAATAAATCGCTGATACCTTAAAACGTTCTCTTCTCGTACTTGGAGGGGATTAACAGGCTGTATTTGACAGCTAATTATATTAGGGCAAATATACTAATAGTTATCTTGAATTGATGCTGAGTAGCTCATTTCTTGGAGGTATTGCCTAGTGAAATCATGTGTATTTACTGAAAAATCTCTCCTTAGAAAAGTTCTAAGTTCCCAAACATAGAGAATGATGGGAAAAATGGATGTTGCTGCTGAGGTGATAACAGGAGGCAGGTAGCATGTTTTCGCATCTTCACCTCTATTGTTAATGTATGCAGTGGCTCATCAAAGGTAGCTCATGTTAATTTATTCCTGCACACCTGTACAGGGCTGGAAGTCAGGTAATCAGATGAGCAAAAACTATACATCTTTGCTTTTTAGCTACAGCTACCCAGAGGCCTATATATGAACAAATTTAGTTCTGGAAACATCAGCAGGTTTTAATAAAGCAAATACAGATGTCTTACTCCATACAAATCAAGAAGTTTACATGTTTAAATCTGGACTGATTTAACTAGCAATCAAAGAGAAAGTTCACACTTGGCACCAATAGTTGCCTCATATTTATTTATAAATCATCCTAAGCAAATATTATTTTGTTTTAAAATTTATTCATAAGGCTGAATCACCTTTCCTACACCTTGAAGATCAAAGATATATGCTTACCTGATACAATTTAAGACAAACTTTGGCAATTAGTGGCCACTATTCTCAGAGGAAGAGAGGAATAAAGATGGTGAAAGTCAGATAAAATGAAAAACAAAGGAGGTAAATATTTCTTTCTTTGTGAATCATCTAGTTTCTCTGTAGGAAGTCTTCATTTTAGTGAAGAGAGTTTTAAAACTGCCAACCACTAAAAGAGAGGTAAATAGATTTTAACATATTAGTAAATGATAAGAAATTTCAGGGAGGACAGAGGGTATGTCTGTCTGTATTTTCTGAATAAAAACCAAATGCAATTTATTAATAGGCTTCCCTTAACTACAGGTGACCCATGGCCAATCAGTTCTCCTGCGGATCAAAATTCAAGGCAGAAGGTGAGACTGTGACCAAAGGCAAATTAGGCCAAGCTAATTCTGACTGTGATCCTGTCTTCAAGAAAATGTCCTTTATGAACACCACAGGTTCTAGGCCAGTTAGTTATAACTTCGTCTTCCCAGGGAGTTTTCCATGTGAATACTTCAAAACCGAAGGCCAACAACTTCCTTTTACCTGACAGAACAGCATCTTAATAGCAGAAAATCATGGGATAAATCAAGAAGGAAGAAAGGAAAGGTGTTTAGAGACTTTCAGGACTAACACTACACAACGTTATCAATATACACTTAAACACTTTAGCAATCACCTTATTGTATCATGAAGAAAATAATTTACATTTAACTTCTCTAACTCAGACTAAAAATTATTCTAACAGCTACCTATAGACTGGATGGATTGGACTTTTTGTGTTTATTAGCTTGTTCCTTGTCATTAGAGTGAAATGGTCCTCTTTGCCTTTGAATTTATTAAACTCACGCTCACTCATTCACAACTGTACAAAAAGGATAACTCAAACACTGCTTAGAATCCTCAGCCCTCACAAACCTTGTGTGTGCCCCATTCTCTCCTCCCTTTTTGCTGAATTTAGACAAAGAACATTCTTGCTCTGCAAAAAGCCTTCAACGTGATCTTATAAAATCTAGAAAGACCATAAGCAAAGATCTGGAAGACTCTGTTAACTATCTGCCAAATCTAAAACGCAGTATTTAACATCTTTCTACTTTCATATTATTTTAACATGCTTGTCTAGAGACCAAAAATGCAACTCCCTTGGGAGAAACCCAAGAAGACCTGTGTATCACTCCTCTAAGGTGTTCTAAGCCCATGGACAAGAAGGCTGCTTTCATAAACAGGAGGAAAAGGGTTATTCTGTTAGTTTTTATCACAGACATCCTAGAAACCCTGTAGCCTTGCACACTTCAGCCCCCACTCAAAATCCCTTCTAATGCTTTATTTGCACAAGGAAGACATTGTAGAGTCAAGGATGGATGAATCGAGACTCTGGGGAGAGGAAAGAACTGGGCCTGAGGAGAGCAGGATTAAAAGGCAAAGGATGGTTTCTGTTTGGGAAGGTCTGTTGGCTCAGAGAAAAGGTAAGAAAACCTGTCTTAGCTTCACAGTGAATTGAAGAGGAAAAAAGCAGGGACGCAAAATTCCTGGGGTTCTTGTAACTGATGCAGTAAAAGTGAAGAGAAAGGGGAAGGTAAGTCTAAGGGGTAGATCAGAGATGTGATCCAAGAGGCTTCATGAATAGGAGGTTGAATTACAGGTTGACATTAGTTGATGAAATGGAAATGAAAGGCAGAAACAGGAATATAGTTATGTTTGAGTCCACTCTGCTGAGATGCAGGAAGAGGCTGGTACCCAATGGCATCTACTGTTTCTGGTTAGTTGGTGGTAACTACACTTGCATTGAGTGTTAATTCGAGTCACAGACTCAACAAGGATGAACACTTTTCTTCTTAAAAAAATTTCAAAATTAAAGTACCAAAATTTTCGTTAAGTTTTAACCTGGGATCGAAATAGTTGACTACTCTTAAAAAGCAAAATTTCAAGTGAGAATCAAAAAACTTCCTTTGTACAGTATTTTTTTCAACTCGCTTTTCTTCATTTATCATGTATGACAAAATCCCAGGATTAAAAAGATCAGATGTGATGTGATATTTCACCCAAATGAAATGCATCACCTGTCTTACATGGTTTGCCATCTCTTGTGTGACTGTACACACACAGGGGAATATTAGTACTAGTCTTCCCACCTAGAATATCCTAGACACTGTTCTAAATTCTATATGGCTAGTTAACTACCAAATTCCCAATCCTTAGAAAAATGGGAGATATTCACCTATCAATAAGTGTTGTTTCCTTAGACAAACCACCCTCTCAACAGTACCTCCTTATGTACTAGGACATAAAAACACATGTGACATAAATGAAAGCACCAAGCTTTGGGTGTTGTAGCCTTTTGGTCCCAGAGTCATTTATTCTAGTGTTATGACTTGCAATGTTTTCAGCAAAGCAACTAAAACTGTGATAGGAATTCATGCAAATAAGCTTAAATTTTGGCTTGTCTTCAAACACTCCATTTCCATAAATATTTTATGCATGTTTTCATGAGTCTTTTATTTTTGGTTTAAAAAAAAAAATCCAATGCATTAACCTCATTATTACAAGTACTCTATTTCAAATGTAAAAGAATGAATGAATGTCACTCGCAAACGTTGGGTACAGTATTGTATTTTATTATACAAACTATAGCTATCTTATTGGCCACATTCTGGGACTGTCGATGATAACTCAGAACTGAAAAGAATGTTGTTACCATAAACCATTTTTACAGAACAGAATAAATGGGAGTGGGGGAGAGGGGGTTAGCGAGGGGAAATCTTTAAGAAGATAGATTTCTCTTCAAAGCGTGTTTTGAATTGTATAAAGAGAGCCACTTACTTTCTCAGAAATTTTGCTTTTCATGGATTGGCCCCTTGCACTATACTTCAGTATAATGGGGAAAAATTTTAAACCTTAAAAAAAGACTAATCTTTTAAATATGAAGACAAAACAGAGTATTCTAGAAGCAGGTCACTATTTTTCAGTTTTACCTTAATTATACGTTATTTTGTCAAAGAACTCTATCTAACTGATAAGCACTACAATTTAGGTAGTAGCTTTTGGAAAATTCATAGTTAATTTTGTTTCTTCTATGTATAATGATTTTTACCATGTAATAAAAGTTTCTCTAAAAGTATTTTTAAAAGACCATGTAAAACCAAAAATCAGATCCAAGATAATAGGAAGAGTTAACTGGTGTGTGACTCTAGTTGTGCTGGTGTATTATGTAAATGATCTGCTCACAAGCTTATTGCCCCAAGCATAGGATAACTGTGGCACCCTACCACTGACCACCTTGACACATTCCATTTATATTACATTTTCTTTAGGGCTGAAAAAGAACATTGTAGGTTTAAGACCAGCTGCTTCTGTTTAAGCCCAACTGTTTCAGAGTTGCAGCTACATAGCTAAGGTCTGATGTCATCTGAAGGCTGGACATAATATATTCTAACTAATCCTAAAAGTATATGCATGCCTCCCTTTCTCTGTAGAATTCCCATGATACTTCAGGGTATTTTAGAGATGTGCTCAAAGACATCGTGAAACTAAAATAAATAAACCTACACCGCCATACCATTTCCCCATATTAACAATTAATTTGGTCCCATTTTCTTCTGATGTTTTCATGACTCAAAGAATTCAAGGATACACTAAATACTCATGTAAGAATGATAACATTTCTGGTTATACCTACGGAGTTGCAGGCTGTCTCGATGTCCTGGACCTATGGTTCTTTCCATCCGTAAATTTCTGTTTCTATATTGGATAAATATGTGTGTATGAAGATAATATACTGATTTAATTAAAAAGCCACAAGGCAAAGCAGAAATATATATAACAGAAGCTGCGGCTTCTAAGTGAAAGTTCATGGGGAAGCAGGGAACTGTGTACATAGTTAACTGATTCACACACCTAGATGCATGGAAAAACATACACACACACATACACGGAGCACGGAGAAAAATGGCGTGCATTACTGGGTAAGATGGCATATGATTCTGCATGCTTAATCATAACAAGCATCAACTGCAACAATCCTTTATGAGCATGGCAGCTTAGTTATCTTGTGGTCACTGTGGACAATCTTTACAGTGCATCAAAAACAGCTAAGCTGGACTTTTTAATGTTAAGTCCAACATGACTGGCACCCTCCACCCCCGGCAGGAGCAGCCAATGGAGATTTACTGACCTGTCTCTGCTTCGGCGAGAGGGGAAGGCAGCATTGCAGCCAGCCACGGTGCAGACGTGCATCTCTTTTAAGTGAACGTTCCTGTAGTGAAGCTTCACACTGTAGGAGCTTTTGAAACTCTTCTTGCACACATAACAGATTTTGGGGTCTGGGCTAGAACACAGATCACCTTCTGGGGAGAACTTTTGAGGGCTGCCGTAATTCAGAGATGAGGCAAAACTTTCATGCAGGGCTGCCATGCTGGCTCCTCCACCATTGTACAGTCCATACTGGCTCATGTAAAACATGTCGTAAGTGGGATCTGTAAATTCTTCCTTCACCTTGATGATGTCCTGGTGGGAGGACTCACTGTGGTTCTCGTCAGGCCTCTCACTGTTCATTAGGACTTTTTCACTCACTTCACCATGAATGTGCTCATCCCCTTCCATGGATTCCTCACCGAGTTTGGGCTCTGATGACTCGGACTCATTCTCATAGTCCCGCTCAGGTTCTTGGTCCTCAGAGGTCATGCTGTCAGCCCTTCTTATTTCAGTCCTTGAAATGCACCGGGACCTGCTATGCTTAGAAAAGTCCTTCACAGACATGCCTGGACTCATCTCCTCCTGGGAGTGGCAGTGATTGTCCTGGCTCACGTCATTGACCATAGCTCCAGCGTCACTGGGGTCATCATCTTCATCATCGAACTCATCGGCGGTATCGATAATTTCCTTCTCAATCTTTACAGGCATGCTGGACTTCCTGGGCTTCTTCTTTGGGGCCAGGTCAGCACTAGGCTCGTGAGTGGCCATCATCACGACTGGCGCTACTGGCTCGGAGGGTGGTGCAGGGTGCTGCTCTAAGGTACCACTGGTTGGGATGATGGGACTGGTCGGGAGGGAGGTGGGAGGGCTCACCATTTCCCCTGGAGTGAGTAAACTTCTATAAAATGGAGGAACTGGCTGCACAGTCTTTAGCCCAGAGAACATCAGCTGGTTAGGGAGAGGATTCTGTAAGATGGGGTCTAATGGGGGAGTGGTAAAACCCATTGGGGGCCGGCCAGGGCTGGTGAGTGTGAGGCTTGATTTTGTACTTGCTATGACGGGGGTGGCAGCTCCTGATGTGGCCCGAATTAAATCTTTGTCTCGATTATTCCTTAGCATAGGCATGTGAAGGCGAGGGTTGGGGTTTGCACTGTGGCGATTACGGCTTCGGAGGGAGCTAAAGACCATGTTGCAACCTTCGATGGTGCATCGATGTTTGATCTTCAGGTGAACAGCATTATAATGAATTTTGAGAGTACCTTTGTCATAGAATGTCTTCCCACATGCGTTACAGAACACTCTTCCCTTTCTAGAGGCTGACCCCATCCTTCTCATCCTGTGAATCCGGAATGAGCTTTTTGGGTGTTCAGTTTTGGTTAGATCACTGACTGGGGCAGAATTCTGAATGGGGGACACACAGGTTGGCTCGGTTTTGGGCTCCACATTAGTAATGCTGGTCAGGGCATTTCTATTGGATGTCTGATCATTCTTATAAGGTGTGGGAGATACTTCAGATTCACTGCTCTCATTATATTCATTTTGAGTTGAAAGGCTCGGTTCCCTCAACCGCAGTCCTGGCTGCTCTAACAGAAGCCCATTGGGAGGCAATCCTAGCAATGGGGCCGAGACCGGGTTTATGTACTGGAATGGAAGCAGAAATGCAAGGCTGTTGGGGATGTTTTCGAAGTGATGAATGCTGGAAGGGTTGCTGTTCTCTAGGTGAGCAAGGAGGCTGGGACTCCTGGTACGATTATTGCTCTCGATGAAAGTCCTTATGTCTGAGTCTGTCTTTGAAGATGGTACAGCCACGGCCTGCCCTTCTTTCTCCTGAATTGCCATCAGCTCTACAATGGATTTGGTTTCTCCAAATCGCAGAAACTGCTGAAGGGTGATGATTTCCTCTTCTCGAGACATGATGGCCCAGCGGTCCAGCACCTTGCCGGCAGCATCCTAGAGGCCACATCAAAAAAACAACAAAGACAAACACAAAAAACTTATTGATTGTGCATAATTATTTAACGTAACTGAAGGTGCTCTGTCTGCTCATGAAACACAGAGAGCAAGAGCAGAAAACAACATGCAAACACTGTTAATAGAAGTCGACCCACAAAGCAAACTTTTCTGCCATGCAAATGTAGTCATTAGAGTCACAGTTAGAGAAACAGATTGAGTTTAATAATGTCAAAACAAACAAAATGTAGACCACTGGGGCTCTGTGAGCTAAAATGCCTTCACTACTGCTATTTTAACAACAATGGTCTATATACTATGCAACTATTTAGCATACATTAGTACAAGACGTGAACTCCTGCTGTGCAACCCAGTATAAATGCAAAAAATGGTACTTTAATCCTTACTAAATAATGACACCATACGAAGGAATTAAATAAATTTTGTGAATTTTACTTCTTCAACACAAGCAGACGTGACACTGGATTCGACGACGAAAATTCCTTTAAATAGGAGCGATTATGTGAATTTCTAAATCAAAAAGATGAATATGAAGTAGCATTACCTCCTAAACTCCCATTACTAAGCCATATTTTTTCTTATTTTAATGGCTATATTCTAGTGTCATTTAATTGTGGGCAATTTTATAAGGTAGAGTAAGGAAAAACAGTAGTTGTCTTTTTCCAGAAAACTGATTGTAATCCTATGACTCAAAGTTTGAGTTAGACTTAAAGTATTTGACTTTTATGATCTTGTTATAGATGACAGTTACAGATATTGAGAAAGTAAACACGTGATGGATTTAGATGGAATAAATGTGTAAAAATGTTGTCTCTTAACATCCTTCTCTGATAGCAAAGGGAGTCCACAGAGAATACACATCAGTAATCACCAGACTATGTGTTGTTAAATATACATTAAAAAGTATTTCACACTTTCATTTTTGCTAGTAACTATAAGATTTGCCTGGAGGTAGGACTTAAAAATCCTGCAATGTAATGTCAGGCAATCCATTTCAGCACGGATCGAGAGAAATCTATTCAAACACTTAAATAATGACTCCATCATTTTCTAGGGCACGGCTTCTTCCCACCAGGACAGGACACTTTGCAACCTTCTGTGAATGACACTTGCTCCAACCGTGACCATTAATTTAAGAAAGCATAAAATCTTAAAAAAAAAAAAAGCAAAAAAGATACTTATTAATTACAGAAAAAAATCATAACGTTATAATGGAGAAACCCAACAGATACCACTTTAACCAAGTGATCGTAGTTAACATCAGCAGTGATAAGTACTGTCACATACCTACTGACATAGGTACTGAGAACGGTACATCATTCCTTTTGTGGTTATAACATCAATCTAATCATGAGAAAACATCAGACAAATCAAATTGAAGGGCATTCTACAGAACTATGGCTAGTACTCTTCAAAGTGTAAAGTCAGGAAAGATTAAAAAAAAATACCAAGAATAGTTATCAATTGGAGGAAACTAAGAAAATAGGATATATGAGCATAACGTGAAATCCTAGAGATCCTATACCAGAAACAGGACATTAGTAGGAAGACTGGCAAATGTGAATAGAGTCTCTAGTTAATAGTATGGTATCAATCTTATGTTACATTAGGGGAAGCAGGATAAAGGGAACTACTACTACTTCAATGGAAAATTCTCTCTCGTATACAGTTCTACTCAGCCTTGCCGTATAAAATTCTCTCTGGACCACAGTCATATGGTCTGAACCATGACAACTAGTTTGATTATAAAAAGATGTCTGTCATGTATTTAAATTACTTTAAAAAAAGAAGCTCTGATAGTTATTTGCTCTTCTTTATAAGGCTCACTCCTAGCATTCTATAATTTAAAAAAAAAAGTATGTGTAAGGGTGTATATACAGGTGTCCATTCTTACATAAACTGTCAAACACAGATGTCCCTCCCTTATATTGTAGATAAAATTAGCCTTCAGATAAAATGCTCCCCCCAGCTATCTGCTCAGAATAGTCAATATAATGATGTGGGTACATGTTGACTTTGGGTGATCCTGGAGTTCTACAATAGCCATTTTTTAAAAAAGGTATCACTCATAGCAATTGGTCTATCGTATAGTTTTTTTTTTTTTTTTGAATAGGGCAAGCAAGGGGGAGTGCTGTCATTACAGATAAACAGAATGAATTTAAATTGTGATTTTGTACATATTATCTCAACCTCTAATAGCTTTCGGAGCTCAGCAAATATTTAATAGATGTGAAACTGGAAATGAAGAAAGATAAGATGATTCTTAAAGTTGCCAAACTGCTAACTTGGAATCCAAGACTTGAATCCAGAAATTCTGACTCCAAGTTTACTGAGCACAGTGACTGTCATTCCATGATGCCATTTCCCTGGGGAGTACACTGAGTTTGTGATAACAAGGAGTAGGAGTTCTCCTAAACGAGGCTGGTCTCTAGAGCACTGCTATGTCCTCTTCTACACCATTTTCTTTACCATCAAATCCACTCTCTTGCTTGTTCTTTATAGAGCCTTTCACTGTAACTGTTCTCAGGCTGAAATCCAGTGTGAGCAGCATACAGTCATTTCTTCCTCAGGTTCTCCCCAGGTAGCCTGCACCTACATCTACATGTCGATAACGTACTTATATAGCTGCCAGCCTCTCGTATTAAAACAGTCCTTAGGAACCATAGAAACTGATCAAACCCACCTGAGGCATCTCCTTTCCATCACCCTCCTGTCTTCCTTCACCCACATGGTTTCTCTTTTCTCCTGGTCTGTCACAATGCCTGCTGCTATTTCTGAAACCACTACCTTTCAGACACTTTTTTAGTCCTGAGAAACTGTCTATGCTAAAATAGAGACTGTTATGGTAAATCACTTAACTTTTTGTGGAAGAGATCCAGGTAAGTAAGACTTAAAACTTTGTTGGTAGCCTGAATCATGAAAGAGAAGCTTCATTTACAGTAGTGAGAGAAGCAGTAAACTACACTAACTTGGAAAAAGGACAAATATTTATAGTACACATTCAACCTGGAGTCTGGGCCATATGAAGTACCACAAAAGTTCTTTCCAAAGAAGCTAGCATTCATATTTGATCAAGATAATCTAATACCATCATGTTCGTAAATGAAGAAACTATAGTGAGAAACAAAGTGACTTTCTTAGCAACATGAGTCTGCAAGCTCCACGCTAGGAATGGCTATCAGTTTTAGTGTATTCTTGGATAAACTGGTGGAAAGGAGTTAGAAATCATCAAAAGGAAAACAGGGAAGCCCACTTTCTTTTTTTTGAAGATCTCTGTCACAGAAATAAGCACATTCCGATGCTGTGATTCTCTGGTGTTAGACTTCACTGCTGAGGTAAGAATATGTATGAGAGGTCTATATGCTATTCAAAAAGGACTAGTGCCAGTATAAGGGCTTCCCCCGCCACCCCAAGCCTACAGCACCTGGTCTTCCTACGTGGTCTCCCATCCAAGTACTAACCAGGCTCAACCCTGCTTAGCTTCCGAGATCAGACATTGGGCTTGTTCAGGGTGACATGGCCATAGACTAAGGGCTATTTTTTTTTAACTGTTCTGCAAGTAGTTGAGAGTAACCATTTGGAAACCTTTATGACAATTTGATACTGCTACAAGAACTAAAGGCATGATTTTTTAAAGTAATTTATTTTTATTTAACTTAAGTGTTGACTCACGACTGAATAGGGGGAAAACTGGTCCTTCCGCACAGATAGTTTGAGAAGTACAGATGTAAAATCTAGGCCTCCTTGCCACGTCAAAGAAACATTACCAGAGAGAATAAGAGCCATAAAAAGAATCAGGTATTATCACCAAATAAACGTTAATAAAACAAAATTTCAGTCTGTTAAGCCATTATAAATATCTTGACTGCTGACCAAGCCATATTGGGACATTCGTCCTTGCATGAACAGTAAATTACATCAAGTATATAAATGGACACTTGTCTGTAACATTCAATTTTGTAGTTGGTAAGTCAATTCCTCTAGGCTTTTCCATTTGTAACCAGAGTTCAGTGACCTTTAACCCTTTACACGGGGAATTGTTATTTACAAAATGAGGATAATAGGATAATAAGATTTACCTTAAGTGAAATGCGAGGTATTATTATAAGTATTGCTTTCTTGTGAAAATAACTGGCTATACTATTAATTAAAAGATGAGTAACACTAAATAATCCAGACTTATAAACCAGTTTTACTGGGTTCAGAAAAAGTATAAAACACTTAAAATATTTATATCTAAGCATTTTACATAAAGAGTTCCTTTTATTATTTCACTAGAACTAGTGACTGTCACTTGGTATAAACCTGGCACCCAATTCTATATGGCTCTGAAGAGTAATTTTTTAAAATCTTTTTTGTAGTAGATCACTTGCCATGGTTTGGATGGTTTTATGTGAGCCTTTTCTTCACATCAAAGCATCTTATATGACTTGTAGTTTTAAAATCAAAGTAAAGTAAGGTGTATTTTTTTTTTTTTTTTAATTCAGGGAAGAGAAATAGTAGAGAAGGAAAGGATGTAAAGAGAAGGAAGAGAGACCAGATAAGCAGCTTTGGGATAATCGGATTGTCAGGAGACCTCAAGCCCAGAGAATCCTCAGTCCAAGGATTCTATCTGTGTTCATGGCAGGCCTCTACCATGTCACAGCACTTAGGAAAAACAATGCCTTTCTTTCTGTCCATGCATGGAAATTGAAGGAGGAACACTGAACACAGCAGAAATCTAGGGCCTATTTGCTCTAGCAGTATTCACATTATTAAGAAATAAGCAAATAATTTAATTCTAAAAGACAGATGCAGAATAATTTAATTTTCTGTTTTATTACATGAACTTCTTGTCAAATTTAAGGCATAATTTAAAGAAAAATCCTAAAATGATTAGCTAAAAACAAAAAATATTTCTTTGATATAATTTCAAATCTTTTAATTAAATAACATTGAAGAAGAGGACTTGCTAACCACTGAGAATAAAATCAGAGGTTTATAAGACATACTTTTTGATTTCATGTCTTTGCACGGTATGTCATCTTAAGAAATATTCCATTATGACCACACTGGTAACTTATTTTCATAACCAGTTTCCTGTTGGAATTTTCTATTCTTTCTCATTCAGGATTAACTCATATTTCAAGGCAAGAGGAATGGGGTTGGGTAGACGGTATAGAAATTACCAATTTTCAAGTCAATCCAGTTTAGTACTCTGTAAGGTAAAATTTAACAGTAATTGCTGAGTTAAAAACTGATGAAACAATGCTATGCAAAATCTTGAATAACAGGTTTTCTGGATGTTTAATTCATAAAGATAAAGAAATAGTGGGAGGTCTATACATGGAATACTACTGGGCAATAAAAAGGGATAAACTATTGATATACAGTACAATATGGATGATTCTCAAAAGCATTACGCTAGTAATGACAGAAGACAGACCCAAAAGAGTCTATCATTCCAATCATAAAAAATTCTGAAAAAGTTAAGACTGTAATAACAGAAAGGGGATCAATGGTTACCAGGGGCTGAGGGTAAGGGAAAGCAATTGATTGGAAAAGAATATTAGGGAACTGTTTGGGCAATGGAAATGTTCTATATCATGACTGTGCTGATGTTTTTATAACTATATAGATTGTACACTTAAAATTGGTAGATTTTATTATACATAAAGTACCTTAAGGAAGCTGACTCAAAACACTAATTATTGCAAATTACATGAAATCTCAAACTCACAACTCAACATTCACAACTTCCCGACTTATAGGCCATCTTACTTCCCCCTTCCTGCATTCAATTGTGACCAGAATCACACATGTCCTCCATTCTCTATCAGCAGGGTGTGCATAATAATCTATTGTGACATGGCGACTAAACATAAAAATTTCTACTTTTTTAATCTAAAAAGATGATTTTTTGCCTAATATTTTATATGTGGATTTATAGAAATATACTAATTTAGAAATAGCTTTACCTTTATCAGGGTGTGAGCTCATATATTTTTACTAAAGGGATCATAGTCATAGAAATTTGGAGACTGCTTCTCTACAGAGCTAATACTGATATGTACCACGCAAGCGATATGTGCACAGACCTTTGCAAACACTTTGGAAGAAGTTGATGAGAAGCAGCCAGTTAATGCATCTTTGGCTTGACTTGTCTCCACCTGTCTTTGTGCTGGCCTCTTGGTTAGGTAGACATGTGCCAGGATATGACTCAGAAATTAGGAAATATGTCATCTAACTGCTGGGTCACTTTGGGAACAAGTGATGGGCTCAGACCACTATCTCAGATTATATGAACAGAGGCATTCCATCAACTTAATAGATGGGGTTGGCAAATAGAGACCCCATGGATACCACTAGTGGGTTGGATAGAGCTGGGTATGAGAGCCGAAAGCAGCAGGAGTTTGAGGGAGATAATCTGTGGAAGAGAAGCCTTTGAATACTACACGCAGTTTAAGGAAAAAATTTGTAGAAGTCATAAAACTTTCAGTCCTCTTCTCTCCCAACTTCCCACTAGTTATGTATTTTAAAACTCAGATGGGTCCATATATAACAAGCAAATACTTCAATTTTAAATGGTCTTTCTAAAGTCAAGTCAATTTTAAAACTCTCTTCTCTTAGCCAATAAGTTTAACTGGTCTGGGTGCTCTCCACTCACATCAGAGCTATTTTTCCCCTTTTTTGTTAGATTGTGTTTATCTTCCTAATTTATATGACTTGGCAATCTTGTGTGTGTATGGGTCAAAGTCTGTGTGTCTGTATGCCTGTGTGTGTGTGTAAGCGGGCAAGAGGATAGATGAATAAAAACAGTAAAACAACAAAAAAATTCTTACTGAAAATAACAGATTCTGGGAAGTATTTAGGGAAATTTTTAAAGCAATGTTATGATAATTTCTGAGAAACACTTGAAATTATGTGGGAAAACAACTTGGCATGCTTATTTGTTTTAGCAAATTTACATTTACACACATATTTCTTGCGGGGTACTAAACAAGAAAGATGTACTACTAGATATACAATATACATCAGAGCAGTTTGGTTGTCTAAGTAAACAAAATTATACCATTCTCTATTCACACAGAGCTCTTGTATATGA
Organism: Pteropus alecto; assembly: GCF_000325575.1. Taxonomy (NCBI): domain Eukaryota; kingdom Metazoa; phylum Chordata; class Mammalia; order Chiroptera; family Pteropodidae; genus Pteropus; species Pteropus alecto. The sequence continues at coordinate 3,774,969 of NW_006441071.1, read as the reverse complement.
CTGTGCTTTTGTAGTATTTTAAGCTAACGATTCTAGGAGGCTGGCTGAAACAACTGTAATATCTGTAGGCAGAATGAAACATACTCATTTGTATCATGATTGCACCAAATGGTTCAAATTAGACTTGATAAAAAAAAAAAATCAACATCTGATTTTGGGTAATGAAAACCTTACTCAATTTCCATGATTTAGAAATTTGTATTTTGTAGAATTTCTCAAGAGCATCACTTTACCTTCAAAATACAATGGTGACCAGTCACATCCTTGCTTCTTCCTCTCCGCTCTAGGACAGAGGTGTCCCATGAGAAAGAATCATCAGGTGTGGCACAGAAAGAAAAAAAGCCTTCCAAATAAAAACCAAGATTGGACTTTATTTGTTAACATTTATCCATATGAATAGCCCCTTTGGAAAACAAATATGCTTTCTTTGTCAACCCAATACTGACATGAAATGAGTGTGCAAACATCAGAGCAAGGTATGCATTGGTTTTCTGTGATTACAGAAGCTGATGCTAAAGTCAATATGTCCAGATTATAAAGAACTTGATTTGAAGTACCTTTCCAATTCCTCCTTTCTCCCCACAAGGAGGAATGAACGCTATAGGAATACACACTCTGGTTAGAAGGCTAGAGCTCTCAGAAAACTTTGTATTAAGGAATTTTCTATCAAGATGAAAACCTTACTAGTCCTTGTTAGTTGACATGCTAAAACAGATGTCTTCTTTCTATATATATATTGTTTGCACACAAGGATTTACTTTAAAAGTTACTTATCACAATATGTGCATATACACAAACATGCACATGTATATAGAGACCATCCAACCTGGCTCACTCCTACTGTACATGAGCCTCATTATAAATTTGTCTTATTATAACATTTAAAATGTTCAATCATGGAGAGTAGTGGTATGAGGTAAGGAGTATCAAATTACTTGCAAAAAAGGTACAAAAGCTAAGGAATGCCTCTTCTTGGATGAAATTGTAAGTCTGAGGAGCACTTGACTGAAATTGGTAGTAGAAGAAAAAAGCAACAGGGTAATTTTATGTGACTTTCAGGTACTTGCTTTGATATATTTTTCAATATATAAATTTCTATCATTTATTTTTCCGATCTATATTTGAAAATATTTTCACCGTGAAAAAGGCATCTTTTAAAAGAAAAAAATTGATAAAGTGAACAATGTACCCTCCCAACACGATCACCCATCGAACCAAAATTACATTATCAAAATGCCAGGGCACAAGTTTTAAATTGTTCCTGTGATTCTGTTCAAAACATATTGTTTGACTTTTGATAAAAAATTCACTTTGTTATAGAATGTTCTTGATTATGGACCAGATAAGAATATATAATTCTGAGAACTATCATTTTTTTCCCTCAGTAACAATCTGTACAGCATTTTTACTTTAAAAACTGTGATTATGATAGATCACTCTGGGGTTACAACACATTTAATCATAGAAACTCCAGCTAAGCTCTATTAAAGAAAGGCCTGTCAGGATTTCTTCTCTGTACCCAGGAATTTTAGCTTGTCTAGCTTAAAACCAGCCACATGCATTTCCTCTATGAGCATTTGTTTGCAAATAAATAAAGCAGGTGCCTTGCTTTGCCATGTAAAAAGAAATTTCTGAGGAGTATATTACTTTCTGCAATGTGTAGAGCTGCACTTCGAAGATTCAAAAGCATTTTTCAAATTACCTAGCTCCATCCTAAATCAAACCTGGGAAACTTTTAAAGACATGATACATTTCAATATTTAATAATAGTACCTTAGGAATCATTCAGGTTTCAAAACAGAAAATCTTAAATCCAGCTGATATTCTTAGCATACCAACCTTTAATATAAAATTACCTGTAGTCTTTAAACACAGATTATCTAATTCCGTACCAGTAGACTAACACGGAATTTGCATATTAAAGTTCCAAATTTTTATTATGCTTAATATAACTTGTACATATTCAACCTTGGAGGAAAATAAATCATGTAAGTGAATGACACCTGAATTCGTGTCGTTTTTGCCAACGATCATCTGGGTGACTGCCAATACCCAGCTTTGGTTTCTGCACATGTAAATAAGAGAGTCTTACTAAACTTTCTAAGCCTTACTAAACCAAAATTCCATTATTCAATTGTAACGTTCCATTATGCAACTATCTAAGCCTAGAATCTGGACACACGAATCATTTTAATTAACATGTTTTAAACCCTAGACTAACTTTTTTTCTTTAATCAATTTGCATAACCAACTTATGTTCAGAATACATGCCCTTATGGAGAGCTGCTGTATTATCCTATACAATGGATGCTTCCCTGATGTTTATGTCCAGGGCTGCTGAACAGTGATGTGATTAGAGGTATCACTAATTCTTCTGGATTGATTTTCATTCCTGATAAATTCAATGATCAGGTCAAAGTGAAAACTTTGCTTGTAAACTAGAGAAATTGCTCAAGAAAGTCCCTAAGAGTCATTGGAACCCCCTGGAATCACACCAGTAGGGTCTGTGAATATTCTGCAACTTGAGGCTCAACCATTCCAAAATAAATGTTATAATTCCATGAAACTATATAAATAAGTATCTGTAGTCTTCCAGTGGTCTTTAGTTCCAAAAAAATAGCAGTTAATTAAACCCTTAAACAGATACAAGTTATTCACTTGGAGAGGACCACGGCTGAAATGCTAGAGGGTAAATTATTTTATGCTTCAGGACAGCAAAGGAACAGTTTGAAATCATCAGAGAAAACACTAGAAATAGGAGAATAGAGAAGGATGGCTCCTGCAGGTGGTCTTGTTTTCTTCTACATTGAGATAAGCCCAACTCCTAGGACACCTATAAATCTGCTTGCTTTGCAATAAACAAAACTCACCAGAGCCCTTTCTGACATTTTGAGGTCTACATTTTCTAGTTTACCTCTCTATCCATAACCAAAGTTCTGCCATTGAGTTTGTGGAAAGCCTCTGTATATCTGCAGGGGGACGGTCTTTGCTGGGGCTTAATGTTTCTAAACATAAATGCCAGAGACCCTGGCATTTCCTGATGTGCTTTCCCATTATGTCTGATAAATAGCAACAAATGAGTGCACAATTTTTTTTTTTCATAATGACTGATTTTACACATCAGGTAAGGGCTAAAACCTTGGAACAAATTCAAGGCCGCAATCTTCCAGCTCTGAAGTTTTAACTGTGCAGCCAAGATTCTAACTACTGGTACGTTATCAGAGCTTCTAAAGCTTGAATGGAAGATTCTATTTCACGTATTATACTTTGAATTACTCTACAACAGAAGCTGACTGAACAACCCAAAGGAACTTTAACATATTCATTAGGATGTGAGGGAGCAGGGTAGAAAGGGACTGAACACTCACTAAGCAGTATTCCATAAAACAGCAAAGATTGAGTATTCCATAAAACACACTGAGGACTGAGTGTGTGATTGAACAGAAAGATGTATTGGGAAATTTAACTTTGTTCTTCTCCGGGTATAAGAATAGCCGTAGAACACAAAGATTAATTTCCTGCTTTAGCATTCATCGGGGAACAACACATTATTACTTGTAACACATACACAAGGCTGTTGATGGATATACTTTCCTTTGATTGCTCAGATTAAATGTGTTCCTAGCAAAGGCGCACACGCAGACACACATGCACGTGTTTGTATAATTATAAATCGCATATGCATTAACAGTTTGTGTGTCTGTATATTTATAAGCAGCTATCAATATAGATGTTATACATTTTACTTGTCTGCAAAGTAGAAGTGATTTGGGGTTGTTGGTGGCTGATTGAACAAATATAGATCAAAAACAGAATAATCAGTGTAATCCATATATGAGACTATAACAAAAAACTCAGAAATTCAAAATAAAAGAGGATAAGAAGCGGAAGCATGCATTACAGAACACAAGGTAATAACTGCGTCTACATGCCTTAATACCCTCTTGTCCCAGCAGTCCTGACTTTCTAAGCAGCCCACTTCTCCACATTAACGGTAGTCATTTGGAGAGCAGCAAACGTGCCATTAGAAGCACTTTTACAAGTGTATATTCATCCACCAATTAGCTTAATGTGGCCGCTTTCTGCATATTTTCTATCCAGGCTTGCACAAATCTTATTAATATTTCCCCCTAGCGCTTTGACAGATTACCTTGTCATTATGCATCCTGGAGCCTTTTAAACAATATGGGTAAACTACTGTTTGTGAGGTTAATGACAATTATCCCCTAATTACTGCATAAGTCACTCAGTCCACTTTATCTCATAGGCAGGGTTCTGCTCTGTGTATCTGCCATTGTGTCACCGTAAATGAATCTTGTATTGCTATGTTTATCTGCCACTGCCTTGTAAATTATACTGACAGAAGAATGAACAAATTACTGTATGTCACCACTTAAATACTGCTTCTGAAATTTAAAAAAAAAAAGCTTCAGCATAGAGCTTGAATTGTGATTTTAGCAGATGACAATTAGTAAAAATATATTTAATGTTTTATGTTACATTTCAAGGCTGATAGCTAAGAATCTGGAATCACAGCAATGGCACTGGGGGTGGGTGGAGGGTGAAGAGCAACGGAGGTAAAAAGGAAAAAAGAGAGACTCAAAACTGAAATAGTAATGCCAGTCCAACCTCCTGAATGCATCTTCTATTATTTTAAAAGCCAATATAGCATTCTTGAGGTATTTTCCAAGATTTTTCAAGTCTAAATCAAATTCAATGGGTTAGGCATAAGCCATACTCTTTAGCTGGGATATTTTTTTTGGTGGGATGGAGGACATACTAATAACCAGTCCAAACAAAAAACACAGAATCTACATAATTGAGAACAGATAATGTAATAAGGCCACAGGCTAAGACAATTTCATTGATGCATTTTTAAACATTATTAAACAGGTTCAGAAACACTGTTTCCAAAGTCGCATTTGAAATTGTTTAATAATGTTTACATCAATGAAATTAGTCCACTGCTGCATCAGGGTAACTACATCTGCTCTGATATAATTTTCAGGGAAAAGTGGATAATATGACTATCTTTAAATTAAAAAAAAAAAAAAAAAAGATTGAGTTATCTGCAAATAATCTGGAAGAATTTATTTTTAACCTGAAATCTATGATTCTGCAGATTCCCAGGTAAATAAATGTTTGCATTAGAACAGGCATAAACATCTGGCTTCCTGAGATGACTGCCATTTAATCAGTATCTGAAAACATTTTGAAATGTGAAACAACCAAAATGCCTCCATTTAAATGACAAGGTGGCTGATAGCTGGCAAGCACAAGTAACCAGGCCACACCAGTCTGAAGGATGGCTTTCAACTCTCAATTAGTTGGGCATGTAGAAAGCTTGCATCAAATTGCCTTATGACAGCCACAAGTTTATAAGGGAGGGCTCATAGCACTGATGATAAAGCTATTTGGTGGAAGCATGCACGCACATACAGTACCTCTTGATTCACGTGCTGAACTGGCTGGAAGAAAAAGCTGCAGTAAAAAGAAAGGAAAACATGAAAGCCAGAGTTGACAGGCCTAGCCCAGGGGCCTCATGGATGCTAAGCACAACCCGTAGGGCTCCCTCCAATCCCCAAAGACTGATTTTAGTGTCAGTCCTGCAGTCGGTCAACGCAGTTTCAGCTGAGCAAGTGCTGCAGGCAAAAATGAAAGCACCATACATAGTCTTTTCTTTTTAGTGTGTGAAACCAAAGTTAAGAGATCCTGGTTAAGACTGAGGTCACTGCTGACCACCACTAAGGGGTTAAAATTTTCCCGAAAAACAGGTTAGATTATCTTTGGATACAGAATTGAGGAAAGTGAATTTATAAATCGTTAACCTTCCTTTTCTTCTAACATTGGATTTTGTTGCCACCCCACCCCCATCCCTTTTTTTTTTTTTTAGCCTTGCTGAATGGTATGTATAGCCACTCGCTCTACTTGGCTGGAGGTGGGGGTGAAAATGTGCATTTAGTGGAGAAAAACTCCTAGTGTCAACACTTCTTCCTTCATTTTATCTTCTGCAAATAACTTTATACTTATCAATTCCTGAATCCTCATCTGGTCTTCCCATCATCTAGCTATTTCTCATTTCTGTCTTGCATCTGTTCCATCTCTTCTATGAGGAAAATTTCAAGTCAGGATTTCTTTATAGATTCTGCCTATTGACCAAATAACTACCCAGTTGCTCAAAAAGAACTGTCACCTGACTTCTGAAAACAAAACAAAACAACAACAAAAACCAAAATCTGAAACACACAAAGGTATGTTGCCTCCCCCCATTTTTTTTTTAACTAAATGCTATTTTCAGGCTAAAGGATTGTTTTAAATAACACAGTCTCTGTGTCTTGGTTTCCTCATATATGAAATGGGGTAAAAAGAGCTACATGCTAGAGCTCTCGGGATTTAAGAAAAATAATAATGCCTGCACTTTCCTGAGCCCTTAACAATGAGCCAGGCAGGACTCTAGGCAACTAATATGTATGTATTATGTCCCTCTACACTCAGATCAGGTTTGAGGTACCATTATTAAACCCACTTTACAGATGGGGAAATTGAGGTACATCGAAGTTGAATAACTTGCCTAAGGTTATAAAGCTAGTAATTTTTGGAGCCAGGATATAAAACCAGCAGTGTGAGTCTAGAACTATGTTGAAATACCCTGTACATTCTTGTCTGCCCGCTCCCCCAACCTAAACTTCCATCAGTGGCCTCTTGCTTTCCCTCTCTTTTCCCACTATTCTTCTTTACCCCTATTATCACAAGCTTAGTAATAGCCCACATTACTTCCTAACTGGATTATTTTAATCATTCCTCATTCTTCCCATTTATTCCTTTGTGCCACTCACATTTTGACTACATTGTGATGTCAAGGTTCTTTTCCTAAAGTACACCTCTGATCACATTACAAAACCCTCCCTCCAAACTCCAATGGCTCTCCTTTGCTAAACAATTTAAGCATAAATTCTTCATGTTGGCATTCAAGAACTGCCCCAATCTAGCTTTTAAGTCTTGATCTCTTTTATACACATTGTGACATTGTAGCTGAACCAGTTAGCTTTCAGGGAACACTATAATTTCTCACCACACCACATTTTTGCTTGCACTGTCCCTTCACCTTGGAATGTCGTCATTAATGTTCTGGGAGCCCACTATCATCCAAGGCCCACCTCTCAAATATTACCTTGATCATAAATGCTGTGATCTACTCAGAATCCCCATCTGCTTTTCATATGATTTTTAAAAACATATTCCATTTTACATAGGTCACATGCAATCTGAGATGACCTCTTACAATATAACCAGACCCTTGAGTATAGAGGCTCCAGAAAACTTGTCTTTACACAAATTTTTAACCAATCATTTTGTTTTTTTACCTAATTAATTTCTGTTGATGACCACATGTCATTTCTGTAAACCCGACTATGTTCTTTAAACAGATGCTTACTAGATTTCTAAAAATAGTCAGTGTGCGTCTACAACGTTAAGTTGTCCAATGTGTGGGTTAGGCAGTCAACATTCGCAAATGCAGATATCCAAAAGGTTTATATTATGTACTTAAGAAGTAAAAATATGATTATTTTCCGATGCAATTAAAAATCCATTTCTCTCAAAATATTTTAAAACCTCAGTTGGGCCTACATTTCCAAGTTCATTTTATTAGAATTATTTATTGGTGTAGGGGAAACTACTTAAATCGTATACAATGCAAAATAAATGGCAGTACAGAAAAAGAGTAGCTGTTATAGGAAAACAAGCTAAGAGAAAAAAGTAATTTAGGAATGAGGAGGTAAGTATTAAAAAGGGAACTTAAAAATGCAAATGTGGGACATGAGTATACATGTCAAGTCTGACAGACTAGAAATAATTCCCATTGTGGCCAACAACGAATTACTCAATGTTAAAACTAAACATTAGAACATTTATAATGATTTAAGTGAAACAGTAAGAAACTCCTGGCCAACATTTGAGGTATACAAGTATGAGCAGATAGAGCAGAGGGAAGAGTGGAAGAGAAATCTCATTTATAGAAGATTTGGTAAAACTAAAATGGCTATGGGAAAATAAATAGTTATAAGAAAGTAGAGACTTGAGTGGTTAATTTTGAATATATCAGTTTAATCCTAATATGGAGCTCCGGTTGTGAACAAAAATAAAATGCACAGAATGGGGAGAAGAAAGGATAGAAAACGGATATTGATAAATGAATATGAAATGTATTGAAAAAGAAATATTAAAGAAGGCCTTTCAGCCAGCCTATGCTATAAAGTATAAAAGGCTTTCACTTATTTTACTTTGCATACCTATTATCAGTTGTCACTTCTAAACAATGGCTATAACAATTCAATAGAATATAAAATGAATGAATTACTTGTCATAGAAATGTACTAACTTTTATAATTAGTGAACTGCTCCTCTCAGTGAACCACCATGCAATAAAACAGTTCAACTTTTTCAGCCATCTTTTAAGAAAATCAACTATTTGTTCATTTTCTAAATGCTAGGAGGATGCTCTGCTTTACTTATCATATTTATCTGAAGATAGAAAGATATATTAAATAAAAACTATCAAGGAATTAAGTAATTTATTAAAAAAATTAAAATTTCCTTATTGGAAATAATGAAAACATGTTCACAGGAACATCAACATCTCATTTTTTACTTTTTATGGAACTACCTATCAAGGCAGGAGACAAAAGTTTGTCATCTCACCTGTCTTCTGTTGATATCTATTTTCATGAAGTCTAAAATAGACACTGTCTATAAATTTACATGCTCTATTTGCTCTACGTTTAATTGTCTCAGAAGTAACACATAAAGGTTATTCCATTAGACCAAAAAGGCAAAGCATACGCAAACTCTGGCAGACAGCTGAGAGCACTATCAGGCCAACAGAGGCAAGGGAGAGCCACTACCAAATCCAGTTTCTCTCCTGTACTTTCTCCCTAAATGTTCTCCTAGATGATATTTCTTTGCAGCTCTTCTGTTTCTCTTTTTATTCCCATTGAGGAAGCGAGTAAAGAGTCCTTTCAAATAGAGATATTAAACTCTGGCAAATTCTCTCTTGGTTTAGTAAGAAAAGGCATATTCTACACAAATATCCAAGAAGTGGTATAGGAACATAATAACACCCCCAAAATTAACTCTAAGGTAATTTTTGTTATTTTATTTTTCTAACTTATAAAGGACTTCCAAATGAGAGTCAATTGTCACTCTATTCCATCAATGAGGAGAATTCTAATTAGTATAGATTTATGATTATTGGAATAGTAGGTTAAGGAAAAATGTGTGCACGTATGTAAGTGAGAGAGAGACAGGCCACATTGTGCAAAGTCTCTACTTTACACCTTGTTTCCAGTGGAAGTAGAAAACAAGAAATGAATTCACACTGATATCTTAATGTGCCAGGAGTGCCCACCTAATTATATTATAAACATATTTACTAAACTTAACACCAAATGAAGTAGTACTTGGGAAGAAAATTATATAGAATGGGGGTCTCCATGAGGCAAATCTTCAGGCACACCTTCAGACTCTGTCTTTTCTCTTAGACAAGTTAGGTTTTACCTATGGTATTGGGGGTACCTAAGACCAGACCTGGGATCAGTGAGACGTCACAGGACTCAGCATATAATCATACTCGCAGCTAAGATTTATTACAATGAAAAGACACAAAGCAAAATGAGCAAAGGAAAAAGAAGCATGGGGTAAATTCCACAAGAAACCAAGAGCATACTTCTAAGTGTCTTTTCCCCAAGTCACACAGGATGCACTTAATTTCTCCAGCATCGAACTGTGAAAACTGTCTACAAAGGAAGTTTCTTAGCAACTCAGCTCATGGTTTTTCTTGGGGGCTGGTCACATATGCACCCTTTGCCTAGCATGTACGAAAAACCAAAATTCCAGACTCCTAGAAGGAAAGCAAGTACTCAACATAAACCACGTTACTTAGCACAAACAGTTTAGAACAGTGAGACACTCTAATCAGTTAGGAAATGGTGAGAACACTCCCCATATTCAAGTTTCTAGATACAGCCGAGGGGCAACCATGCACACAGACCCTTTAAGGATGGTGGTCTCAGGCCGGCTGTGTTAACACTACCCTGCACGCCTACCCATCACTGCTTCATATCCACCACTGTTTCAGATCTGCACCCCCTCTGCCATCCCACACTGAAACAGATTCTAACATTGCGGTTCTAGATGGCCACAAGCTCAGCTCTAATGCTCAATCCAGGAATGGGTGGACAGGTAGGAGACAGGGAGATGTCTGTCTGTATTTGAGCACAGAGAGGTATAATTTATAGTATCTATAAATCTATAGTATCAAGTTAGGTTGAGTTCAAAAAACATTACTGAAAACTCAGTCTGTATCTAAGGAAAAAAAAAAAAACCAGACCATCATACTGCATAATAATAACAAATACATGAGATTAAGGCTCATAGACACCAAGGGGACTATGTTAGCTTCATTTTCTTTAGAGAGCGTACATTCAAATGAGTTCTTACTATGTCGAATGTTGTCTATTAGAAGGTAAAACTAATGGTTCCCCCCAAGCCTCTGGTCCAGAGGCTAGAAAAGCAGGTTTGTAGTTCCTTTCAACATTCACTTTTGAGAACAAAAATCAATATGGGGATATTTACAAATCTCTTAGTTTTGATTTTATATTAAAATAGGGTAGAAAAATCTTCATTGTTGTCTGAAACGGTTTGTCAGTACTTAGCCTGCAAATATGACACCCAACTTATTTATGGCAATCTGCTAGAAACATAAAATAATTTAGGAAAAGGAAATCAATGTAGCATTTTGTTTTCAAACCAATCCACCAACTATATGTCAAAGTACACAAAACAAAATTCTCATTTTAAGTCGACATTTCCTAAAGCTCTATGGTAAGGTAGAAATTGACCTTCAGATCAAACTAAAGGACTATCGTAAATATGCATTAAGGAGAGAAGTGTGATGTGAATTTGGCTCCAATGAAAAGTAAGAACTACTTTTCACTGAGCACTTACTATGTGCCAGGTACTAAGGAGAAAGGTTCCACATGCAGTACCTCAATTACTCCATCACTCAGCGCACGCATGAAGGCTAGAAACTGCATTTCAGCTCAAGTCTAGGGTGAGGGGAGAAAAATGGCCAAATATATACACTGCCCTTCTGTTTAGTTTCCTGGTTTTAGAAAGAACAACCCTACTGAGTTGGTATAAGGCAAAACACATTCCTTCTACTTTGTGAGTGCAGAAACTCTACAGCCTCTTGTGAACAGCACCACTCATCATGAGAGAAATCCAAATTTAAGTGAAAACAAAAACAATTAGACTTAAATGGAAGCCAAAAGATGCCCATATGCATGTAGTTCCTCCTTCCCTCAGGAGATTAGTCAAAATTCAATGTCATGAACAGCATTTGTCCTGACATGTGTGATCCTGTTCTATAACATGACCTTCCTCCTTTTCTCTATAAAAGGGTCTGATGTTCACACGTAGCTAGAAACAAGAGACACAGCAACTCCTGTGAACCTGACTGAGGGTATACTTCATAAACAATATCCTGGGAGTTTCTAGGCCTTTATAAGTAATGCTCTCAGGCCACAGGTGTCAGATTTGTTTTCTGTGGCTGTAGGGTAAAGCTCTCTGCAATAGATTTTGCTGAAGATGGGGGTTGGGATTTGAGGCTCTGGGCAAAATGAAGCTTGGTGGTCCTGGATCACTCCAAGCCAACAGAGAAGAACACACGTATCTGTAAAAGTCCCTGATCCAAGAATATTACTATTCTCCATAGAAACACAGGCAATGCACGGCAGGAGAAGGGGGACTCAGGACCTGGGCCTGAGGCACCCACACACATAGCAACAAAGAAAACAGCATGCAAACAGCAGCTGCACTGACATTCAGTGAAGACAGAGGCTGGTTTTTAGATCTTGCATAGGAAAGAACAAAGACATCCCAATTAATCACGAGTAAGACAAGTGGAAAATTGGTGCTTCTGTATCTATCAACAAACAAAAAGAAAAAAAATGTGGCAAACACATATATTTTTCATATATATAAACCACAGATTGCACAGACTTCCTATAGCCACAGCTGCCAGCTCCATTATCCCTTTCTGTAAGGGTTCTGAGAAAGAAAATGAAAGGAAATGGGGTAAAAATATTTCCATTATATATAGCAGAATGCTGCCAGATAAATAATTTTTAGCCTTAAAGAACATTTTAATATGGATTTCTGGCAAAACTTTTAATCATCTAATAAATATTTTATTAAAGTTTATATAACACGTATCAAGAGGCCAACTCCAAGTTATACCATAGAAAAAAAGACAGCAACAATACAGGAGCAATAGCATACAACTGAAGGGAAATTCAGTAATACAGCATTAAAAATCACTGATTATCAGGGGAAAACAGGGTATGTTCTGGTTCTAGCAATCCTGAATACCTGCTTTATCGAAGAAAGGGGAGGAAAACTGAAGAGGAAAATCAAATCAAATCAAATCAATTAAAACAAAAGAAAATATAGTATGGAGTGTGAAGTCACAGACCTGTGCTCCAATACCAAGTCTTTTACTTATCAGCTGTGTGACTCCTCTGAGCCTCAGTTTCCCAGCTACGAAACAAGAATAGTACCTGATAGCAATACATTTTAGGGTTATTTTTAGGATTATTAGCAATTGCCAGGATTGAATTAAATGAAGTACAAATATTCACGAAAGGCCTGGCCTAATACTAGGCACAGGCAGGCACTCAGTAAATGATTGGTCATATAAATAGTTACAGCTTTAGCATAAATCCAAGGATTAACTGAAACCTTAACCTTGCATCTAGAAATCTGATTGTACAACGTGATCTACTGAGATCACATATAAAATAGGAAACAATAAGTGAAAACAAGACTTAAAGACAAAGGTTAAAATTTAAAAAAATTAAATTATTGGAAAAAAACTATATACTTTGATTGGCTTAAGAGTTTCTTGGTTATAGGTGCTATGTTAAATAAAACATGCAGAGATAAGATTTTTATAATAATCAGATGAATTTTCTGAATGCTTTACATGTGAATGTCATTCACTGAATCAATAATGTCTCTTTAAAATGATCATTTTACCCTTTTGTTTACTGGTGTGTTGAATGCTGGCTTCGTGTGTGTCAAAGAAAGAGAACGCCCATGAGCAGAGGAACCTGGTTCTTTTTTGTTTTTAATAAAAGTATGGCAGGAATCTGTTTCTGCTTCTCCAGGAGTACAGAATTTCCTTCACAGGACAGAGAAGCCACTTGAATGAGGATTTATGATGCAATTAGAGCCAAATATCTCAAAAATGAACCAATCATATAGGTTATTTTGTAAATATTTTATTAATCCTCTAAGAGCCTCCTAAGTGAGGCCTCACAGATACTTATATTCTTAATCTGCTATGAATAAATGCTTCAATCAGGCGCCTGCATTCCAATGACCCAGGACTAAACAGGGGAGTGTAAGGAGGTTTCAGGAATCACAGGTGCAACACCCTGTCAAGACTCAGAACCCAGCGACTTGCTCCCTCACCAGGGACTGCTCGCTCCAGTGATTCAAGGAGGTTACAAAAGTGCAACAGGACTTAATGTCAGCTACATGGCTTTACATACCTACTATGTCAGGGACTCTCAACCTTCTTGGGAATTTATTCAGGTATAAGAGTTATTTCTTTTCTAACAACATCTGTCCACCTGCCACTGAGTTAGAAGGCCACTCACTTCTCATGTGCTTCCAGTTCACAAGTGCTGGTAGTGTTCTCTGCAAGGTATATAAGTAAACAGAATCTTGCTGCTGCTTCCTAACAAATAATTCCTTTAACGCCTCTCCTTGATTTCATTCGCATACCTCTGGCTGTAGACATACAGTTACAAGATAAATTCAGAGTCGTCTGCCTTTCATCACATGCAGTTCCTATGAACATTTAATGAGTGTCCACCGGCAAGTCTATAGCTTGCTTTCCTACTCCTCTCAGAAATCCTCCTGCTGTCTTTGAGCTAACCCAGGATTTCTTCACTCGCATTCTTTATTTTTTTATACCTCAAAACCATCTCCTTTCACCAGCCAAAGAAAAAAGTTATTCCTGCCAGCTGAAACATGAAATGCCAATGGAAATTAAATTTGGCTTTATTATAAGAATAAGTGATCCATCTAAAACAGCTCAAGAGTACCTCCTGAAATTTCTGTCCCCAACTTTTATATTAAGAGGCGCCTACTCCTCTATCTGCTCTACCTTCTCAAACATTTGAATTAAATTTTTGCCTTTAAGTGCAAAAATTAAACTAGTCTAAAAGTAGGATCCCCAAATTAAACTAGTATAAAATTGGGAACCAGGACTAAATCTTATATTTCATGATGGCAAAATGATTAACACAAAGAGTCAAAAGACTAAAGACTAAGTATGAAGAAAAACAAAGAAAACCCCCCACCTGCCATCTGATAAAAACCCACCTAATGGAAAGCGGCAAACTCGTGCACAAATGACTTCGGTTGTATGATAGTTAAGAATCAATTTGTCTTCCAGCTACATCATTCCTCTCTCTTTTACAGTGGAAATGGGGGAGAGAGAACACATCATCAATCCCAAAAGGTCATTTGCTGCATTACTGCTTATTCTTAGTCTTTCCCTCCAATTCCTTTGCCAGAAGAAATGGCCCCTCCCTCTCTTTGTTCTTTGTTTCCACCTGTGATTTTTTGTTAATGTTCTCTCTCTTTTGTTTCAGAACTCAAAGGCTCTATCTGAAGTTTTTTCCCTTCCACTCTTATGTGATTTCCTGGTTTTGCTCCTCAATTTCTAGACCCATCCTCCTCCTACTTCACTTGACTTGTTTCCCCAATTCAGAACTCACGTGTTTCTTTCTTTCTGCATACTACTCCATTGCCCTCTTCCCATTTTCACTCCTGAAAACAACTTTCCTTTATCACCCATTTCACTTTGCTTTAGAGAAAGAAGGTTGCTAAGAAAGGTGTGCCATCACGCAGATAGAAGATAAGAGCATGTTAACTTTGCATGTAATAGGAAACATAGATAATCTCATGGAAAACGAAAAAAAGCTAACTTTCAGGAGTTTGAATAAGAGTGAATGAGATGTTCTGACACCATTTTGGAAGATAGAGAAAAATGACGACCTTGAAAATTTCCCACTTTGAGTATATACTCATCTGCTAAATCCTTTTTCTGGCCTATCCAAATAGAAGATGTTTTCAGGGCCATTTCACTGCACTGACAAAATCAGAATTAAACTTCCATTTGTTGCAAATGAGGGTTACATATCAACACTGATGAGAATTATTTCCCAATTCCTCCTCTGAGTACGGAATTCATAACTCGAGAAGACAAAGATAAATGGTTTAAAAATAGGGAGGGAGCATACAGTAGCAGCTAATTACAGCTAACAAATTGTTCAGACCCTCAAACACACACACACACACACACACACACACACACACACACACACTCTCTCTCTCTCTCTCTCTCTCTCTCTCTCTCTCTCTCTCTCTCATATATTTCCCCCCCAGGCTAATGCTGAGCTGATATATACCAGACTAGTATGGAAAATGGGCCAATGTCTTGGCATCTGTTCTTATGTTAGTGCCTGTGCTATTCAGGTTATTAAAATTATTAAATGTTATGACTGTATTCTTCTCTTTGTATCTACTTTTGCTTCCTTCTCTGACTATTTTTAAAGAAGTCTTCAATTTTTTTCTCTGGGTTTGTTTTTCTGTAACTATATCATTATACAGTATGATGCAAGGTTGTTCTCAAAATTTGAACAATATCTTTTCTACTCATTGGCCCTTGAAAAGTTAAACCAATCATGTTCTCTTTCTTCTGTAAGTCTTCCAACAAAAAGGTGGTATTTGTACCTCAACTATGAACTATGTGCTTAGACCTAATTAAATCAGGAGGTGGCATCTCCTCCTATAACCTTTCTCAATGCTAACTTCGCCCTCAGGATGCTGCCCCAGTGATGATTTTAAGACTTGATTCTAATCATTTCACATCCTTGACCAAAATCCTCCAGTGGCTCCCCCTTTCCCAGAGAAGCTGTCAACAGATTCATGATCAGTGATAAAACACAAGTACATAGCCCAACACAGCTATACTTAATTAAAGGAGTGATATTAAAACTTATTAATAATTGGGAAGGCTGAGCAACAATCAATCTGAATGAATGCCATAACCAATCAGAAAAACACTAGCCATGAAAATAATTATTATGGGCATGTTTTTGTTCTGAGTATCATATCAAACTACCTACATGTATACTACATTATATATTATATACAGGCAATATATAATGTCTTATAATATGTTATATGCATATTATGAATATTATGAAACAAAATTAAACCAAGATAAGGAAAAAATAAATAGAAATTTAACATTTTCTTCCTGTTTCTCAATATCTAAGCCACTCCACTTAGGAGATGACTGGCATAGAGTAAAAACTCAAAATGCCTTTTACTGGACAACAAGGCTCTTCAAGACCTGGACCCTGATCCAAGGGTATCTCTGGTGTTATCTTTTTCTGCTACAGCAATATTGATTCACAAAATTCTGAAATAGGCTATCATTCCTCACAATTCTATGCTTTCATGGATGATCTCCTGTTAGCCTAGATGGAATACTTTGTTCCTGAGAAATTCCTACTCTCATCTTTTTAGTATCACCTCAACTGCTACCTAGCTCTTTTCAGAGGTCTTCCCTGATTGTCCAAGATGAACTTAGAGGCCCATTTCCCTATTAATGTTAATAGTAGCAACAGCTAATATCTTCTGAGTTTTGCTTTCCACCAAGTATTCTGCTATGTACTGTTCATGCACTATCTGAAGTAATTTCCCCAACAACTACCATACAGTGGGTACTATTACTAGCTTCAAATCAAGGCTTAGAAAGGTTAAAAATCCTATTAAACTGACACAGCTAATAGAAAGCAGGGAAGATACTTAAGCTCAAGTCTGACAACAAAGTACAGTCTCTTATACCTTTATTTGTCCACACTTCCAATGACACAAGTACTACATAGTACTGTAATTATTAGTCTGCATGACAACAAATCTTTGTCAATGACATGGCTGATTTTTTACTTTGATATTCAAAGTACTTAGCACACAGCAAACTCATGAAAAATGCTTGCTGAGCAAATGTACATCTAGTTAAAAATCTTCCTAAATTGTAAATTAGTTATCAGCTTTTCATTCACCCTATGTGCTACGGAGTATTATATTAATATCCATGTGTGCTTCTCATATGTTAAACATTGCCAACAAACTACGTAGTATACGTAACTAAATTTGAGCTCATCTGGAGTAAATCTTGCATTCACCTTATAGGAACAAGCAGCTCTGAAAAAGAGGATGTTCATCTTATATTGGTGATTCTCTTGGGGTCTGTCAGGACGAATTCTAAAGGCCCTGCAAACACGATATTGCCCTGCACCAATACAAAAGCGGAAGGAACTCTCGGACAGTACAGATAGAGAACCTCAACTCTTTTCCATCTTTCTTCCCCTTCCCTTCCCACTTGCTGGAGGAGGGGGTGTGTGGATAGAAAAGGTGGTAATAACTCACAAGAGATGCTATGCTGCACTGCATTTGTCTGACAAAGTGAGAATGATGAAAACTAGGAAAAACTGAGATCTAAGCTTTCCAAACATGTCCAGTTTGCTTTAACCTTACCTTGACTGACGTATATCTGCTCTCCTCTACATGACTGTGTGCTCCTTGAGGACAAAAATTCAGATGAGGTCACTTGTTCAGTCACTTTCCATCTCCTTTTAGAATGAATCCTGATTCCCTCAGTCCTAAACCAGTCTCCAGCCTTTAAACACAGTAAAACTTCTGAAATACAAGTATGATCCACATTGTATTTCTTCTTATGTCTCTTGGAGGTAAAAAAATTATGTTTTATCAAACTTTAGAATTGCAAGGGGAAACACCACAGAATCCACTCTTTGAAGACTCTACTGAATATTAAATGAAAGTTCAATGTGGGAAGTTATAAGAAATAACTTCTTAAGAAAGGGAGTAAAATTTAAGAATTCAGTTTTAGTTATGTTGATATTGGTTGGCCAATAGTGCTTCCAGGCATCAAGACTACGTGGACATTTGAAAATGTGGAACTGTGGTACAGAAGGAAGGTGAGAGCATGCAAACCGGATACGAGTCATCTACCCAAAGGTGGAGCTATAGCTATGGCAAGTTTTCAAGGCAGATCTAGAGAGAAAGGAGACAACAATGTTAGAAGACAGACATTTAGAGACCACCTTGGAGCTGGGCAAGGTACTAGATGGGCAAGTCA
>NW_006441071.1:3740269-3756647 GCF_000325575.1 Pteropus alecto | reverse complement strand
AACTCAAAATGTTCCCAGTGTGTAGTCTGACAGAAAATGGCATTTATCACCATAAAACACTACATCTGTGAAGAAGTGAGAAGCCATTCTGGCAGAATGATGCCATGGATCAAGAGTCGGAAAAATTTAGATCCGTCACGACTGACCACGTTTCATATTTCTCACCCTTAGGAGGCCTTACTTTTTCCCCTTATGGGCCTCTCACGAGAAACAAATTTGAAAGTGCTTTGAAAAAGTAAGACTGCACATGTGTATATAAAGTAGCACTTATTAATTCTTTTAAGGAACTAAAATTAACTCTTGAATTAAAAGGCTAAGTGGAAGTATACTTTAACATATAAAAATAAAAAGGCAATTATTTCTAGAGTTTATCCCAGTTCAACCACTGACAAAGTAAACTTGGGCAGTCACTTCACCTCTCTTTGCCCTAATTTAAAGTGATTTAAACTTCACTCCTGACTATCTCATTAAGGTATTATAATGATTAAGTACTTAAAATGTCTTAGATCCAGTGAGTAATGTCTTACTATTTGGAGGAGTGGTCATGTGATATTACAGCTTGTCTGAATAATTTTAAAGCTGTGTGATGTTTCTCCAAATTCTCTGGGTCTTTGATACCAAAGATAAACAGACAAGATATCCAACTCTTGACTTAAGTAGCATTTGTTTTCAAGTTTTAAAAGAAATAGACTCTGCAATTGGACTAACAGAATGTAGTCATCAGCTGTAAAATTTAAGGTTGCTTGTCCTTGATTGTGCATCTTGAATACAAGTTAGGATTATGCATCCTAACTTAAAAGAAGACATCTTAGGAAAAAAAGGAACTCTATCCACATACACATCAATATATGCTGCTTTTTAAAAAAATCATTCATAGTGTAGTAGAATGAGGAACGGTTGGTTAAGGAACATTATCACTAAAACAGGCAAAGGACAAGGAGGGTCCATATCGAGGTTCCAGGGTGGAGAGGAAGGGATGAATTCAGGGGCTATTTGCAAGGCTGAAGCAACAGTATTTACTTAGAAGACTGAAGCAATGACTTTTTGGGGGTGTGGGTGGCAAATGGATAGAGGAGGTAAAAAAGAAGAAAGAATCAAAGATGGGCTCTCAATACTATAAGCCTGGCTCTCCAAATATAAATTGGGTGAAGATTTGGGGAGAAAGATAAGTCATCAAGTCACATACATATTGAGAATAAAGTGCCTTTGGACACTACTGGTTTGAAAATTCCCTTGTCAGCTTCCTAGTTTATCTTCAAATAGTGTGACAACAGAAAAACTGAAAGTCTTAATTATACTTGAAGCTTTCTCTGAAAAAATTTTAATTGGTTGAAAGTTTAAAAATATTCAGTATTTCTTCCAAGTTATTACTCAAAGAAAGAATATTCAAATACTATACTAATTCTAGTCTCCCAGTCACTGCAAACATCCATGAGAAACACCACATGGTAAGCTCACCTTGGGAGCACAAAAGCACTCTACCAAAATGGACTTGTAATGACATTAAAGCAAAAGAACTTCAACCAGACTTCTCTGTTCCACCTTCAACAGAGAAACAGAACTATATAGAGCTGGACAGTTATCAAATGCCATGCCATTTGAGAACAAAGAGAGGAAATAGCAAAAGGCCTTTCATCCCTCTAGGTACAATGCTGTAGAAGTAGATCTGATTTTCTACCATGGTGAATTCCAGGAAAGCTCTAGTCTCATGAAAATAACAGATAATCTATTAAATTTATCAAGATAAGGGCACTGGGTTACATTTTTCAAAAATAATGTTAGGTAGGGCTAATCTGTCTATGCTAACAAAAGAACATCACTGCACATACAGCATTGCGAACACAACTGTGTTCATACATGCATACGTTACACACTTGCCTCTTAGCCTGAACATAGCAGTGCTTTTAAAAAATATGTCAAAAGTTATTTCAGAAGTCGTAGTATGTTGCTATGGTGCATGCTGCTGCAAAGAAAAAGCTAATGGGCTCTCTACTTAATGTGATTAGAGCTATTATTGACATAATGCCAGGAAGACGCAAAACCATTAGCATTACACTACAGCTCACTTTAGCATCCACTCAGATTTAGTATTTGATCCACAATTTTAATTTTGTTCTGCTCTATTCAGAGCTGCATTACACAAAATGCATAATTAAAAGCTGCTGTGATTCTCTCTACTTCTCAAATTAAAAACATAGCAAACATTTGTAGTTCTAATCCACTAGAAATTAATAAATCAAATAGTGTCTTTTATCCTCTTTCCTCCATGCAATTCAGATTGCAGGTTGGGAATACTTTTGCCTGCAACAGAGTATGCTGCAGACTGAGCAGCTGCTCCAAGGAAAGAAAAGTCCCCAAACTGCCTACTATAAAGGGAAGTGAGAACTTGGAGAGCCTAGAAGCACTGATAGCCTTATAATTCCAAGCGTTAAGCCAGAAGTGCTTTCTGCAAAGAAAAAATTTTAATCAATTCACCATAAATCCTTTTGATGCATTTTCCTTCATTAGCTCACTTTGTCAAGCATACACATGCTCCTAATTTAATTTAATCAAATTCACCATGTCTTTCTGTCAACAGCAAAGCAATTCCCATGTCCAAAAGATCTCCTATCAACTCTCTACCCAGGGAAGCCTAGAGGGAAAGCTGATGAGCAATAAGAGTTTTGCTTTATCCACCATTAAAAACTGAAAGGGCTCCCCGCTATATATCTGACATCAAGAGCTGAGACAGTGACACCACCACTACTTCTATTGCTTCTAGAAGTGTTTATCACCTGAAATAATAGAGGGTTATGATTCATTACAATAAAAACAGAACACCCTCCTCTGTGGGTGATAATCCTAGGAAAGTTCTGGAAGGACCACAAAAAACAGCAGCAGAGCGGAGAAGGGAAATGTGTATTCTGAGGCAGGCCCTTATGCTGCCCTTGAGTCTCTCCTCTACATACCAGGATACTCCAATTAGTTCTCTACTGCCAGTTCTTCAGCAAGTCATGCTTCCTCCTGTCTGTAAACCTCTATCACTGCAACTCATCCTTCAGATCACTGATCGAAGCTCACTTTATCAAGAAAACACCAGAAGTCCCCTAGGTTACTTGCTTTTAAAAGCACTGTGCATGTGTGTGTTAAAGAATTTACTACAATTTATATGTATTATGCTTATGTGATTAGTTGTACCATCTCCCCCCTACTAGTCTTATAAGCATTATGAGGGCAAGAACCTTATCTTTCTTGCTCCCCATTTAACTTCTAGAATCTAGCAGCTCTGATTGGCACACAGTTGGAACTCAATACATATTTGTTAAATGGCTGAATGCTGAATTAAGCTACCACTGTCTCCTGATCGTCCTCTTAAGCATACCAAGTTCCTGTTATTTTCTTTAGCTCTTTCATGTTACAAGGCGATTGTTCCTGAAATCATATTTTAAATAAGTATAATGACAAAGGTTTTGAAATACACATAAAATCTGCAATTTGTAGGTTTTACATGTCTCTGCAGTGGGAAAAGAACAGAGGGCAGGCTGTTGGAAGTAACGTAGGATCCATAAGAAAGCTAAAGTAACAGAAGCCCTCAAGAGGGCCCTGGACATTCAACTAGAACCTAAAATACAAGAGTGTACACCAAGCCCCCATATTGCTCCACTGCGACAGAAAAGGAGAAGACAGTAGCAAGACAGACAGAGACCACTCCTTGATGAATGGGCCAAAGTATTATTCAGCTTTGGAACACGCTTTGATTACCTTTAGTTTCCAGTATTTGCTTCTAAAAACAAACATTCCTTGATAAAAATGTAACAAAGAAATTAAAAAAAAAACAAAACTCTCCTTAATTTTCTTAACAAACCAAGACTTTAAAACTTATAAGCAGCAGCCAAGGCCATATAACTATGGTAGAAAGTCAGTTACTTAAAAATGTCAAACAAACATTTTCCCAAATTCTTATATTACTCTTGATCTATTGTGTAAGCATCTTATCTTTAAAATTTTCATTGTTCGTGTTTACCTCCCCAACACAAAGAAACAAAAATACCGCATGATTTGCTTGTAGTTCCAAACATAAGCCACCATTATAAGGCATTTAATATACTAGACTATTTCTGTATAACCCTAAAAAAATGAATACTATAAAATACGTATGGAGAAAAAATAGTATATAATTATATTTTCAATTTAGCTTTAACATTATAGAATTAATTTGCTCTTTTAAATAAAAACTAATATATTTCTTTGTATCAGAATCTTGACTTAAGATGTACTTTCCCTTGAGCGCTTCCAAAAAGACATGCATCCAAACAACAGAATTGGAAAGAAACTCCGTTAGCTCCTACTCTAGAACTGATTCTCAGCACAAAGAGGATACTCTGCTTTTGTGGGGAGAGCACTTGGTCCCCCTATTTGTACAGCTCAAGAAATATCATTCTCCTTAGAAAAAGGTGTGGGTGGGCCCCTGTATCCTTCCATATCCTGGAAACAGAAGAGTAGTCAGGCAGAAAAACCCCCAACTGCATCTGGTTCATTACATTATAAGGCCGTTCGTTTCATGGCTCTATCTGCTATACTTCTTTCCTTCCACTGAGTTGAAATCTGCCTTCCTATAAATTTTGGTCCTCTGAGGCATTAACAGAATCAATCTGCTTCCTGGTCCATGTGGAAGCCCTTACAAATGGGGAGGAGATTCCACTCTGGCAGGCTTTTCTACAGGCAAAATACTGTCTGTATCTTCAACAGATTCCCCAGTGGTTTGTCTGAAGATCCTTTGCCACCGTGGACACTCTTGGTCACACTTCAATTGCTCAATGCTCCTTATACAATGTGATACCCAGAATTAAATGCAAGATTCTGTATGTGCTCTGAGCAGCACCGAGAAGGAGGAGATCCTTTACAATACCATAACTCTGTAGTTAATGAGCAAATGCACTTTTCTTAAAAGGCATATGACATAAATGACAGAATACAAATATTTTCAACTGAATACTTATTCTTTATGATTATAAAACGCTGCCTTTTTCTTATAACCTACTTTCTGATCTTACTCTTCAATGAACAGTGTTAGCGTAATACAGAATATTTATCTTTAAAACATCTTTAACACAAATTACAAGATGAAAGGACTGTTAGATGTAATAAATACAAATTATGTAATATACAGATGTTTATTAGCTTCCGAAAATGTGAGCTTTATGTTAACCATAAAGCTCCTGGCAAACTCTTCTAGGTCACAAAGGAATGTCATTGTGTAAAAGTGTCACTAAATTGAAATAACTACCTTGTGGTTCCCTGCATTCTCAACTCTCTCAAAGATCTTCCAGCTCTGACTAAAGAAGCATGACACTGATAGCAAGCTGATAAACAAAATGCAAATGGGAATTCAGTTCACACACACACACAGGACTCAAAGTAAGGAAAGTTGGTGATTTGAAAACATACCCCAAGTAAGCAGAAATGGGATTTCAGAAGGTGTGTTCCTGTGCTATTCCATACTACTTTTGCTGCCATCTATCATGCCAGGGAACACAGGGCCTAGGAAAGGATTTCGAGAGGTTTATTTTCCTTTCAGTGATTGAGAGGCAATCTTATAAATGAGTCTCCCACTACCAATATTATATTGTTAAAACTTTTAAATATACAGAAAAGTTGAAAGAATTGTACAGTGAGCATGTATGTACCATCTAAATTCTACAATTATTATTTTATTATATTTGCTTCTAAGGGTCTTTTTATGTATCATTGATCAGCATGAGACAACAGTCATATAATTTACAATTTCAGAGGAAAAATCACTGATATTACTAGGTCAGCACTCATTTTTAAAGTATGGATATAAACATTTCGAATGCTTAATTTAGACTAATATAATCAATCTTACTCACATTTTAGTTCTAAATTCTTTCTTTATGCACTCTGGGTAGAATATCTGTTAGATTATTTATCCATTTAACAGCTCAGCACAAAGATAGTAAGATGTTATCTGTAACAGCTTAACCTTTGGAAGAACACTTACCTTTGAGAGTCTCTAAATGTTTCTAAAAATTTGGAAATTACTTGCAAGCTGCTTGTGGTCCCCATGTGTCAGCTTAAATTATTATCATAATAAGGGCCACAAAATAATTATAGCAGCTAATATTCACATAGTATTTACTAAGTGGCAGGTATCAGTCTAAGTGGTTTGCATATTTTAGTTCATTCAATACATGTCATATCTCCATACAATAGTAGTTAATATTATGACCACTATTTTAAAGACATGAAACAAGAGGCACAAATAGAGCTCATAAGTGGCAGAGGTGGGATTCGAACTCCAGCCACCTACACTGCACACTTTCCGACCAACCAGAATACTGCACTGCCTCTCTAGCAAACAAAGAATTCTGTGCCTGATAGGAAATCTAACATTACCTCACTACCGCCACTGATGATCTTGCAAACTTACCAACTGATGGGTTATTTGTTTGAGAGAGTGAAACAATGCTTAATTTCAATGCACCTTTTTTGAAATCGATAGATTGTTTCTGAGTAAACACCACATGTATAAGGCACATTATGGTTATAATGTATTTGGAATAATAAGTAAATCTATATGCTGAAAACGAAACCAATGCCTACACAGCTACACACACAGTCTGATAAACAAAGATGTGTGATCTTGAACAAGTTAATTGAATCTGTGTCCTCATTGACAAAATGGGGGTAATGTAATAGTAGTACCAACTTCATGTGATTATTATGAGAATTATATATGATAACCTAAGTTCTACAATGCCTACAATAACATAATAAAACACTCAATGAACACATGTGAAACATTTAGCACTGTATGTGGCACACTGTAGACACCAATAATTATTATTGATAACAAGATCAACATATGTCAATAAAAATTAATATTTACCAATACCATGAGGGGATCTATAGTTTTTTTTTTAATTACCAAAAGAATAATTTTAATTTTGGCCAAACAGAGCCTAGCAGGAGATGGCATCATAAAGGATATTTCTGATTAATTCGAGATGATTAAATAGTACTATAGATTTAGCAGAATCATTTAATTTATAAACAAATCAAACTGGTATTGGCACAAGGTCCCTGCTGGTTATTATATCCGACGATGTCAACACAATAGTGTCAGGAAACATTTAAAAATCTCTGATATTCGGCTATAGAAACTCAAACCAAAAGGAGAAAAATCTCTTGCATTGAGTGACACAAGAAGGAATTATGGTCTCAATTTTAATAGTTTAAACTGTAAGTCGACAATGAGGAAGGGGACTGTTAAAACAGACTCTGCGACTCACTGTTTTGGAAGGCTGATGATACACGAAATCTTCCCGGTTTCCAAACTTCATGTGATTATTATGAGAATTATATATGATAACCTAAGTTCTACAGTGCCTACAATAATATAATAAAACACTGGTCTGCAAATACTTTGTGAAACCAGTTACCTCTTCTCGAACCCTAATGCTACCAGGCAAAACTGGGATCCTAAGAATCCTCCTGTGTTCCCAATTTAGATGAATAAACTTAGAGGAGTCAACCACTGCTGCATTAAAAACCCAGGACATTCAGGGCCAGACTGGGCCTCAGAGAACACTGATGGAATCACTGGACTTCTCAGATGGCGTTAAGTGAAAAGTCATGCAAAGGTCCAGGGGCTTCCCTCGGCTGATCCATCAGTTCACTCGGCTGTTACTAAAACCCCAACAAGCCATCTTACTGAACCATTAAGTCTTTGCAGGTACAAATGGCAATTTGCTGTACATTTTCGATTATATATATATATATTCTCTCCACCATGCCTAACAGCATGTAAAACAAAAAAGTGTCATTTTGTACACACAAAGGCACTTATCAGGGCTCAGTGGTTCTTGACGCTACGCACTTTGAAAGGATTGATGATGGTGTGGTGGGAATGGGACCGGAAATGGACATTTGTGTTTTCCCCTGTGAATAGCATAATGCAACTTTATTGCTAAAAAGAAAGAAAAATAAGAGGATGTTCTCAACCACCCTGAGCCACTGAAAAAGACACTTGCTGCTGAAGCCAAAGGAGACTTTTATAGTACTGGAGTCTTGTATCTGAGGAAACCACACACATAGACAAAAATTGAAAGCAGTAAAATAATAGGAATATAGGAGAGGGAATAGTATGGCCTAAGGAAGTGAAGTAGGTTCATTTGCTCATTCAGTACAAAAATTACATGTTTCTGCCTGCATGTGGGCAACTCAGTTCTTAAACAGATGCTCATTAAGACCATGTCGGAACTAAAATTTCAGTAAAACATATTTCATAATAATTAACAATAGTTACATGGCATATATAGTATACACCATGAAACGTAGAGCCAGAAATCCCCGAAGATGAAAGTATATGAACTTAACACCCACAGCAGGTATAGCAATGGGTTCTATTGCTATTCTAGGAATAAGAACTCTGAAGAGTGTTTGCTTTAACCGTGTGTGTGTGACAGGCACACACACATGCACACACATATAGAGACAGAGAGAAAGAGAGAGATACACACATTTCTATAATAAATAAAGAGTGGAATGAAAGGCAAGCTGCCCTTATATAAAAATTTCTTAAAGAATGGTCCCTGAGCAAAACGACTTGAAAGCCAACCATAAAAAGATGCCACTGACTTTCACACTTCTAAGTACTCATCTTCAAGTACAAGCCTATCCTAAAGCTTATCTCTGACCCACCCATGCAAACTGCCATGCAGACTTCTCTGTAAACTATGGTGTTTAATACATGGTAGGTACCATACACAGTGACTGATAAAGACAACTGCAAAATAAAAATATACCTGGAGTTCCAAATCCCCTTCTAACAACTCTATTCCTCCTGGCTCTCCCAGGAGAAGGGGGTTGTGATGAACTTAAAATGACACCACGTCTTTTGCCTTTGTGTCAAGTACCCTTTATACTCAGGCACCTCCTACTGACTCCTAACTCTCCCTCTTGTTAAATTTTGAACAATATATGCCATTTTACACCTCAGAGCTCAGAAAAGGCAGCATAGTAGCTGGTGTATGAATGTGACAGAATGTTTTTATTCCACCCCTGAAAAAAGCTCCCTGTTTTTGACACACTGGAAAGTGTACAGCCAGAGAGTGCTTGAGGCAAAGATGCCACCCCAGCCTTACATCTGTCTGCTTTCATTTGTCTACAACTGTGCTTATAGATAAAACAAGCTTTCCAGATGTCATCACAAGCAGGGCTCATATGCTGACTTCACTGAGACACCATTTTTGGCTGCCAGCATAACAGAGTTGTAAAACTAAAATATTTAAACTCTGAGCTACACAACACAACTTCGAATGTCACACAGGATCTAATTTCAGAATTAATTAATGTATGCCCCAATAAAATAATCATGTGTTAAAATGGAGCTGGCTGGCATACAAGTGGATACAACTTGTATGTCCAACTGTTCCAAAGGCATCATGAAGAAATTTCTGAAAGACAGCACTTATTTCTACATGTGCGCACACTATCAAGACCTTAAGTTGTAAGGGCTATGTCTCAAGGACCTCTATGCTCTCGTTTAAAACAGGCATGATGAACCAAAGATGAACAAAAGCAATATGCCAGGCACAGACTATAAAGACATTTCTACTGTGAGAGGGGAAGGCCAGTGACAAGTGATGGGGAAGATTACTAAGAGGCATTGTTACATGCATCCATATGTGAAGCTTGGCTTCAGGCAACCTGGTATCAGGGAGCTTGAATGTTTGTTTGAGAACACAATATCCCTGTGGTTATAATTATAACTGCTTTACAGAAGAGGACTGCAGTGGTTTCATAAAGTCCCTTAACAAAAAAGAACTCATTGGTCCTGAGCTTCCTGAAAAATTCCTCAAGCGCATGCGTGCTCGCACGTGCACACACACATACACACAGTATTTCTGATTTCCTTTTTCTCTAAACCTACGTAACGATTGTTTTCATTGAGACAGTTTCAGGGAGCTCAGCGTTGGTCTAAAGGACCATTCCTCATAACATCTAATACAGGTGTTCTGAGCTGGAAAGAGAAGCTGATTCATAGTTGGGTGAGACCTCTACCAATCTCCCCCTAACTTGAGCTTTCCTTCTGCTTGGGTAAACATTTTCTAGCCAAGTTTGCGTGTTTATAAACTTAGGTCAGGAATGTTCATTAAGCATCTGTTATCAAAATCCTGGTTTGTGGGTCATTCTGGATTCAGAGGCCGGATCCATCTCATAGACAAAAGCCTTCTGCAGTTTCTGCTTAATTTTATAAGAGGCTAACTTTCCATTAACCTAGTCACAGCTTCATATAGGGTCTGTCAGGGCTAGCTGTACACCCCACTGGACTCATCTCATGTTGCTGGAGCTTACAAAAAAAAAGCATGTTCCATGTAATCCATAACTGTATTCCACCACCACCCACTCCCATGAAGCAGAACAAAACATTTACTTGTGATGGCTTTCCAGGGAGACCATTTATTGAGAGGGAAAAGGAGTCAATTACTTTGCTTTTCCACCATCCTGAATGTTCCCATCTTCTCTTGAGCTGATCTAGTTCAAACCCTCTGAAAATAAATCACCCCAAAGCACTCAAGATCTCCCTAAAGACCCCAGCACGCTTCCTGCTTTGTGTGTTCCCACTCCTGTACTGGGAGGCTAATGTGTTTTCGAGATGTTTGTTTTAATGCTAAGAACTTCACTAAGTCAAAACAACCTGCGGTGGTGATCCATCTACTTCGAATGATCCTGGACTCTTCCCCTCCTCCTTCTTATTTCAGCCTGAGGGGAAGAGACTAGTGCAAAAAAAAAGACCCGAATGTTACATTTGGGTCATTTCTAAGAGTTGGGACAGCAGTTACACTTTTTGAGGTAAGAATCATCCTCTCATCCTTAGCTTTGTAGGACTCCATGTTCTTCCTTCATTTGAGGCTGGGGTAAATTTCTGTCTTGAGGCAGGAACATCACTGCTGAAACCCATTCAGTGCTTAATCTTAACCCCCCACCACACACACCAAAATCAACACATACCTATTTTAGTATCATCCCAGCACTACAGTTGTCATGTGGAAGAGTCTCTCCATAAAATTATTTTGAGTGATGTTTACTTAATCAAACCCTAATTATCAGCTTTTCGGCAAAAGTACATTCCCACAAACATTTAATAATACATCAAGCTCTCAAAGATTTGAGCTAAAATTTACTCTCTGTTCTTGGAAGATCTCCTAGGTTTCTAGGAAGTGTGTAAGTTATTAAATAGTAGTGACATGAGAGATTCACGTGACATCTTTAATCACATCTTCGCCTTTTAAATTCACTGGGGAATCCAGAATGTGACACCTTCTATACTCCCCTTGCATGGAAGAGAAAAGAGGTGGGTTACTTGGCCTAAGGGTATGAAGATGAGCCCGGGGCTAGGCTGGATGTGCACCAGTTTACTTGAAGATCAACTAGGAGCACAGTCTTGGGGTCAACTGTCCTATCTTGACTACAGACCAGAGGACACAGTAACAGCAGTAAGTCTGTTAGCCAGGAGAGAGCCTGTCCTGAACACTGAAACCTAATACGTTACTCTCAGATCTGTATTTGAATACAACTGCATTTAAAAAAAAATAACCCAATTTAACAATCCAGAAGTTCTGATATATGTTTTATAAAAATGTATGAGAGACCTAAAAGCCACGGAGAGCCATAACTTTGAGCTGCCTCATTTGTTTCTCTTTTATTACGGTCCTACATGGTGGGCATAAGCCCTTCGCTGAAAAGAGAACATTAAATCTTTATTCTAAACTGTTTTAGCAGAACGATATTAATAGTTGAATATTATTTTGTCTGACTGATAAAATATCATTCAAATAAGACCAAAGAGAGCACCGAACCCTAGCCAAGTCCTATGAGAAAAAGGTGACAAGCCATCCTCGGAAACAATACTTTCTTGTCACTGTTAGGACGCGAATAACATTTCTACTGCTGCACGGCCCCAAAGCCTAATACCTGGACTGAAGGCAGCTAGTGAGAAATAAACATTTTTCTAGGTTTTCCTTAGTAAGAAAAGCAACTGTATGGAATACTCTTTTTTTCTCCTCACCTGTCTGTCTGGCTCGGAAAGGAACCAGTGTGAACACATCAGAAAACCACGAGGCAACCACTTTGTTTCCATGGATATTTTACCACAGATGGAGAAACCGGACGAGATTTAAGTTTAGAAGACAGAGTTCGATACTAGAAAATCTTCAGACATCAGTGTGATTCAATTCAGCAAAAGCCCTAATGCTACTATTTATGACGCTCTCTTTGGTGCTCTTTGTCATTGTACCACCAAACTACATACCCCACGTGGCACAGAAAGACACTGTTTTCCCCCTGACTTATATTTTAGTGTGTCATTACAAACAGCATCAGTAAGGTTAGCCCAAAATCATAGGGATGGCCTTTTCTTTGAAAGGTATCTAATTTTCTATCACATTCACAAGGGTTTTTTTCTCCCCAACCTACACTATGTCTTGATGTTCTAAATATCACAAAAAATAAAATATTAACAACCCCTGTTACGAATCCTGTTCTCTGCTTGAGATAAGCCTTTTTAAATAATCAAACAAATGACAACAGTACTAATAGCCAAATAGGGTTTATATAACACTAACACGCCTACACTTAAGCTAACTGAAAAATTACACTGAACCTAGTTTGAACTCACATAAATAAATTAAGCAACTTTGTGAAAATATTCATAGTGTTTGTACATGAAAGCTACTGAGTCAAATGTTTTAGTGGGAAACAAAATTTTTCTAATTGGCAAATAAATGGTTCTATCTGGAGATCTTTTCAAGCACTGAAATATCTGATTCAGAGATTCAAGGCTCAGCCTGCAAATACTTCAGATTAAGTGTGCTGCTTTAGATAGTGTATTGACTGTAAGTTCTCATTTTTTAAAAAAAATCTGCAGTGGAAGCATTTATGAAACATTTGAATCCTAATCCCCATCATTCAGTTAGCCTTACTCACTATCCAATCAAGGAACAAAGATTAAAGTCTAAACTAGCTCAGAACCAAAAACAATTTTAAAAGGTAAATGGCCTGAACAGGGATAAAAAGCCTTCGTTTTTAGGGGGGAAAAAAAAAAGAGAGAGAGAGAGAAAGAGAGAAAGGGAAGAAAAGAAAGAAAAAAGAGAAAAAGGTGGGGGGTGGAGAAGAAAATTTTAGCCAAAATTACAAACAAAACATTACCAGCAATCACAAAATGATCTCAATCATGTTTTAGTCATTATTGATTAGCCTATTTTTCAAAATGTTTAGCAAATCCATTCAGTGTACACCTTTATACTAAAACAATGAGGTTACAAAATAACATGAGTTCTCTAAGCTAACCCTGTCAAACAGAAATATGTGACCCCCAGAAGTAATTTTAAGCTTTTAAGTAACAATAAAAAGTAACAAGTTAAATTAGCTTTAATATATTTACTTGACTCAACATGTCCAAAACATTGTCAGTTCAACATATAATTGATTTAAAAATTCTTAATATTTTACTACTGGTGTTTGAATTAAATCTTTAAAATCTGGTATTTTACAATTTACTGCACATCTCAGTTCAGTCTGGAATACTTGAAATGTGGCTATGCAACTAAGAAAATCAATTTTTAATTTTATTTAAGTTTAAATAGACACGTGTTTAGTGGCTACGGCATTAAATAGCATAGGTCTATAGCTTAATAACTCTAATTCACTTTGCATTAGTTTTAACATACAGCAAAATACTAGGACTAGAGAAATCTTTAAAACGGCAAAATATAAAGCATCCATCATTGCTGGTCTGAGGGTAGGAGGGCCGAGTTGAAATGCTGTATATGCAAATATGATCCATGGTTTACACAAACGTGTCTCTGACATTTTTCATTTTCTGCGCACATGTGTGGTGATGTGTGATTTAGCATCCTAAGGAGAAAAACACATCACCCATCTTCAAAGGCTCTTGGCTGATATTTTATGTTACCCGCCTTTCTCCTCCCCAAAGGCTAACCATGGCAGGTTTGAAGTGCTTTCAAAAGGAAACATTCTTGAGTGATTTGAGTGTTACATAAGGGGGGCTGAAAAGTTTCTTACCCTCTAAAAACTCAGATCCCTCCATATGTTCAGGTGACTCAAAAGAATGTTAACAAAACTTGAAGAGGCAGCAGAACGTAATGCTCAAAACCCCTAGTGGTGGAATAAGAGCCCTTGAATGTCTGCCACTGATGAATTATGTGAACTGGATCGAGTTAAGTTTCCTAATGCCTACTTGATTAATAAACTGTTTATCCCTCTCCTGAAAAAATATTTTGCAAGGAAATAAATAAGCATATCTTTTTATTCTCCCAATGACACTCAGATTCAAATGTTTAATTTAACAACTAATTCAAATATTGAGCAATCCCTCCAAGTCAGAGGCCCTCCTCATTAGAATCAAATCTCATTGCCCTCTAAATTCTCATCTAAATATAATACACACCTTTACTTAAACAAACTTTAACATCTATTTACTTGATATTAGAGGTGTGTGTTTAAGAACATATCTCTTTTCTGTTAGACTATGAGCGCCTAGAGGGCAGGGTCCATGGCCTAGTCATTCTTATGTGCCCAAACCAGGTGCTGAGTATAGGTGTTCTCTGAAGAACAGTCGACACAAAGCGAGAAAAATTTAGGAGAGAATTCCTATCTCAAGGGGCTTTACTTTCTAGTTGATATCAACTAACAGTCAAATGTAGTACACTTGATTTAGTGTCAGAATTAGCAATCTCTAACATCCTGTTCTCCCAGTCTAGTGGAAGATACCTTGGAAGAAAGATTCAAGTAGGATCATTTAGGAACTGAATACGCTGAATATAAAACCTAAGATCCTGCAGGTCAGATGACTCAGTATGGAGATGGAGTACAAGTTTGGAGGACAGAAAACAAGGCAGTCACATGATTGCAGCAAGTTCCCAGAGAACACAAAAAAGCAGAAGCTGACATATGAAATGAGAATGGGACCCTGTTAAGAATGGCAGAGAGCTAAGACAAATATTTTTTATTTTATGTTGCAGTTTGTGAAAAGCCACTGAGAATTTTGAGTAGCAAGTGAAATGATGAAAGTGGGATTTATGGAAGAAGGATCTGGCCACAGTTTCAAGGATGCACATGGCTGGAAGCAAAGGTGGGGGAGCGGGGTCAGGGAGGGGTGGCCATTTAAATAGAGAAGATACATTTCCCAGAAATGACAAGATTTGATAATTGACCAAGCATAAGAGGAAAAACGGTAAGAATCAAATATTTTTTTCTAATGAATATCTTGAAAGTTGGAGAAGCAACAGTAATTCTAAGAGAGTCTGGGAAATTGGGAGAAGCTTAAGAAAGAAGAGAATGAGCTTCATTTGGGCCATATTAAAATGAAAGAGATAGTAGTCAAGTTAGCAGTTAAAGATATACATTATAACTTCTTCACTTGCAGAATATTTGTGTGTGTGTGTGTGTGTGTGTATGCACATGTGTACATGTGTGGCATGCAAGTATGAAACATATATTACTGGTCTCAGAATTATCTTCACTGTAGTTGAAATCTTACCTCTCTTTAAGTTATACAGAAACAGGAACAAAGAAAAAATTATGACTACGTGTGTGCTTACTCTATGAGATTTATCAGATCATTATTCCCTCTATAATATATATTGATGTCCACAGCATGCTAAATTAACAAAACTAGTAAACCACATTCTAGTATGCTCACACACTTCTGTTTTTACTGACTGATTTATGAAGAGTCAGCTGTTTGTTCTCACACCTGACTATAACAGTTTCATCTATAAATATAATTTCATAATTTAATGGAATAGGATAAACATTAATGAAATACAATTGTAAAAGAAAAAGTTCATTCTACAGAAACTAAGTTGAATGCTTTGGGAAAAACAGACAAGGATGGGTAACTTAAAAAACAAAAACAACAAAAAAACCCCTGCTCTCAAAGTGATGTGGGCAAGGTAACTGTGAAATATTGAAGGATTCTGCATTCAAGACTACTTAATTGTGTCAAAGTTCTAGGTTCACTTTAAAACAATCAAAGGTGAAAAATCTTAGTGATACATTATGGATGTCATTTATGTAAGAATTCAATTGAGAACTCCAATGAGCACAACTATCCATATCACATAAGTTTGGTTAACCTCAAAAGTTTGAAGAATGAATGTACATTTACATGTTTTAAGTTTAAAATGTTTAAAACATGTGGTTTGTAAAGTTTCACAACTTCAGCTGATTAACTAGCTAACTTCTGGTTCCCGTTGCAAAAGATAAGAGGGATTTGCAACTGCATACGGTTTCCTCAAAGTAACAAAAGCACAGACTGAGAAGTAATTTAATATGTGTTTACCTGGCAGGC
>NW_006441071.1:3732807-3740188 GCF_000325575.1 Pteropus alecto | reverse complement strand
GGGCCATTGAGAAATCACATGATGTACTTCTGATCTTTTAGGGATCTATGTCATGAATCCAAAACTAGCCAAGCTCCACCCTTTGGTTACAGCAAAGTACTGCCCAATATTTTTCTCCTATAGCTATCCATAAAGTCGACTCAATTAATGATGAATAGTTAAGCATCATTACAAATCAGTCACAGCAAGCTGGTACTAAAATCTTTACGGGCTATCTGAAATGGTGTTTCAACTTAACATGTAGGTAAAAATTTTTACAGGCATTACTAAGATGGCATTCTTTATCATCATTAAAATAAATAACATTCACAACATTAATGCTTTTATGAAAAAATATCTTGTTGATCATCAACACTGCAAAGTATTCAAAAGATTTAGAACTTCCTAGCTCTTTTTTATTTCATTTTTACTCAAGTTTCATAGATGAAACTGTAATTGAGCAATTAAGCTACTTTGTTTTCATATAGGTCCTGTTCTGAAAAAATAAAGTATGCACACAGAGAAAGCACTCATTACCAACAACACTGATACCAGCAAACAAAGCTACTGATCTGTGTTTTTTAGAAAATACACACAAACTGAGGTCCGTGAAATATCCATTTCCCAGCCACTGTATCTTGATAGATTTCAGAGTCAGAAAGAGGTTTTGTCTGCCCTGTCTGACCACATCCGGATCTGATCAACAACCTGAAGTTAAAAGCCATAAATTAAGAGAATCTCTTCAAAGTTCAGTATTAAAACAAAAATATTTTAAATGTCTCATCAGGCACTGGGATGTGTCAGAGGGAGCTAATGGCGGTTTCATTTAGAGCTTTATTGAGCACTTATTATAAATATGGCAAGATTCTAGGTAGACTACAAAGATGAATGAAATGCTGATAATCCTCCAGATGTATAGTGCCCTCCTTCTCTCTTTTCTTTAGTTAGCAAACATTTAAGATATATCTACATTGTGTTAGGGGTTGAGAATATCGAGCCAAATAAGACCCTCAAACAGCTTACCTGGTTCAATCAAGAACTAGAACTAGGCAAAACGGAAAAAACAAGGCAATGTGGTTGGTTCTATTCTGGGAAAGGGTATTCTGCCTGCGCAGAGGAAGGCCCAGGGAAGCTTTCCTGCACAGCTGCCTTCTGAACCAGGCCTGAAGGAACAAGCAGGTGAGGATGAGCCATTTAAGTAGAGACAGCAGTAAGTAAAAAGGCACTGAGGATGTGGGAAAGTATGGTATGCTGAGAGAGGAGAGCAAGCAGGAAGACTGAAAAGATGTCAGCAAGAAGGAAAAGTTTGATGAGACATGGGAATGGAAAGGCAGGCGGGGGCGTAATTTACTCAGTTCTCCACTTACATAATCTTTATGGACGCATGCTACATGTTTGGTTCTGTTCTAGGCACTGGGGATATGAGAGTGGACAAAGCGTACAGATGCCTACTCTGATGGAGCTTAAATCTTGGTGGCAGAGAAAAATAATAGACAAACTAAATAAAATAGGGGCTATGTTAGATGTTAATTTTAAGGAGCAAAAAACAAAGTAGGAAAGGAGGCTCTGCAGTGTTTGGAGTGGAAGGAGGCTGAAATTTCAGGTACTGTATAGCCAAGGAAAGACCTGTTGAGGAGACCTCAGAGTCAAGATCTAATATCTGGCGGGAAATCATTTGAGAGAGGAAACAGCAAGGAAACCAGTGTGGCTAAAGTCAAGTGAGTGAGGGAGAGAGAAGTGGGAGATGTGGTGATGTGGTCAGAGAGGAAAGCAGGGGGAGGCAGGCCACGCAAGCCTGGTAAGTCCTATAGGGCTCAGCTTTCTGTATGGAGGGACTTCTCTGAGTTTTGATCAAGATTTGGCATGCCGTATCGAGAAGTTTGGACTTTTTTTTTAACCCAGGAAAAAGTCATTGAAACATCATTAGCAATTTTGACCTTCTATGAATTGGAAGAGATAACAGATTAGAAGCTAGAAGATGAGTTAAGAAACTGCAGCAGAAATCTCAAAAGGGAAAAAAAAATGATTAAGGCCTGAATAAGGTGGTGATGGATGATGGAACACCAACTCTTATCTAAACTATTAACAGATACTAAAAAAAGATGATTGTAGTTTAACCCACTTTGCTTTCTGGATCTAGCATGAATGAGAGCAGCAGGAGGAAAAATATCAGCAGCAAACATTTCCAAATATTGTTTAAATTCTAGATGAAATGGCACAGTTTTACTGTTCCGCAGAGTGTTGCCCATTCCTATGCTCAAAGTCGTGCCATCCGCTCGAGGATTTGGGGTTTGAAGGCCAAGAGACCATTATGGACGTAATCAGACCACATACTCAAAAGTAATGGCATAGTGACACAAATGCCAGTCTGATATAATGTGGCTCCCAGGGCACCTGTTAATGGTGGGTATGTCCTGTCTAGAGATTGAGATCTAGTGAACCTAAGGGACAGGGGCTTTAATCTGTGTACTGCACAAATGTGCCCAGCCAAAGCGGCAAGTGGGGCTGAATTTAGCACAGACCTGGGGTCACTGAGACCAAGCCATGTGCTCTGGTTTGAATGCACGGGTCCATAAAGGACATTTTTTTCTAATTTCCATAAAGGCTCAGCATCGAGTAGGAACTGCATGTTAATCATGGCTCCCAGAAGACTGAAAAGAGTTGGCCCAGCCATGGTAGGAAGCACCTGAGATTTAGGGACGATTACACTACTCTGGACTATACAAGCTCCTACTACAGAAGATTTCATTTCTTTTCTTTTTAAACAGTTACAACCCACAATTTGTCTTTTTTTGCTAAGAGAAAGTATTCAGAGACTGCATTTCCTTCTCAAATGATTCTGTTTAGAACACATGCACAAAGAATGTGGGTTTATTTCTTTAGAATGAGCACTGCACTATTAAAAACAGCATCACTGTATCTACAACAAACATTCAAAAGGGCCCTAAATTGTGCTTAGGCACAATTACTTTAATGTCAGTTGAGATTTTACAATACAACTGTGAGGCACTTTATTTTTAAGGCAGTTTAACTTGCTTTAATTCTAAGAACAGACATTTCAGTTTTAAATCTAGGGCTCTCAATAAGATTAAGCTATGCTCAGCAGTTTCTTTAAATATTTAAGAGAATTTTCATCATCTAAATATTTACGGCAACAACAGAGCCAGGTGCATTTTTTTTCTTCCGTCTGTCAGGAACAGGAGATCAATATCGTTTTTCAAGGTGTGGAAGGGGTTGCCTCAACAACTAAAAAATACTTTAGAATCCCAGAAACTGATGAGAAAACCTTATTCATACATGTCCATTCAAACTGATGCGGTAGTTTCCCAGGTACTTAGCAAAGTTGCAGGGCTAGTATCTGGAGAGTGTTTGCTTTTGAAGTGAATGTCTTCTACCTCATAGACTTTGTTTCCATTGTCACACTAGCAGTTGTTTAGCAGCACTACTAGCATTGTGCTTTTTTCTGAGGATAGTAGAATAATTCAAGGTTAAGTGTGACCAGATGCTCCTTGGAAACCAGCATTACAGTAAGGTACAGTGTTCAAGGAGTCTGTTCAACCTTGCTGGTTATTAGCAAGCTGTTTCAGGCATGGCCACTCCAGGGCAACTGCCCCACTACAGGCTCTGAGCAGCCTCTTCTGGAACTGCAATGTCTGAAAGGGGTTCCCTAGTCATCCCTAGATGTGGACAATTATTATTCTGTTCATTTTAGATGATGAAAATATAGGATTGAGAATTTTAATGATGTTATTAAAGTCAGCTTCATTGGCAAAAGTAGAGACCATATCCCTTGACATATAAATATATATATATGAATATTACATAGTCTCTAATTCATTAACTCATTTTTGAATATTTTTTATGAAACCGTTTTTTAATTTTTATTTTTCAATTAAGAGTTGACATTCAGTATTCTTTATTAGTTTCAGGTGTACAGCATAGTGGTTAGACATTTATATAATTTACAAAGTGATCCCTCCAATTAGTCTAGCACCCACCTGGAACTATACATAGTTATTACAATATTATTGATTATATTCTCTATGCTGTATTTCACATCCCCATGAATATGTTGTAACTACCAATTTGTATTTCTTAATCCCTTTACCTTTTTCACCAAGCCTCCCAACCCCCCTTCCATCTGGTAATCACATTTTCTGTACTTATGAGTCTGTTTCTGTTTTGTTTGTTCATTTATGTTTAGATTTCACATATAAGTGAAATCATATGGTATTTGTCTTTCTCTGACAATTATTTCATTTCGTATAATACCCTCTAGGTTCATCCATGTCGTTGCAGATAGTTAAGATTTTTTTTTTATGGCTGAGTAATATTCCATTGTAAATATGTACCACCTTTTCTTTATCTAATCATCCATAGATGGGCATTTAGGTTGCATCCATATTTGGCTATTGTAAATAGCACTGCAGTGAACAGAGGGGTACATATAACTTTTTCAATTAGCATTTTGGTTTTCTTTGGCTAAATACCCAGAAGTGGAATTGCTGGGTCATAAGGTAGTTCTAGTTTTAATTTTTGAGGAACCTCTAAACTGTTTTCCATAGTGGCTGCATCAATTTGCAATCCCACCAACAATGCACAACGGTTCCCTTTTCTCGAAATTCTCGCCAACATCTGTTATTTGTTGATTTATTGATGATAGCCATTCTGACAGGTGTGAGATAATATCTCATTGTGGTTTAAATTTGCATTTCTCTTATGATTGGTAACATCGAGCATTTTTCATATGTCTATTGGCCATTTATACATCCTCTTTGGAGAAATGCCTATTCAGATCCTTTGCCCATTTTTAATTGGATTTTTTTTTGGTGATGAGTGGTATGAGTTCATAAATTTTGGATATTAACCCCTCATCAGATATATCACTGGCAAATATCTTCTCCCATTCAGTAAGCTGTTCTTTTGTTTTGATGATGGTTTCCTTTGCAGTGCAAAACTTTTTAGTTTGAGGTAGTCTCATTTGTTTATTTTTTTCTTTTGTGTCTCTTGTCTGAGGAGATATATCAGATAAAATATTACTAAGAACAATGTCAGAGAGTTTATTGCCTATGTTGTCTTCCCGGAGTTTTATGATTTCAGTTCTTACATTTAAGTCTTTAATACATTTTGAGTTTTTAAAAAATTTTATTTTATTATAAGTTTCAAGTATATAGTACATTGGTTAGATATTTATATAGTTTATAAAACAATCCCCCTAATTGCTCTTTCTCTTCTCTGGCCCTCCACCTAGCCATTACATTAATGCTAATTGCATTCTCTATTCCGTGCTCCTCATTCCCGTGACCATCTATTAACTACTAGTTCATACCCCTTTAACCCTTCATCCCATTATCCCAGCCCCTCAACTTCCCTCCCCTCTGGCCGTTGCCAGATTGTTTTTTATATTTGTGAGTCTGTTTTTGATTAGTTTGTTCTTTTTATTCCTCAGATTCTGCATATAAGTGAAATCATATGGTATTTATCTTTGTCTGAGTTATTTCACTCAGCATAATAACATCTAGATCCATCCATGTCGTTGCAAATGGTAGGATTTCACTTTTTTTAATGGCTGAGTAATATTCCATCTCACTGAAAAAAGAAATTGAAGAAGATACAAATAAATGGAAGCATATACCATGTTCATGGGTAGGAAGAATCAACATTGCTAAAATGGCCATATTACCCAAAGCAATCTATAGAGTCAATACAATCTCTATCAAAATACCAATGGCATTTTTCAGAGAGCTAGAACAAATAATTCTGAAATTTATATGAAGCCATAAAAGACCCCGAATAGCCATGGCAATCTTGAGAAAAAAGAACAAAGTTGGAGGTATCACACCATCTGATATCAAACTATACTACAAAGCTACAGTAATCAAAACAACATGGTACTGGCATAAAAAGATACATTGATCAATGGAATAGAATAGAGAGCCCAGAAATAAATCCACATCTATGCACTCATTTAATATACGACAAAGGAGATAAGACTATGTGACAGGGTAAAGACAGTCTCTTCAATAAATGGTGAAGAAATTGGTCAGATATGTGCAAAAAAAAAAAAAGAAAGAAAGAAACCGGATCACCTTCTTATACCGTATACAAGAATAGACTCAACATGAATTAAAGACTTAAATGTAAGACCCAAAGCCATAAAACTTCTAGAAGAAAACATAGCCAGTAAACTCTCTGATATTGCTAAAAGTAATTTCTTTTCAGATACATCTCCTTGGGCATGGGAAACAAAAGAAAAATAAACAAATGGGACTATATCAAACTAAAAAGTTTTGCACAGCAAAGAAAACCATCAACAAAACGAAAAGAAAGAGAGAAGATATTTGCTTATGATACATGTGATGAGAGGTTAATATCCAAAATATATAAAGAACTCATACAACTCAAAAAACAACAAAAAATCCAATTAAAAAATGTGCAGAAGACCTGAACAAATATTTCTCCAAAGAGAAAATACAGATGGCCAATAGACATAGGAAAAGATGCTCAAGGTCTCTAATCAGAGAAATGAAAATTAAAACCACAATATCACCTCACACCTGTCAGAATGGCTATCATCAATAAATCAAAGAGATTATTCTTGTAGATGATGTAAGAAGGTGGTCTCGTTTCATTTTTTGGCATGTATCTGTCCAGTTTTCCCAATACCATTTATTGAATGGACTGCTTTTACCCAATTGTATATTCTTGCCTTCTTTGTCAAGAATATACAATGGGATAAAGACAATCTATGCTTCCATTTATTTGTATCTTCTTTAATTTCTTAAATGACATAATTTTCTAAGTACAGTTCTTTTACCTTCTTGGTTAATTTTATCCCTAGATATTTTATTATTATTATTTTTGATGCAACTGGAAATGGGATTGTTTTAATTTCTCTTTCTGATATTACTAGTTCATTACTAGTGTATAAAAATGCAACCGACTTCTTAATATTAATTTTGTATCTTACTACTTTACCAAATTCATTTATCAGTTCTAACAATTTTTTGGTGGAATCTTGATTCTCTCTCTATATAAGTCCATGTCATCTGCAGATAATGAGTTTTACTTTTTCCTTTCAAATTGAGATGCCATTTATTTCTTTTTCTTGTCTGACTGCTGTGGCTAGGACTTCTCAAATATTTGATTGCTTATTTTATGTCACACAATTATACTGGATGTCAAGTACACCAAATAACAGAACAGAAATGATCTCTGTTCTCAGGGAGCTTATAGTCTGGTGGGGGAGATAGATATTAAATAACGGGTAAACAAATATAGCATTACCGAGTGTAAAATGTGTTATAAAGGAAAGGTATGGAAGCTATGAAAAAAGGAAGGTACAGAAAAGGCCTTTAGACTGGGTGTCACTTAAGCTGAGGACTGGGCAAGAATTAGCCAG
>NW_006441071.1:3665076-3732793 GCF_000325575.1 Pteropus alecto | reverse complement strand
ACACCTACCATGATATGCAACATTGTGTACATCCTTGAGAGTAAGAGAGTTCAGCCAGTCATACTTATCAACAGGTAAAGAGCTTTCAAAGAATGTTCTCTGTTTTCTTCTGTCTCCTATCTTGAGCTATGATGCCTAGTACTTGGAAAGAGGGTTTTACTGACAGTGGAGAAACCTAGATTCCAATTCCAGCTCTACTGCTGAGTCCCAATCCCATCACCCTGTACTCAATACTCCTTAAAGGAAGTGAGTTCCTCAATCAAAGAGGAGTCAAACAATCTGCCCTGGGCTACTTAATATCAAATGAGAAAAGAATATGAACCCAACACAACAGAGAACCAGCAAATGCTAGATACACTTAAGTTATTATTAGTTAGTAAGTCTTATTAGTTAATAAAATTGCCTGCCATAAGAGGAAAACCTGTATATTTTGCTCTTTAAAAAAACACAATGTAAGCCAATTCAAATTTTAAAATATGTGTATTAATAATTGTAGTTAAAATTGCCTGCACTCTTGCTATTTGTTGGCCTTTGTGCCAAGCTCTTCACATGTTATCTAAATTCTTATGTCACTCTTCCATGGTGGGTATTATTATTTTCATTTTACAAATGAGAAAACTGAGGCTCAGATAGCTTAAATAATTTCACTGAAGTCATGTGGCTGTTAGTGATCAATTCTGATTCCAGTACCTATGTTTAGGGATTATTTTTACTAATTTAATGTTAGTTATTAATTACATTACTATAAAATGACCCAGCATTTTAATTATATCACACTAAATTCCATCAATTGTTCTTTTGACACATCTCAAACCTTTCTCTTCTCCCATTTGTACTGCCATCAAATACAGCTCTTCTCAAAATATCTTCAATTGCCATTTAATTGGTCACTCTCCTTATAATATCTTCAATCTCCAATCCAACTGCCCAATTAACTATCATACCAACATTCTTGGAATTCAGCTTTCTGGATGTCATTCTTCCACTTCAAACCTTTAGTATGACCAGTCTATCTAAATTGTGAAGACCACATTTAGTAGCTGGGTATTCACAAAATCACAGAGCCTGAGCCCTGTAGCCAGCTGCTCCCACCTCCCCATTGCACCTCTCCACTAGCCCTCCAGGCCAGCCCACTGGTTGAAACATGTCTCCAGTTGCATTCATGCTGACTCTGCACCTGAATTTTCACTACGTTTCTTCCCTCCCCTGCACCCTCTCCAACAATACTCTTCTCACCATTCAGAATCCTGCTCATCCACCAAAACTCAACTCTGATGTGCCTCATTAAGCTTCTCCAGTCTTCAGTGACCTTGTTTGTCCCCAAAGCCAGGGCACTTAATGAGCACACAATGCACTTGACTTTTTGCATCCTCTTGCATTCTTATTTAATAGCTACACTTTTAACTTTCTAAATGTATATAACTTGTCTCGATAACCATATAGAAATTCAGAGATGACAAAAATAGCATTGTTTTTCTTGATTTTCCAGGTTTTAAACCCAAAGCAGAAAATTAAAAAAAAAAAAATCTAGTATGAAAAAATCTTAACACTCTAAACATGTACTTCATATGCAACAGAACAATTATAGTCTGTTTAGTCCTTGTTCATGCTGTCACAAATGCAGGTCTGTGTCATGCCATCCAACTTTTACATATGTTTGCAAACTGCGGCCAAAGGATTTAGTTTTGGCAGGCAGGGAGGAGCACGGGGGAGAGAAAAATTATCATCACTCAATCATTTTAAGTACAGTATTAAAAAGAGCATATCTAGAGGCAAAACAGGACATGCTTGTCATTTATTTTAAGATCACACTATTAGTTAATATTTATTTGGTGCTTTATACCTAATAAAATACTTTCACAGGAATGAGATAGGCAATTAAGGGATTGTCATCAATAACTGACCATCAGTATTTGAATCCATATCTACAAGTTGGTATCTCTTTCGGCATCCCAGCATAAATCATTGAGGCAGTAAACGGTAGCTGTTAACAGAATGGACTCCAGTTCTGAGTTCAAATCCCAACTCTGCCACTTACTAGCTGTGTGACCTTGGGCGAGTTAGTTAAATGATGTGTGGCCTCAGTTTCTTTATCTGTGGAATAAAGTTAGTAATCATACCAACTGCACAGAGTTGTCATGGGGATAAAATGAGAAAATATACACTTGGTACAGGTAAGTGCTCTATAATCTGTTTTATTATTCTATAATATCCTCTTTACTGTGGGGGGGGCGGGGAGGGAGGGAGGGAGGAAGGACAGACACACTAATTAGCTTTGCGAACATTCAGCTGAAGGGAGTCTTATTATTCATATGAAGGGGTAAGGTTTATTCTTTTCACCAAAAATCTTGTGGAAGAAGGGAAATAACTTACCTCATGAGTCAGTGATGAAAACCATTCCTCAACACATCTCTTGACCGATGATAATGATATCATGCTTTTTGATGTAATACTCTTAAAGGTTCCCACTGTCAACACTTTTCACACATTTTACCCTCACAACCACTCAGTGAGGCGGACGGATAGATGATTGGGTATACAGATGGTGGATGAAAGGTAAATTAAACCTTAGATTCAGAGAAGTTAAATGGATTGATCAGGGTCAAGTAAAATTGGCTCTCATAGTGCCCAATACTTGCTTTTAAAATTAAATCCCAATGTCTACACAAGCTGATAGTATTTCTCTTCAGTTCACGTGTCCTGGAGTGCACTCAAAATCTAAGAAGCATCAACAGGAGCCCTATAAACTCTCTTCAAAATTGGTTTGATAAAAACATTGATCTCATCCATCAGGGGCAGGGTGAGTGGCTAAGTAGGT
Source organism: Pteropus alecto (assembly GCF_000325575.1). NCBI lineage: Eukaryota > Metazoa > Chordata > Mammalia > Chiroptera > Pteropodidae > Pteropus > Pteropus alecto. The sequence continues at coordinate 3,729,975 of NW_006441071.1, read as the reverse complement.
TTACGACCCATCCTCTGTGCTGAATGTAACCAACACTCAAAGGAAGGCAGAAAACTCAGGTCTGTGTTGCCCTGACCTCTGGCAGGACTGCCAGAACTCTTTTGGACCGCTGGAGATACCCACAGAAAACCACAGGCTCTGGTGCACTGACTTAATTGCTAAAGTGAAAAAAAACTTAGTAAACCTGAGGAATATCCTGACTGTTTGCACCACTTTCTTGCGTATTTAAAATGCATTTCTTATTTGCAAGGCCATTTCCTAACATGTATTTTATAAATTGCCAGTTACAGGAAAAAGGATTCCCTCAATAAAAGAGTTTGGGAAATGTAACATTCTGTCTTTCTAGGGGGCAGGGGGACTGGGGAGATACACAATGCTTATCAGCATATTAAAAGTTTCATGAGAAGATTTTAATAAAAAATTGAGTTAACACTTTCAAACCCAGATTTTCTCCAACTCATCTGACTTTCGTATCTTTTAAAGTATAGCACTAACATCTCACAGAATAGATGTTTTGTGATATATCTTTGGGAATACCGGTTTAGACACATTCTTCTACTGTTATGGTTTTCATCTTTTTATTCCTCTTATTCTTCATTGGACTGAAGGGTTCCCTTTAAGAATATCATTCTGGCGCTTCACTTTCTGTCTGCTAAGGTTCAGAACCAAGGAGCTCCACAGGTCAGAAGAGGCCAAAGAATGAAGTAGAAAAACTGGACCAAAATCACAGTCAGAATTGCAGGAAACCTATACTTTACCTAAAAACACAATCCTGCTACATTTCATAAGATTTCTATCAGCAGCAAGATTCATTGTGCTGAAAGGAATGATTATAAATTGGTATCTAGGTTCTCAGATGATGATGATATGGGGTTTATTCCACAGAGGGCAAAATTAATGCATGATAAATATCAGAGAGTGGTTTTATGTGGCCTCACAAACTGACCCAAAGGAAGAGTGATAGCAAACATATTCTAATTCACCCTAGATTTATAGGATTGTGAGTTAATCAATGAAACCTTACCAATAAGATTTTCCAAAGACACAAGTGGAAACTGCCATGACAATTAAATGAATTACTTCCTGCCACAAGATAATTTTTGTATGAAGTAGAATTGTGCAGTTTCCTATAGTAAGCACATAAAAGAAAAATATCTTAAGATGTTTTTAGAAAAATATCTTAAGTAGTTTTAAGAAAAATCTTAAAACTACTTTCTCATGCTGATCAAGTAACACAAGTGAAAACCGTAGAACCATCTAATGGTTATAAAGCAGCTCAAATTCCAGGTAACATTATTTTTAAAGGTACCATCTTGGGAACTTCTTCATAGTGCAGTTGATAAAAAGACAAGGCTGAAGTCAAATGCCTGGGTTTGAAGCCCAAATGTCTACTACTTACAATGTAAAATGAGGAAATAATCTTTTTCTTTGTTGCCTCATCTGTAAAGTGGGAAGAACAGAACCTACTTTCTAGGGCTATAGGGAAGATTAACTGAGATAAAATAAGTACAACCTTCAGCACAGAACTCAGAACTAATGATAATACAAAGGCAGTGCTACCCTGCTTATAAGCAGCAAATTATATCCCACAACACACTACTATTGAGAGTTTCTAGTAACATTCGGCTCTGCTTGGGCCCCAGTGCTGACATTTTTTACTCTAATCTTTGTTTATAGAAGGAGTAAATAATCCAAACAAAGAACATTCCAGTATGCAATGCTGATGGTTACATGATAAGGCAGGGCCCAGCACCAACACCAGGACTGGCTATCTATTAAGGTGAAAACACATAACTTTGATAATGAAGCTGTCTCCTGATTTATAGAATCTACCCTGTCTTACCTCCTGGGATTCAGAGCCAACCAAGATCTAGAGAAAACTGTGCCTGGAGGGGAGGGAAGATGAATATGCAGCCAGGATTTAAACAGAGAAGATTTTAAGCTTGAAACACTAAAGCTGTTCTGAAAGAAAACAGTGTTTTAAGTTCACAGAGAAAACTTTTAAGAAGAGAATCAGAAACGTTCTAAGTCTCATATAAGTAAAAGTTACACTCTAGACAAAACAATTTTATACACTCTCCTCCCCTAAATTCATTCTTTATCACAGTGCCAAAAACTTCAATGAGGTAATCTGAATTTCATTTTAGCATTCATGATAGTATTAACACCCCAAGCAGAACAATTTGGTCTCTTAAGCCGAGAGGCCACCGTCTTATTTTTAACACGTCTGTAGGATGGTCACAGGTATACAGTCTCATTAACTACATTTACAATCTCTTTCAAAAATTCTGGAGTACTGCAACCCAACACTTCCTCAAATAAACAGTGTAACTATTGCTTTCTGGTAGCTCTTTTCACTTTTATTCCAAAGATTTAGTAAGAAATGGAGTCAAGAAAAGCCAGTTGAAAAAAACTGGCACAGATATCGGTCCATGAAAGCTCTTAAAAACCTATCACAAACTTTTCCCATTAAAACTTGGATGAAAATTACAGAAAAGTTTCTACCTTTTTAATGGTCAAGTGTAGATTAAAAGAAAATCATACTGAATTTCACAAACTTTTTACATGCATAACGTTTTTGGAAAAGTCACAGAAATACTTGTGTGAGTAGATGGAGGCCACCCACTAGGCCCCAGATGGGACCTCAAAAGACCTTCGGGAGGACAATCATCATTTACCGGGGAAAGTCCTGGAGAGAACTAGCTTCTTTCCTGTGACCATTCTTAGTCCTACGCTCAAGCCAAACTATCTACCTGATATTTTCTATGCATGTCTCATCATTTTCTGCCCCAGTGTCATCTGGCAAGTTGAAATCCTACCTACCCTTCCTGGACCACATTTTAAAAAAATTTCTCTATAAAGCTCTCTCAACCTTCTAGAATGGAAAGAACCTCCTTCCCTTTGGAGAAATTCCATAGCACTTTATATCCAGACATCCCATGTTGTATTAGTATTTTCTACCTGGCATTGAAGTTATTTACAGAGATACCTTATCTTTCCCTCTAGTCTGCAAGCCTCTTGAGGGTAAAGTATCTATTTCTTTCTTGTATGCTTCCTGTTCAACAACTTGCTCATTGTAGCCCACAATCCACATTTACTGGGTGAATAAATAAACCTTAATTACAGGAAGCATTAGTATAACTACAAAGACAATTGAGAATATCTTATTTGCTCAGAGACTGAACCAATGAGAGCTTTCCAAAGCAGACTTACAATAATAAATGACAATGTTTCATTCTCACAATACTTCACTACCAAAGAGAATGCAAATTCAGAAATGTTTTTAGTTATCGAGTATTGATTACCTATCAGGCATTTTACTAAGCAAAGAAAATATCAACATAAAGAAGAAATAGTTTCTCTGCTGATGAGGAATTTAGAGTCTAGTGGGAGATAAAACATAAGGCAGGTAAAACCAGTACATAACATTTAATTGTTACAACAGAAGTCTGCACTGATTCTTTGACCGTAGCCCGAAATACTGCTGTGCAACAGGTGCTTACCACTTCTGGCGAAAGCCACCTTGGACATTTTTCGACAGATCAGTCAACTCTTAAATAGGTTTTAGTATATAGGATTTCTGCCACGTACTTAGGCAACTATAAACTAAATCATCAATATTTTGCAATGAATAGTGAAAAGCAAAAAAGAGACATGTTCTTATATTTCTCTCTACTAACACTCAGTACAAAACAACACAATTCTTACAGATTCTCTCACTACAGGTCTTTCAAACCGCGATCCATTGTTTTATTTCTGCCACGTAGGTGTCGTCCTGGATAACTGACTTCCTCCAATTTATTCACACCTAAATTTATTTAATACATTATTACCAGAAAAATAATATTCCTGCTATAAAATTTTTCATCTTGTCATTCTACAGTTCAAAACTCTTACTGGTTCTTTACTGCCCAGGGGCCAAACCACAAACTCTTCACATATTACACTAGCTTCCCCTCAACGAAGTCATTTCTCAACAGTCAGCTTTTCTTCTATGTAGGATATTTTGCCTTCTGCTTATGAAAGTCTATTTCTCTGATCTCCATATGTTTTGTACATCTTTAATCTCCTAACCTTGAATGCCCACTTCACCTTTACATATCATCCCTTATTAGCACCTTTAATACCTAGCACAAGTCATGTCCTCTGGGAAGTTAGCTTTCAAAAAAAGCCACTTGGCTCTGATATCTTTTGTCATAGATCACCTCTATACTTAAGTCCTCAAAATATAACATATAAGTGTATATTATTAGTCTGTTAATTTTGGTAAATGTACTACAATCATTTCAATCAAGACCTTGAGACAGGTAACGCAACAATGCCTCTAGTCCTCAGCTGCAAGGGCCTTGCACACATAAGCTACTTGATAAATTCCACTGACAACACTGGTAGGGGGTGTGTTTAGAAGCCACACCACAGAGTTTTCTAGAATGGAACAACAGGCTCCTTTGTGGGTATCCATTGAAGTTACAGAAAACCAGGATGAGATAATAAAAGAAACAGAATCATATTCTTAATTAAAAGTGAGAATTAAGTCAAAGTCACTAATCTGGGTAAAGAGGTGTTCTTTAAGCTCCTGTAGACCTTTTGGGTTCTTTACTAAAGCATGATGTTCTCAAACCTGTCGAATTTCTACTCAGGAAAGCAGGAAAACTGTTATCTGACCAAAGAAAGCACCATTACTAGCTATTTTTTAAAAAACCTTCAAAGCACGAAGTTATAATATCACTTAACAACTCACTTAACGGAGATATATGTAGGGATCTTTTACACATTTCTTAGAAATAGAGGTAATTTCTCTGGGCTTTTAACCTATAACGATCAACTGGTATTTTTCTTACAGTCCACATTTTGGTTTCTGAACTTAAGGTGCATTTGAGCATGTGGTATTTTTGAATATTCAAGTCTGTTTTCAGGCCTTAAGAGGGTTAGACCATTTTTTTCCTCTGATGTCTGACAAATGACTAAAAAGACCTGTTTGTACCTCAGATGTCAGAAGAACTGTTCAGAAACAATTCATCCCTTGCAAGGCTATGAGTCACAACACACTGCCGAGGTCAGGGAGACCTCTGCTAATCAAGAAAGCACTAGCCACACATTCTCTCTAGCTGTCTTAGAGAAGCTGGCTTCGGTGACGACTTTTTAAAAATCTCCAGGTCATCAATCATCTTTACAGAAAAGAAAATGTCCAACTTCCTCATCGAGTCTCAGAGAGCCTCCTGCTAGGCCTTCATCCTGGCTTCCTTTTTGCCTAGCTGGTGGTTTTCCTAGAGGTACACAACAGCCACTAAAAGGAAAGGCTCCTACTTGGTTATGAAAAGAAAGCAGGGAGATCCACTTACCACCACTGTGTGATGAGATTAGGAAACAGACAGGAAGCGCAGGTTTCTGATATTGGAACAACTTTTCCCAGAGGTATCTGACCTCCTTTAGTGTACTCTCTCCTTTCGCTTACTCTTAAATTTGGTATATCATGCCCCTAAGCCAGGGAAATTCACTATGTCCCAACAAAGCTACATATATTGTATAAGTTTGCTCCAGTTCTTCAAATACAAGGTCTAAAACTTGGTTAATTTCTTTTTCTTTGGTTGGAAATCAATAGGTATTTAAGTCTTCATGGATTTTTGAACCATTTTCTTCTTCAAACCCTGCACATTACAGGCTAGGGAAGGTAGAGAGGAAAGTCCAAGGAAATAAACTGGCCTACAAATGTTCTCAAGTTTTATCAATGGGCGATAGATGAAATCTTCAGGTGACCCATTGCCAGAGGTCTTATTTGGTGCTAAATGGACAGAACTGCAAATTTTACTGAGCTAGTCAGCTTTACTTTGTCCTTAATTTGGGTAGTGACCCTGGGATTTAACATGGAGAAAAAGTACCACATTTCCTTCTAGATGACTCCAAGTATGAAGATCTCATTAAAGACGTTTTTCAGACCTACACCCGGGGGCTGTCAGAAAACATCCACTTGTTCCACTAAAGACAGAGAGATAAAGGGCAAAGCTAGGACCTAAAAAAGCACTTGGGCTTTTATTTAATGTAAATGCTTTCTCAGAAATGTTAATGGACATCACTAAATTTACTCTTAATCTAACTCCGGTAGCAGAAAAATCAAGTCTGCTTTCTGCTAAAGCAAACAAAGGTATTTCTATTCACATTGCATAAGTAATATTATTTCACTGAAAAAAAAAGCACAAGGCAAACCACACTAAAGCATTTGAGTACTTATGTGTCTATGCCAGACAATAACCTGCTAAAACATTCACTTTAAATTCTATCAACAGTGTTCTCTGTAAAAAAATATCATTGTTGTGGTATTTATAATACTAATGCAAATATCCACGATGGAATCAAAGATTAATGTGGGACCTACTTTTATTTCTGTTTAAATCAATTATTATATTGACCTACCTACACACATGCATGTACACACACATACCTCATATTTTAAAGAAAACTTGACAAATGTTATCCTCCTAAATATTTAGACATTTTCTCCTTTCTTGAAGTGCTGGAAAAATTAAATACTTGAAAAAGTTTCTTGATCATCAAATTGCTGATATAACCTTCACTCAAACAGAAGAAAGGAATACTTTTTAAAACTATCCTACTTCGACATGTGGTAAATATAATTCTTAGCAATTTAAAAAGTTGTTGTTACCGAGGACACTAAAACACCCTGAGAAATACTAATCCTAAAGTCAAAAACTCAGAAGCAAACTAATAAGGTCCTTTTTCTGCCTCTGCTGCAAAACCTGTAAAATGGGATAATGCTGACACAAAGCAGTTCTGAAGACTATTGAAGGTCCAGAAAACAAGAACCTGGGCAACGGTGTAATTAAATAAACAACTGACTGAACTAACACACAGCAAGATGACAGAGGCACATAAAATAAAACTACTTTGTTATTCTCTTTTATACATTTACTTACAGTGTTAGTACATGGACAACTGCATAGTTTAAATACACTATAAAACTTTAATATTTTAAGGGTTTCTATAAAAACTATTAAGAATCGTTTTATACAAAAACATACTGTATTTTTAATAAAAGAAAAAATCATCCTAAACAGTAATTAGTGAGTACATTTGCCCAGAGAAGGGTAGCGCTGGCAAAAAGCATACTTAGCTTTCTTTATATGAACTTTTAAAAAACAAACTGAATGAAGAAATAAGGTGTTTATACAAATAAATGGTGTCAAATATTATCTAGTTATTGTTTTCACCTCAAAACTCTAGAATATTATTAAAGGAAACAAGTTTTATGAAGAGGACTAAGACGAGAAAAGGCTCATAATTATCAAGAGATTTCTCAAGGGCGAGAAAACTGAGAGTAGGACCAGGAAGAAAATTATAATCGTCTTTGAAAGATGCTAATTTTATTCATATTTGTGTAGGTTACTAGCTGGAAAGGAGAGTATGCTGAAGATTATCAGGCAACTCAGAAGAGAGAAAGGCAGTAATTATGGTCAGTGATTAGAGCTTCGGGTAAAATACTAATAACACCTAAGAGTTTCTTAAGGAAAACTTCCTAAGGATTATCGTACTCAAGGGGTTCAAAATGTTAAGCTATTATTTCATTTCACACTGGTGCTTGTGCTCTATGAGATGACAGGTTAGCCTCTGTGAAAGTCTAAAATTAATACTCTTTTCAAGAATACTATTAGCAAGGGGAGCAGGAATCACCTGTATGTATCTCCCACCACTTCTGTAAGATGTTAGTTAAGATACCACAGTTTTCCAGTGGAAACTTGTACCACTTAAGTCACACTAAGGTGAGAGTCCTAATTGTACATTACGGTTCAAGCCTTCGGCTATGTACCACCAGCCAACAAGGAAGGCCCACCTGGTCACTCTAGAGTCTTGTGGATTTCAAGTGATGACTTACCTCTGTTGACCCGAGACCACACAGCCTGGGAATTGCTAGGTTTCAAACTAACTTTCACACTCCTTCTGTGCCAAGAACCAATGTGCCTTCCACCATTCAAAGAGGATAGGTGCCAAAACACCCGTGGCGATATGAGTAGCTAAGTCAGCTGAGACGAAATGAAAGGAGGGCATAGAAATGAAGAGCAGAAAGAACGAAAGGAGGAGCACTTTCATCATTCGGTTTTCACCCAGCCCTGACATCTAATTGGTTAGATAATTCTTAAATAAAGAAAAGTTAAAGTACTGGTAATCAAGGAGAGGCTCTTAAAAGCAGCTCTGTACCAGTAATCTATTAACTGTATCCCTCTTTGAAATCGAATTCCTGAACTTTCCTTTCCTCTCTACTTATCTTTTAGATGTTCTAACTTAAGGTATAAATCTCACCGTCCTCCTGCCAATATGCAAACAAGGTTTGTTTCTGAACTGTTCTAATTTTTCTTCTAAAAGATCTTAATTTCTATAGTCACAAGGCTCTGTTAGCAAATGATCCATCTCCTGACAATTTTGAAAATTAAAAAAAAATTCTCATACAGAAAAAGTAGTTATCCATCAAACCACTTTTTTCTTTATTGCTAATGGAAATCACTGGAATAAGCCCTATTAGCTTGAGATTAACAACTGACAAATACTCAGCTCCGAACCCGCTGTGTTGACTTCCTGAGTCCAGCAGCAAGCATATTCTGGTTTTTTTGAAACTAGCAAAACTGCCTAGCAGTTACACTGACCCAGAAGGGAACGGAAAGCAGGAGAGAGAACTCCCTTTCATGCACTGCTATCAGAACTGTTGGCTATTTGCAGAATTCTTATGTCAACAGGACCAGTAAACTAGTGTTAATATTGCAAGTGGAGGCAACATCCAGAGGGAATTCAATGTAGTTAGCTGCATGGAGCAGAGCATGAAGATCCGAGAGGGAATTGTGTCAGCTCCTGGAAGCCAGCAGTCTGTGGTTGTCAGCGGTGTGAAATGGAGCTGCTTCAAAGCCAACTGGGCTGTGACCTGAACACTGCACATCCCTGCGCCCAGTGAGAGAGGATCAATGACTGTGTTTGCTGGGCTCCAGTCATCCCCTTGGCTAATGAAAGCTGATCTGAAAGGCACGCTATGGGGCCTCTGGGCAGCCTGCAGCCTGGCATTAGCAGAGTTTGTTATATAGCTTGGCTGGTGAGTGCACCAGGCACCAAAGCTTTGCTTACCCCACCCCCTTCTCTCTTCTATCCCACCAACTCCCCTCTGGCTGTCTGTTTAGTGTCATTCAGTTGGGATGGATCCTGTTAAAGATCTGACGCTTAGTGAGGACTCGGAGGTGTCTGGAACGCCTGCCTCTAATCATAAACACCACAGCTGGCAATGATGTGGTCGAAAAAAAAAATCACCTTGATCCAGTACACATTCTCTTTGATGTTTCTGCAGCGAGTTCACTGCCCAGAGAAAAAGGTACGTTTTTTTTTTTGAGAAAAAAAAATCAAGCTTGACATTCTCAAATCATAACCATATGACTTTCAATTCCATGCTTTAAAAAATTTCATATATATGTGTGTGAGTGTGTGTGTGTGTGTGTGTGTGTGTGTATCTCATCACATTTTGTTCTAAGGAACTCAGAGAAGAAGCATCTGACAATGATAACATGAAACAGGTTTGGAAGATAATGGCAGTTTAAGAAGAAAACACTTCCAAAAGGGAAAAAAAAGTCAGACTGCCACTACCAAAAAAGGAAGAATCTTTCTGCCAAAGATTGCAAACTGCAGTGACCTTAAGTAAGAGACTGTAGCTGATTCAAGGGAAAATGAAAACTTTTCAAAGACAACACTGCTTGTGCAGCGCCACTGTTTATAAGTGCCTTAAGCCCTCTTGCCTTTCAGGTGGCCTGGTAAACACAGAGCCTCACTGTGCTTCCAGCCCCAGGCCGCAGGGTTCTAATGAATATTCAGCCACATTAACATACATTGTGTGTGTGTGTGTGTGTGTGTGTGTGTGTGTGTGTGTGTGTGTGTGTTTTTAATCCTACTAAGACATGGCTGGTGTGGGCAATGTCTTTGTGATGCCATGCCTGGTATCTGTACTGTGAGAAGCTTTTGCAAGTTAAATGATTAGATGCTCCAGTGATTATGGGAAACATTAAAAAATATATAAACACACTAATCCTGTCTTCTAAAGAAGTGTGTTTACAATGGATAACAATTATGTATACCTCATGATAACTTATGAGATCTTATATAAACTGAGATAAACATTACTTATCATCAATGTCTATATTACATATTTAGGTACCCTGAACACCCGAGGATACAAAATGAGAGCTCAAAGATTTTCTTATATCCAACAGCCAGTTCTTTCTAGTATACATCATCTTTATATACAGAGAAACATACAAAACAAGATCATTCAATGTGCTTCTTTTTCCTTTGTAATCCTATAATCCATAGTAATTTGTGAAATATCATATTAATGTTTTGTAATTATACTTTAATAAAAAAGTGAAAATATACATGTATTCACCCAATTTTAAAATGTTAAATTTGTCAGGTGAAAACCACCTTTATATTTCCTCCAAATATAGCAAGATAATCAGGTGATTCTAGTTCTAAATGAAATAGATGTTTCCGGTTTCTTCAATTCTGAGGAAAAATAACAAAACTGCTTTAAACTGGTCAGTTGCACTGTGACACAACCAGTGTTTATAAAATCACTCTATAAATGGCACCCAGGAATGTAGAGGCAACACATGCAGTAACAATATCCAGACAAAACCAAAAAGTTTGAATACTGCTGTGTTGCTCTAAACTGACTGAGTTTATGCAGACTAACAACATTTCTCCATAATGATGGTGGTGTCTTTAGATTGAGATAAGATTCAGATTTATTGAGGGTTATTTACCGTTGTGTATAAGAATCTGGGTGTTCAAGAGTGAAGGAGCTGGTTGGAGGAGGGCAACTTGGCTAGGCTCACAGCTGAGAAACCTCAGGAGTTTGCATATCCCTATAAGGTAATTTCTTTCCTTTTTTTAAACATAGGCAGGGCAATTAAATGTTAGCTAATCTTAGCAAAATGAAAGGTAAGAATATGCTAATGTACACTGAAATATTGGCATTACTGTAATATTTACCTTATTGTATTAAAGTTTTGTGCTGTATTAAGTATAGCTATGCCAGAAATTTTAGTCCAGTTCTAATCACAAGTACACGTTTCAAGGTGTACTCCTTGTTAGAAAGAAAGGGAAAAAGAAGGGGGGTAGGGAGGAAGCCTACGGTGGAATTTACACTGACAAATTAATTTTAATGACACAGCAAAAAAAGACTTAAATAAATGTACACACCTGTCCTGATGTCCTGTGACGGAAAGCAGACTTTATTTTTATTTGTAGTAAAGCTCATTAGTTTACTTCCTTCCTCCAAAGTTTAGAGGAGACAAAAAATCATGTCATTTATTTCTTGTTTGAAAGAAAGTGAGTCAGAGGCATTTATGTAAACAAAGAGAAGTGGAGGCTTGATGTAACCATATAAATTTTTATTTACAAAAAAGACTGAAGACGTCACAGAGTCATAAGTCTTCTAAGCTGATCAATGTACTAGATAAGGGCACAATTCTCAGCCATACCTGAGATATGTAGACTAATCCAAAATGGCATTTGGAACAAATATCTCATGCCAGGGTTTCTACCAAATCCTTTCAGAAACTGACTGGTCTGGAAGAATACCAACAAACTGGTGAATAGAGCCCACCAGTTACTACATGAGAGTGAAATTCTGGGAGAAGTAGCAATAGAATAGTTCATTCATTGTCTACTAAATATACTTCTGTATATTAAAATATTATAATACAAACTAAATTTTAAAATAGAAAACATACCTTTTATGCATACAGCGATGTCCCACTTTACTCCGATTCACCTTATTCTCTTAAAATCCGTTACATGAGATTTGAGATAAAACGGTATAGAAATCAGATTTCGATAAAACTAGAAAACAAATGTCTCTGTAATATAGTTTGATGCGTCAAACAAGAAAAAACACAGATGCAGTGCCAGCAAGTCTTTATGTTGAGATATGCTTGCCAGAATTGTCAGATTAATCTTAGAGACACAAGCAAAATCTTTGCCCCAATTTCTTTAAATAGGAATGAATGTGCCCTTTGCTGCACCTCTCCGTCATTAAAGTGTAACTGAGAGTAGTGATTAGGGTCTCTTTGTCTCTCAGAGGTGTGACCTTCATTTGCATAATAAATCCCAGTGCCTAATTTGACCAACAAAGGGAAGGATAGGTATCAGAGGGTGATTGGAGACACAGCCCTAATTGAAGGGATCTAGGGCCAGAGACAAGGACTTTGAAGACTCCAATATAGTCTCAAAAGATAAGAACTCACACTTTCTAGGAGGCTGGAGGTTTTGCAGGAAATCATCTTTGATACCAGAGTTAAGAAGTAACTTCCTCTTAGGATGTAGGGACTGAAGAAGTATATCTTTGATTAGGAATAGGCAAAGTCAAGTCTTGAGTAGTTTCTTGCTTTGTAGTGGATAATGAGCTCTAATGGAAGTGGCTGCACTCAAACTGCAGCACTTTCTAGTTAGACCTTGGGATGCTGCTAACCAAGCAAACAAAGAGGACAGACAGACCAAAAGGTTAGCTAAGGCTGCCATGGCTGTTAGCCTCAAAGACAACAGAAGCTGCCACTTGTGGAGATCTTACTCTGTGCCAGGTACTCCACTACCATTATCTCCATTTTGTTGTTGTTGTTGTTTTTGCAACCCTGTAAGGTAGATATTATCATTTATATTTTACAGAAGGGACAAGTGAGGTTCATCGCAGTTAAGTAATTTGCTCGAATTCCTACATCTGGTAAGAGACAGAATTAGACTTTGACACATACTACCAAAGACTGTGCCTACTAGTGTCTTTCCAGGAAGAGCTAAAAGATCCTCATCTTATAAGAGGACAGATTACCCTATCCATGAGAAAGCAGACTTCACTGGTGGGAGCTGGTGCTACAAATCCCCAAGACCAAAATCAAAGGGCCAAATCAAATTATCTTCAAGAATTCTTGAGGAAGTCTAAAAGAAGGAAAACCACAGTTTTGGGCTACCAAAGTCTTCTACAGGAAGAAATTGGTTCCTTTCCTCTCCAGGTAAATGTGCTCAGGCATATGAGTCCCAGTAGGCCCACGAGGAAGCATTTCCTATGCTTGAAATCTTCAACCAAGAGTATAATAATCATCCCAGACTGTTCAACACTATCTCCAAAATACCAGCTCTGGAAGACACTTGGGCACTTCCAGCTTGAAGCATTCCTGTCACAAAGGTCACAGGAAAGAAAGCATGGAAGATCTGTGTTCTATGACATGAGTGATTCTGAGGGAGGAGAGAAGAAAGCTTCTTGAACAAGAAGCTGAAGATTCAAAAAGCATAAAGTGTTAAGTATAAAATTGAGCAAGAAAGGAATTGGTGTAAGTTTACCTTCAACTGACAGCAAGAGATTCCCATTCCTCTGGAGTACAGTATGTAGTTGGCATTTCTCACTATCTATCTTGTTCCTGTGTTTGGACAATCACGGTTTAGAAGGCAGGAGTTTGGAAAGCAAGAGATGTGACATTATCTGAATAGCACATAAGAATGTATAGAAAAAGGGAGATTCCTTTCATCCAAACAGCCCAATCTAAATAATTTATCTGAATGTATTTCATTCCTGAATACAGACAGCTAATGTCTGCATACTGAGGAACTGTATTTCTTAACTCCAGATACCACCATCCATGCATACACTACAAGCATATGCTATATTACTATACATTCCTTATACCAGTCTACTTAAGTGACTTCACAGCTAAGAAGTCTTGTGCTCAATATGGTACAAACATGGGTGAGAAATAGCAAAAAAGAAAAAGAAAACAGAAAAAAAAAAAAGGTCCAAAGCAATTTTGAAGAATTTTCTAAGAAAGACTGAATTGGGACTTTCTCCAGCCTCTATCCAGTCTATATGGGTTTATTTGAATCCCAAGGTAGCTGTGGGGTCCATCACCACATCAAGTAGTGAGACAGAAGGGGGAATACCCCAGGCAAAAGAATCATTAAAAACAAAGTGCCAAAGGGACAGGGTTTAGGTTTCCTAAAGAAAAGAGAATGGCCACATATATCCTATCTAGAAGACTCAGGATATATAGAGCCAATATATTTGGAATTCTGCCAGAGGCCGCTTTCGGAAAGAAAAAAAAAGTGACAATAGTAGTAGAGGCTCCATCTCTCTTTAACTCACTTTCTTGGTGTCCTTCCCTGAATCTCTCCACAACCAAATCGAAACCTCGTCAGATTTCCACCAAGAAATAAGGGATCTGACCAAGTAGGAATGCGAAAGTACTTGATAATTTTGCAGTATAGTACCAATTTCATGACCACTTCAGTGCTTTCTGAAATGATGTATTAACATGGCAGTATTTTCTTATTTACTTGCCATAATAGGTAAAGGTAAATGGTTTACATCATTAGAGTAGATAATAATGATTTGTGCACATATACATATTTCTTATAATAGGAAAGGGGTAATGTACTTTTCTGAGGAAGGGGACTAGAATTAGAAACCCACCAACTTTTTTATGTGTTTAACATGTATTTTCTGTTTTTCTTTTAGAGATTCTTTAAAAGTGCTACTTCCTACCTACAGTAGACACTCCATATCATGTTATACCTGGATTTTAAGTTTTCTAATCTTACTTTGAGGTGGGGGAGGAGTATATGAACAAATATTTTTAATCCTCAGCAAGAAATCCGTATGATCGCTGCAATTGCTTTTAAATACTCATATTTTAGGCCTTTCTGTGACAACGCTTCTTGGAAAAAATTTTAAAGTTCCCTCCCTCCAATAACATGCTCAATGTCCTCTTTGGCCAGAGGCATTCGTTCATTATATAAATCAAACAAGCACACAAGCACTGGACAAAAAGTGACTAGTAATGCCTGGCGCATTCCTCTGCCTGCGCTAAGATGATTTTGGTGCATTGCATGCAGATGTCAGGTATTTTAATAAAGAGTTCCATTGTGCAGGCCCCACTACTCCTCCATAGCTCCCAGCACTCTCCAAAAAGGGGGGCTGGGGAGAAGAGAAGAGCGACAGCCATTCCAGCTGGAGCTGGAACCTCGTCTGAGTCAGGAAAACCACAGCTCATAAGCAAAGAGGAAGCATAATGTTCTACAAGGACAAAACATTAGCAGAAATGTCACTCAGCCCAGTTCCACATGTTGGCTGCCACGGCCTCTTCCTCCTAGCATGCCCGATTGATATAAATTCCATCTGCTCAGCAGCCAAGTGACAGAGAAGAAATACCGGCATCTGGTCTCCATTGCTGTCGGGTTTTTGTTCCATGTTAGACCTTAGCTAGAAACATATGAAGAGATGAAGGTGCTGGCAAACGACTAAAAGGCTGAACTGGCATAAAGGAGACTTTCTGATGCTTTTCACACTTCCCTCTGGATTTTTTACATGGAGGGGGAAGGGTGTGACAGAGACCTGATAAACTGAACAGTGGGAGCCAATAGGCCTGAAGGTCATTTCATGTTTTTTAAGGTTTGAGATTTTTTAAGAGAGTTTTAATGATAAAAATGATAAAGCACAACGCTTATTCCTCTTTCTATCCTTTTAATGCAACAGAAGGCAACTAAGTCGCATAAGAATGTTCTTCAGCTAATATTTTTTTTTCCTTTCTCTTAAACATTCACTGGTTTGGACCCACTCCACAGGCACTTTATATTCTCCTGAGGAACAGCTGAAAAATGCCAAAACTCGAAACCACCAACTCTTTTTTAACTCCTAGCTGCCCAGAAAAATATAAGTCACTATCACGCCTAAAACCATAAGGGGAAATATAAGTGAGTCTAAACCCCATAATGAAAGCTGGATGCCCCCAAGAATTCACTCCCATCTCACTCTCAGGTCTTCATTTAACTATTTGCTTGATTAGGAGACTGAGAAATGTAAAAAATAAAAAGCAGCAGAGGTGGTAAGAGAGAATATGGATGTCAATTTCTCTTTTTCAGTGTTTAATTGCATGTTTGCAAAGCAGTAACAATGAGAATGGCTCCAAATATGACATGTGAAGGGTTTGTTTGTTTTTTTTAAAGATTGCAGGTCAAAATGTTGCTTTTTAAAACAATTGTGATGAATCCTGTTAAATACTCTTCAAAATATGGCAAGATAAATGAATAATCTTTTTGGCAAAAGAGTATAGATTAAAAGGATCTCTTAACAACTGGACTATTTTAGAACTCTGATTTTAGCTTCACCTAAAAACCAAACCAAAAACCTCTCAAAACAAAGAAACAAAAAACACTACTATATGGGATTATGCTGTGAATTAAACTGCTTCTTCAAACTCCTTTTCTCTTTATTACTTGGTGAGCAGTTGAAGTGAGGATACTACAATAAAGAGAAGTGAATCATGATAAAGACAATAATATTGAATAAGATGACAAGAAGGCCAGTAGGAACAGAGTTGATGATGACCCCCTCAAGGCTGTCAGTCCTGGGACTGATCAATACAGGTGCTAATGACCTAGGAAATTGTAATGAAGTACATACAGAGTATGATCTACTGCCTGACAGCCAGACGTAGATTTACCAGAGAACTAACTCACCTGCCTAGACCCTTAGTAGTTTCAGAGAGCTGTAAAACAGTTTAGGTGGATAAGGTATGCCAGGTTGCAACCAGGAAGGACTTCTGTGTACGCATGTCTAGTAAATTCCTTAAGGAAATATTGGAAGAAAAAGGCCTGACTCTCCATCATTACAGTAAGTCCCTGTTTTGGGGGTTGATTTCTTCTTCTAATTATACATTCACTATTGTACCTAAAAATTATCAACAGCTTAAATTAATTAACAGATTTGCTAATTAGAACTCTGCCATTTGTATATGTAGTAACCTTCTGAAAATGTTTTACATACTTTAATCAAATATCATTAAAATAATACTCCACTGGATGAGAAAACAGATAACCCCTAAACAATATACTTTCATTGTCTCAAGAAACACAAAAGTCCTGGCTGAAAAACTGTAGTCAATAAGACTGAAACTCACTGAATACAAATACAACATAAAAACATTAGTAGATGAAAATAAAATGAATTATTCCTTCCAATTGTCTTGAAGACCAGAAGACCTATCTAAGATAGATTCAAGAATCAAAGGCCAATCTAAGGTTAATAAAACCAATGAAACTTAAAAACAACAACAACAACAACAACAACAAATCTGCCAGGCAAAAACAAATGAAAATCAAAAGCAAAAACAAAGTAAAGTGCTAAACACCAACTAATAACAAATATTTACAACACTGACAGACTGCAGTCTAATTTACTTAAGATATTAAAAAACATGCTAAAAATGAATAAGAAAAAGGATTTATAATAAGATTAGAAACTGATAAAGAACTTGAAAAGATATTTGGAAAAATAGGAATAGAAATGACTAATAATCATAAAAAGATAGTAAACTTTACTGATCATTAAGAGAAATGAAAATTAAATCAACACACTACCATTTATCCCCTATCACCTACTAGAATGCTAAAGGTCAAAAAACTTGTTTCAACATCTTGTTTATCAATGTGTGAGGGAATCAGCACATAAATTATGACACATCCATCAATGCAGCTGTTAAAAGGGTGAGGTAGCTCTTTATGTGTTGATACAAAACTATTTACAAGATATATTATTAAGTGAAAAAATGAAAAGTGTGGAATAATGTGCTGATTGTATATTCCCTTACCATTTTTATTAAATAAACAGAAGAATATGTGTGCTTTATATGCATAGACTATTTCCAGAACTGTACCCCAATATTAAAGACTTACTTTCAACTATATAGTCCTTTGTGTAATTTATTTTTTACAAAAAAATCTATTTCTTTATAAAATGTTATTGCTTTAAAATGTATTCTATATATCAGAATTAAAGGTCTATCATTCTTGAACTTATAACTAAATATCTTTTTATTTACCTTAATTTTTGCCATCACTCTATCTACTAGACAGTGTAAGTTCTTATAGGCATAGTTGCCCTCGCCCTTATGAAAGTAAATTGAAAGATTTCATTCTGGTTTGTTGTTTGTTTTTGAGCCTCCCAGAAAATTTAAGATTCTCACTGTTTGTTTTTTTCAGATTGCTACGGCATTTGATTATAAATAAATATATAAATAAATAACATGTATACATGGTGTGTGCGTATTTCTATACCCAAATTATATGTGTGTGTGTATAGCATTGTTCTTGATACCAGAATTTTTATCATTTTCTACTTCATTACACTCAGTGAGATAAGAATAGCAATGATCACATGGAGGGTGAACCCATTTCCAAATGAAAACCTAACCAATATATATCTAATTGATTTGTTTCCTTGGAAGATATATTTTAACATTATAATGTTCACATATAGTGTTCACAAATACTAAGATTACTTTCCAGATACGGTTTAATTTTTTTTTTTTTTGTCTTGTGATACTTCATTCTCTGCTATTTCCTGTACCATATCTGAAGAAATCCTGAACTGCTAAGATATATTATCAGACAAAAAATATATATATATATGACATTAGTCACTCACTAGGAGGGCAATTGAAATGTTTTCTTACCTATACCCATGGTACTTACACAGTGTATGGTAGACAGTATATGCTCATAACTCATAGCTTGAACTTCCTCTTGATATTACCATGTCAATGGAAAGTGAATTCATAAAAAAATAAACTCTTTTATTCTCTAACAAGTTTACTGAGGTCCTCTGATGTACTCGGTATGTGGATATAGCGAACAGCACTAAGAACCATTCATCAAATAACTTACAATATAGAACTTACAAAACAGACAAGTAAACAGGTAGGTAACTATTCTAAATAAAAATTGCCATGTGGACACTTGAGGTAGTATAGTCAACATGGAATACAGAGAAGAGTAGCAATTTCCTGGAAAAGTGATGGCTAAGTTGAGACCTACAGGCAGGTATGTGTTAGCCTAGAGAACTGTTGGGAGCAGCCCACTTCAGGAAAAGACAGTGGAGGCAAGTGAGTACATATCCAAATGGAGGAACCACAAAACTGCCAAAGAACTTCTTAGGAGGCAGTTCCCATTTGAATTACAGTTACTAGACTCTCAAGCTTTAGATACAGGCAGAATGCCACACCTGATGGATCCACTAACCAGATCAAGTCCACCAATCTCAAGTTTTCAAACATCAGAGAATGATAAATGATGCCATAACAGTTATATGCAAGGATAGCGTCAAAGAGATAGGAATGTTGTATTTGCTGTTGGTCATCTTCACCACCCATCTCCCACTCCCCCATCTATGCCTGTTGCCCTGCTGTGGGGTCTAAATGGGAGGTCTTAACATCTACAGCCCCAAATACAATGCCACCTTTCTCAAACTGTATGAAGTGTTCAGTTGCTTGCCTGTGAAGCCCAATACAACTTCCCTGCAGTCAAGGCACTCGTTATAATAACAGGGCTGCAGGGGTGACTGAATAGCTGAAGGAACCTACATAAGCTTCAACAGCAGTCCAGAGCACCACTCCTCTGTGAAAGACGACTGATGGGTCAAATCACCAGGGAGCTGCCGAAGAGTTATTAATGGTGACAGGTACACTACCTGGGAGACAGGTTGAGAAGGAAAAAAGATTATTTATAAGTGAATAGTTAACAGCTGTACCTACTGCTAAGCATTACATGGATGCCACAAACTGTAGAATTCAAATCCTGGCTTATTCAAGCACGAACAACTGCCTGTCACCCAAATGCAATGCATCGCTACAAATTAAGGCAGGAGACAGGAGACTTTGCAATGCCGCCTCGCCTAGGAAGGCAATGTCATCCCAGAACTCAAATGAGAGGTGAAGAAAGGCTGAAATAACCACGAGGTGAATTATGGTTCTTAATAATAATGATGCATTTATAAGAACAGCTTTATAATTTTTCCTGGGGCTTTAATGACAGAACTGATGCTAAATGTATCTTGTATTTTCAAGAGTAAACTGGAGTTGGGAATGAGGGAGATTGAAGAGTTATGTTGAGGCAGAAAAAAAAAATAGAAAAAAGAAAACCCACTTCAGTCAGGAAGAGAAACTACAGAAGTTTGGTTTAAAAATGAAAATTATCAGAATAATTATTACTTGAGAAAATTTTTACTATACTTTATACATGGGTAAATATGACATCTGCTACTTTAATATGAACTAACATTAATGCTAATCCATGATGACTCTGCACCAGAAACTAAGTAGGTACTGTGGAAACTATCTCATGTACTAATATTAAGAAAATCAACAGTAAAAGTTATTCTTCTCAATTTGATGTTCTGGAAAGCCTGGAAGAGCTCAATATATATTGAACTGAAAATCTATGACAATAAATATCCTCAACAAATTTTTACATTTTTATTTCTATAGAATCTGAAAGTTCCTATGACCATATATGTTTTTCTACCACTATAAAATAAGGGCTGTCAAGAGAAAAATAAAGAGATAAAGATATTCAGAAACCAGTCTCATTTAAGAAAATAAAGTCATATATTATTAATAAGAGTATAAATTAGTACAAAGTTTTTTGGAGAACATATAGGATACACTCAGTAAATAAATGCAATAAATGTAACTACTCTTAACCTTCGATGACACACTAAGTGAAAAAAAAAGGAATACAATGCCCAAACTATACTATTCATTTATTTGTGTAAAAAAGAAAAAATATTTTATGTATACAATTACAAATTATCCCTGTAAGTATATACAAATATAAGAAACTAATAAAAGGAGTTGCATTTGAGGTGGGTAACTAAGCAGCTAGGTGGCAAGGATACCTATGTGTAGATACTACCTATCCAAAAAATAATTGTTTTATAAGTACCCACTTATTGACCTGACAATTCTATTTACAAATAGTTAATCTACAAAAAACACTCAAATATATATGGAAATACTTATGTATAAAGATATTCCCTAAAACAATGTAAAGTCAAAACATTGGAAACAGTTATCTTTAAATAAGGGATTATTTAAATAAATTATGGTATATCCACACAATGAGAAAATTACATGGAGGTTAAAAAGAACTGATGAGATCTATATATATCAACATGGAAAGAGGCCTGTACTAGTTTCTAAGAGCTGCTGTAACAAATTACCACAACCTTAGTAGCTTAAAACAATAAAATTTTTTTCTCACATCTCTGGAAGCCAGAAGTAGAAATCAAGATGTTGGCGGGGCTAGGCTCCTTTCAGAAGCTCTGAGAAAACATCTGTTCCATGCCTCTCTCCTAGTTTCTGGTGGCTGCTGGCAATCCTTTGCTTGTAAGCACATCACTCCAATCTCTGCCTCCATCTTCACATTATGGTCTCTTCTGTGTATTTCTTCTCTTCTGTGTGTCTGTCCCTAATTTCTTTCTACCTCTCTCTTATAAGGATACATATAATGGTATCCAGGGCCCACTCAGATAATCCAGGATTATATCTTCCTCTCAAGATCCTTAATCACATCTGCATAAATAACATTCATAGATTTCAAGGATTTGACATGAATATTTGGGTGATGGGGTGGGGAGTCATTTGTCGACTGTCACAAAGACTGGATGTATGATTAAACAGTAAGCTGTAAGAAAATATCTTAAAATGAACCCATTTTAATTAAAATAATAAGAATTAATTAGTATTATATATGCATAAAAATACATGGACTATACACCAAAAATTGAGGTTGTCTCTGCAGAAAGGAGCTAGGAACAGCTTTCATTTCTTTGAGCTATGTATTACTGCCATGGTTGAAGTTTCATATCAATACTGTATTACTTTCATAACTAAACAACAACACATATTTAAAAAGAAACTTGAATATATTATGACATTTCCCCTAATTATCTTACCTAACTCTATAATCTTTTTGGCTCCTGTTGAGGAAAAAGGGTTTAGTCAAACTTTAAGAACAGAAGATAATTACTAATGGTTTAGTAGAATAAAATTTTATAAATAAATATTAGATAATTTCCAAGTATAATATTCATAAAACAAACTGCAAAGTGTCTAAGAAAGAAAGGTGTACACCTAATCTGATTTTTTTTTACAAACACTTAACAATTATTCCATTAAAACAAAATTCTATGATCTCTCCCTCAAAACCAAAGATTTTGAAAGCATTTATAAAGTTTGACTATGCTTAAGCACAAACCACTAAAATAGACTTAATTGTTCACCCTTCCTTCTATACAACTTCTCTTTGCAGGTATTCTCACTGAATAGGCTTCATCCACAAGTTTTCTTCCACTCACAGAATTTAGTAACAATGTCTTCACCTTACTGAAACATTTTGGAACAAAAGTTCCAAAAAATCATTGTATTTTGCTCTACTCCTTTACACTTTTCAACTCATTTTTTCCCCTTCCATGACAATTGCCAGGCACTATGACAGTCAACTGGGGTTCCCCAGATTCTCTTTCTCGGGCAGCTATACAAATTGAGCAACCTCTTCTCTGGCTGGAAGAGAATAAAAAAAAAAAAGGATTATATTACACTAAGCAAATCTGTCGAGTAGGAAAGGCACTCAATATACAGGAAATGGAAACCAAGAGAACTGTCTACATTAACTTTTTTCATTCATTTCCCAAAGTCTATGAAATGCCTACTGTGTGAACGGTTGCAACACAAACCATTGTGTATATTGTAAGCTGTGTGGGTTGAACTTCTGATGTCTGAGATTTCACAAGAAGAAAAATGAGTTCTCTAAAGGCGGACTGTTGATACAAAGCGAGTCAGCAAGCTGAGGCACGAGGAGATGCAGAAGGAAAGAGTTGGACAGGTGACACGCAGAAGCAGTTCTGCATTCAGCGCTCACAGTGCCTGATAATTATGGATATTGTCAGATCTGCCAAGAGACATATTTAGCAATGAGCAGGGAAGGGGTGGGGGGTGGGGAAGCTGGCATATTACGAAACTTGCCACCCACCTCCCATTGGCACTATCAGTTTCATATGCTCTATTAAAGACAATCAAGGGCTCCTAGCCTCCCCTGAGATCAAGAGGAGATAGTGATTATGAAAATAATAACAGTTTTAAAAATTACCTAAATGTTTTAAGAGAGCTTTGAGCTTTAACTTCTGGCAGTGTTAAACACTCACAAGCAGGAAGGTAAAAAACAAAAACAAACTAGGAGACCACAGTAGCCTCAGTCCGAAAGGCCACTCCAGGGCTACTTAAGCCAAACACCTTCTGCGAGTTCAGTGGTTAGGCGATTCCCTCCTCTGGGTGGCATTCCAAAAGCATCTCCTTCACATGTGTAAAAACAAGAAACTGGTACAAAGGCATTATAGCAGATTTCTGTTTGAGACTATGTTTCTGGGGGAATACCAAAAAGGAGAGAAAAGCTTTTCTTTCAGTTAATTTTTTAAAAACAAAAACTGCCTAGAGACACTGGTTTGTGAAGCCAAGTTTGTTAAAGTACAAGTGTAATTTACTTTTATATAAACATAACTTCACAGATCTATCAGTAGGTTCCATTTCAGTAAAAACAAACAAAAAAAAGAAGCTGCAAAAAATAATTATAAAACATATGGTGCAAACCCCGGCTGTGTTTATTTTATGACGGTTAACATTATTTACAATGTGATCTGGTCAAAATTAATACTCAAAGGATTATACACAAAGTATGCCCAATTTTCCTTCTTGACCATGCACACCAGCAGTTTTGTCAATCCATCTGAATGAATTTGTCTAGAGATCTCTTTATTCCCCAAAAGAAATCAATTATATTTTAACATCTAATTTTATTCAAAAAGCTTGAGTAATACCACCTATAAGCTGCCAACAGCAATACAGGAAAAAGCTCGCTTTCTCTTCTCTTTTTAAATAACAACAAAGTTTGAGAAAAACGAATTTAAAACCCTGTCATTAGTTGCATCAGATTCCTTAATTGTACACAGTTTCATTACCTCAGTTAGTAATGGATATTAACAACTTTAAAAGATTCCAGTTTATTTTCTTTTGGAAGAATACAGCTACTACTTCACATTCTACATTCATTATTGATATATCCTGTTGAGCAAAACTAATGTAAATAGCTTAACACTGCTACTGGATGCTACTGCCAATAGGATGTCAAGATCGAACTTTTTTTCCTTTTAGCGTTTAACTGAGAGTCATAGAATAGCCAAAAGACACAGAAACAGAAAAGGAATTAAGAATAATTCTTGCAAAGAAAAATCTTAAATTTTTCCAAGCCCTTTTACTAAAAGACTCTAGCATTGTATTCCCATTCAAGTCTTATTAATACAAATACCAATATTTATAGGACTGGGTGGTATTTAATAATTCCAGCTGAAAGAGAAAATGGCTGCCTTTCCTCCCCGGGCCTGGGACACCAGGCACCCTCCTCTACAGAGTGTAGACCACAACTACCTTCCTAGTACCACCAATCAGAGGAAATAGCTTCTTGCAATGGTGTGCTAGAGCAAGCTCACATCAGTCCGTCAGAACTGATTGTTAAAGGTTCAGGAACTTGGTAAGCTGGTTGTCAGGTATAGACAAAAAATTTAATTGTGTATACTTACGATTAAAAAAATATTAAAAACAAAGGTAATAGATACTCAAAACATATCACTTCTAATTATTATTTGATTACATTTTACTATTATCTGTACTTTTGAGGTAATTTGCTTCTATCTACACATCTAGTATGGTGGAAACACTACATCATAGTGTGCTACTACACATCTCTCAATCTCATGTTCAATGACTTATGCAGCTAGGCTAAATGGGATATTTTTACCACAGAAATCAACAAACACTGCATTTCAGGTCTTTCTTTTTCTTTCTTTTTTAATTTAGAGAGCTGTTGTAAAGCATTTACCAACATGCCACTAGCTTCTTCTGAATAATAGATGACTGTCTAGTTTTAAAACTTAGACTTCATTTTAAAACACACATTCATTTAATCTTCATAATCCCATCTGTACCCATTTGGGAAGGAGAACGAGAGGAGAAAGATAATTTTGCTATGACAGATTTTAAAAAATAACTATAAGTTTTATTTGGATCACTTATTTTTATGAAGTCTTGTAAAACATAACTTGGAGCATGATTTCCGGATATGAAAAACATTAGATATGACAAATGAAATATATGGTTTGTGCCTTGGACAGGAAACACCCTACACGGCCTTCAGAAATAAACACAAAGATTAAGTCGCAGGCATACCGTTATTTATTTTTTTTAAATGCCTGGATTATTCTGTTTATAATAAATTAGTAAATGAGATTCTAGCCATTGTAAATCTTTTTATGTTTTTTTAGAAAATTGTTAATTGATCTATGGTATAAATACACCTAAGGAATAAAGAATAAGAGACTGAAATTATTTGGAATAAAAGCCAATGAAGAAAAGGCAGTTTATAGGTGTTGAGATGTAAGAAAAATTTAGAGATAAATTACTTTTGCTTAAACATGTAACAATATTTGTTGAGATGAAAATCATGATGAATCAAATACTTTTATACTTAAAAACTAAATCTGAATAGGAATAAAAATCTGCCTATTTGTATTACACAGTTCATCCACAATCTCATTTTTTCATCTCTGGTTTATAATCTTAAAACAAACATTACATTTTTCAACATTACTGCTATTTGTAAATCACCTACTAAAAGAAAAAATATTGAAACTAAATAGTAAACCATTCAGAAATCTTACAAATGCCAACAAGGAGAGGAAAGGCAGGATAAATATTACTAGAGTTTAAATGAATGTTTTATAGTTCTTCCTATAGCAGCTGGCAAAATTTTATGGAAGTAAATTTTATTAGAGAGTAACACAGTCTAAAAATCAAGTTTTAAGACAGCCATTCTTATGAGTAATATAGGAAATTTCAGTGTAACTATAAAAATTATAAGTCTGACTTCTAAAATTTGTTTTTAAAGATATCCAAATCTACATGTAGACTTTGTAACCATCAATCAATAATTATGGAAATGCATTTTAAAATGGTCCTTTACTAAATAAATAATTATTTAAAGATAAACATTACATAATACAAAGAACTCTAGATGTGATATCAGAAGATCCAAATTTAAGTACTTAATTTTAGATACGGCTAAGCTTTTTCACCATTATCAAGAGAAAGTTTTAGTTTTAATACCCCATAAAACAAAATTAATAAAACTTGCTCTGTCTCTTCAATAGGTCTCCATATTAAATGAATCAGTACATGTGAACTTTCTTTGTAAGCTTCAAGTGCTGTGGACCCCAAAAGCCAATTAACAAGTTCTAGCTAGCAAAGTAGCTAGCAAAGCCATCCACTTTTGAGTTAGAATATTTCTTTCTTGATATAATTGTGGAAGTCTTTCTGTTTTAGTTTTATAGTAATTGAGAAGGTTGACTATAAATGAGAGAATAAATGGTAATGCAGGAATGGAACATTCTACTACGCAATCTAATTTTCTCTGATTTGTATCATGATTGCAAAATCACATTGCTTTAATCACAGAAAAATAAAAATGAGAATATCATTTTAAAAAATTTACCTGTGTCGCCCTTCCTTCATTTTCCCTTCCCTATTCTTTCTTCCTTAACTGACCAAAATATAAAATTGAAATATATTTTGTCATTTATTATACATAACAGTTTATGTACTCTATTCTTAAATGACAAATTGCATATTTTTCTTCCAGAATCAACTCATCACTGAGTTGCTTTTTCTCCAAGTATCTCTCTCTCTTTTTATGTAAGTAACATATCTGTAAAAAAATGGTTCTCCATCCACACAGGGAAACCATGGCCAAAGTAATTTTCTACTTACTTAAGAGGAAGATGAGCTTTATATATTTTCATAAATTATCTTGACATGAATTCCTCAAAACACATTCATAATTTTGAGGAGTTAAACCCCAGATTATGAAGTAAACGACTGAAAAGCAAAACTTTTACACTCTGGCTCTGAAACCTGAAGCATAATATGGTTTAGAAAGGAATGCTGGTATCACCAAATTTTCTAAGTTGACATACTTATCAAAGTTGACATACTTCTAAATATAAAAACAATCTTGAAAAAATATCTGTATATACTGAATTCTCCAAAATCCTAGGCAGATGTTCAGTTCTGAGAAATAAAACTAGAAATCCAAACTTTAGACTTTTTGTTATAGCAAAGTTCCCCATGTGTTTTTAAAAGATGAGATGAAACACTTTTTGTCATTTAATCATCTTTGCGAGGCTGATGGTAAGGAAAGCATTGGGATGAAGCCATGAATTTTAAAGCAATAGGTTAAAAAAATAGGAATTTCAAAGATGCAATCTCATTTCATATTAATACTTCTGGAGAGAGGAATAGGAATTGTTTTAAAAAGTTGCACATATGTCTTATGCTTGCTGCAAACATAATTAGGTCCAAAACCTTACCAGTTCTCTAGATTCCCATCTACCCAATCTTGAAGCCTGGAATCAATCTATGAGCACCTTCTCTCTCCCTCACCTACTGAATCCGGTCAGCTAGTAGTTCTATCTAACCCTGCTGCTTATTACTCTCCCTGCCACTAACTTAACACCAGGCTTATTTCTACCTGAACTACTGTGACAGCTTCCAAACTAGGCTTTTCAAACAGCTCAAGACGACTCCTTTCTCAGTTCCACATAATACTACCAAATAAAATTTCTTAAGACACTAATCTGGTGGTCAATTATTACAGTACTGGGCCCCAAACTACTCAGGCTTCCATGTATGCTTGTCCGGGAGTAATCTACTCTAGCTCTGGACTTTGCTATGTGACTTGCTTTGGGCAAGTAAATATGAAGCAAGCAGACATTTAAAAAGTGGTTGCACACGTAGACTTGCCCTCTCTTACTGCTCTTCAGAACTCTGCAACTATCTGTATGTGAACAAGACCAGGCTAACCTGCTCCCTGAAGAGTGATACGATGCCAGTTAGATTCACCGCCCCGACCAACAGCTAGTACCAACCCGACAGCCAGTTATATAAATTAGGCCATCCTAGATCAACCAGCCTACTTACCTACCTCTCAAGCCCATCAGTGTATCTGCTCACTGCACAACTTCCCAGTAGACCCACAGACTTTTGAACAATAATAAAACAGTGGTTGTCTTAAGGCACAAAGTTTGCGGTGGTTTGTAATGCAATAATGGATAACTAAGGTACTCATCACTCATTTAAAAAGAATCAAATTCCAATGACAGAATATTTTAAAATCTGGCAATCAATGCTTTTGGTATTCTGCTTCCATTCCAACTTTCTAAAACTCTTCCAATGCTTGAGACGATAGCAAACTTCAGTCTTAGAGACTTTGTTATGGGCATTCGACATTGTGTGAAAGTAAGAAATGCTGATTAAATTTTATAAAGGCCATCTAAAACTCCCAATGTGAACTTTCTTGTTATGAAGTTTGGCAATATTCTTTTCTGCAGAAGGTCTTTAAAAAAATCACTAAGAAGCTGAGGTATATAAATTTTTGTTATATCTAAATACGTGTTTCAGGCCCCACAAATTAAAATACAAAAACACAGACTTCTGCTTTTGTGTTAATTTGTTTTCCTTTCATTTCATAATGATAATTTGCAGAACCTATTGGAAATGGAGAGAAAATATTCCCCTTTTGCTTTCAGAGCCTTGCATTTAAGGCCTGCCCAAAGAAACTATAACATTAAATAAAGCTCTGTTTATATCCCATAAATAACTCATAAAATTTTAACTCGAGCTAATATTCTAGTTCAAATGAAGAGATGAAGCCTCACATTTTTATTCTTTCTCTCACAGATATATTTGGGAAAGAAATGATAAAAATTTGGAAACATTTTCTAAGCCAAATTTTAGGTTTTGTTCTAAATCAAATTTTTATTAACAATAGCAGTGTTTACCTGTTTATGTTAACTGTCTATTTTACGCAATAAACTGTATCCTCTTCAAAGTTGGTTCTGTTATATAAGGGGAAATTCCCTCTATTTAGCATATTATTTTTATCAAAACTAAACATTTAAAGTATGACAACTAACATATTAGCACCTATCAATGCACTAACTTCTATCCAGAGGAAAAATACTCCTGGAAGCATGTTCAGTGGTTCTATACTTACCAGAATTACTTAGGTTTTTCAACTAATCTAGATAGTTGAAAATGTACATACCATTAATACATTTATTCTATAGGAAAATATGTTCTAATTTTGTGAATGTCATTTCAAAAAGAATACATATGCAATCACTATAAAGACCATCCTTTCAATATATACTATAGAAATCTGGTGTTATTGTACTTATTCAATGTACTTATTCAATGCATAAGTACATTGAGTCTCTCCTTGCATCTTACTCAAAACATTATAGTATTATTTGCAAAGACTTTACAAAGCGTTCTTATATTTACATCTGCATATCTCTCTTCCACAAGTGTTGCTGTGAAGTGGATAACAACAAAAGAACTATGACCTTCAAACCCTCGTGAGTATTACATAGTATCTACTAAGTGAAACTGATTATAAGACATGTATCTCAAAAAATGAAAGAACACTGTAGAAAAATAACACCTTCATTGTCACTACATAACACTAGTGTTTAAATTCTACCATCTTGACTTTCAATTAATATAAAATAACATGTGAAGGTGAAGGTACACTTATCTTTCACAAGATACCCAATCTAATGATTTTAACAAAAGCGAAACCTTGACTAAAACAATGGCAACCAGTCTCGGCAAGACACACTTGACCTGTGGCACAAGCAAATTTTAAAAGTTTGTGAAATTTAAACTATCAGACACTTTTCAGGTCTGGGAAACCACAACTTATATCCAGGATGCTGTTTGGGCCTTCAAAGTAATATGCTCAAATGAATAAATCACACATGAAAATCCTATACTACAGCATTCTTTTATAAAGTTCCTTTTTAAGAAGTATTCCCCTTCCAAGGGTGTGCCCCTTTCAGGTCCCAGATACTTTTCCATATGGGAAATATAATGCAGTAAAGCTTCCTTCCATCTGGTGCCTTGCAAAACATTTATGAAAAGGTCTTACTGTACATCTTTGATAATCCTGATATTCCAGACATCTCTTTGTCAAAGTTACCCTAAAATGTGAACCTCAGAAATGATCATTTATATTAATAGCCTGGATCCAGGTGTAAGGTAGAACACAGAGAAAAGAGAGGACAAAGCAGATGGTGCTGTCAGACAGCCCTTCTTATTGCACTACCAAGTCTGAGATTGTTTTCCATAAGAAGAATCTACTGGCACCAGACTATCATCTTCTTAAATTACATACATATATTACTTATGAGGCAAAAAAGCAAGCAGGTGAACTAAAATTCTATGTATTGAGTGAAGGAAACTGACAAAGAGAATATAGACTAAATCTAAATTTGATATTCTTTATTTTAATAGGCACCATAATTTAATATAAAACATCTACAGTTTAATTGGTCCAATTATTCCCCAAGTGGCGTTGGCAATAATTCCATGGAGATTTTCTTGTTCTAAGTGAGTGACTTCATGGGTAGCTTTTGCAAAATGATCCTGATGGGGCTAAAAATGATCATCTTTGGATTCTCACTAAAGAGGAATTTTAAAATAAGTTTTTATTAACTTGTCAAAACATTTATGAGTTAAGGAATTGGAAGAAAACATCTCTTTGCTGCTTAACCTCTGTGAGCTAAATAGGTGGGTTTTCTATACAGCAAAATCTCATTAATTCAAACTAAAAATGCTTTTAATTCAAAAAGTGGGGGCTGGGTTGAAAAATAATTGTGTTTAGTCAGTTATTTAATTACAAATCTTGAATTAATGGTACAACCAAGACAGTTAGAGAATGTCTAAAATGTTTTAAAGCACTAACTTTTCAAGTAAGGTGGAAATATGTCCAAAGAATCTATTTACATATAACTCATTAATGGACTAATTATAGATTATGCTTATATATTCATTAGAAAACATACACTAATGGCTTCTGCTTTCCCTTAGCTTAACTTGAGCCCCAATCTCCACTAAACTGAGAGCTGTAACACAGTGGCATGGTGTCTCTCTCTTAACCATTTTAATACAGCAGCCACTCAAGTAAATATTTGTTTAAAGAATAAATTTTCCTGAACCCTCAAAATAGAAAAAAAAAATGCATTGTAACGAAACTTTGTCACGTAATGAGATGTCAAGAAAAGGACAGAGGATCAAATTTGAAACAGATTGTATATTAAATAGAGTTCATCAAATGATAAATCTTAAGTTCATAATAGCAGGTACTCCATAGTTAATTTCCATTCACCACCTCTCTAACTTGCATGTAAGTTTCCTGGATTTACCTTCCCAAAGTTTTAACCAAATGTCTCGATTCATTTTTCTTATATAAAATTAATATCATAGTAAAAGAGATTATTTTCTTTTTATAGCTAACTCTCCGACAACACAACTATTCAACATGTTTTTTTTTTGTCACTCAAAGAAACAACCCAGAATGATGAGAAATTAATCTGAAATTCACAAACTTGGGAAAAGGTTTACAGAAGCAAAACTTTGCATATAAAATTTTTGCTTCAGGAGAATATTAGAATTTTACATAAAGGAATTCATCACTAGAGAAAGATTTCTGGTTATGTATTGAAAATAAGAGAATCATTATTTAAACATTAAATGCTTCAGATTTCTCATTAATCCAGACTGACCTACTCAACTTAAATGTGAGTGTTTTCTCATACCACATATGAAAATATGCATTTTATGGTCAGGTACATGAGTATATGGGTCTCTAGAAAATTAAAACAGAGAGAAGCATCTGCTCCCCACAAACGTCAAAAATTATTTAAAACTTTGATTTCTCAAACCCTTAAAACATTTTTTTGTAGATGGTTTTCAACAGATTTATTTTAGAGGGTTGTCCCTATCAGACACAAGCATAAATGACTACGAAAATGCATAAGCAAAAGAAGCTAATGGCCTTGCTTAATTAAAATGTAAAGCTTCAGTATTTTAAATTCCATTTATATGATTTTAAAGGAAGCTTCAGTAAGTCACTCTCTTGACAAGCGCATTCAGATTGCAGAGAAGGCTACAAAGGCGTTAATGACATTTACCCCCTAATAAGAGCTGTTCACACTTCATGGTTTTTCCTTGTTATTGCTCAGGACAGACACTAGCACCTCATTGAAAGATCAGTGCTGCAAGGGAAAAAAGGCCCCTTGAGACATCTCAGACTTGAGGAAAAGCACTAAATCAGGTGATGCTACATAGATGACATGTTTGATTCTCAGGGGTTCTTACTCACCCTATGGCCATGGATTTGAGGCAGTTAACACACAGCCAATCAAAACCCTCCCCCACTCTCAGAAGACAAGGCCATCCTCTTCGCAGCAGGCATAGGGAAGGCTAGGGAGAAAAGAAATAAACCTCTTTCAGGTGCCCTAGGTCTGGCAGGATCCAAATGTCTTGTACTGCTTGCTCTCAGTTAATCTCCATCTATGTGTGGCTGAATGAATAAAACACTGACCTTTTCACCTAAGAGACCACAATTTGAATCCAATGAAAAGTCACTAGAGGATCAATGGACAGAGGCACTCATATTTTAAAGCAATAAAGCACTGCAAAAAAGGGAAAGGAAAAAAAAAAAAGGTTATTTTTTCCCCTTCCTTAACCATAGTTTTGGCTACAGATTCAACTCAGTTTTCCTGGCTCAGCTATTATGAATTGGATCTCTGATTCAGAATTGAAAAGCTCCCAGCACTGCCCCTATGGATCTCAAAATCTGGCACAAGCCCATGGCTACTGCAAGGCAGACATTCCTTCACATGTCAATACATGGAAAAGCAATCCCTGTTGCTGATGGAATGATGGCTGACTCAATGGAATATACTCAGCATGAACTCTAATTCTGGCAGAGGCGACAGGACACAGAGACAAGTAGCTCTTAATTACTCTTTTAAGGAAAATTTAAGTGTATTTTGTTGTTGCTAATTTAAATTTCTAAACATGTGCATACTTTAAAAAGCAGCAAATGAATGAACTAATAAGGTGAGTCCCTAGCTACCTAACTCTGTGTCTTATCAACACACTATAAAATAAACCAGCTTAATATTAACGGGTACTCTAGAGACAAAAACCTATGGGATAGACACTATTGTTTAAATGTCAATTTCAGTGAAGTCTGGCCTAACCTGACCATAAGCCAATATTTTCAGTGGTCTGTGTTCCAAACATTCTCCTCTTTATTCCACTAAGGAGTCTGAAGGAAAAAAAGAAGGTGGGGGGAGGGGGGAGGGCCGTTGTGTATAGTATTCCTTAGAATTCCATCCCAGAGAGGATGCAGTGTGCACCAGTCTTTGAGTTACCACATTTACTCAACTTCTATTTTTTAAAACCAAAAAAGAAAAAAAAAAGCACAGCAGGAAAAGCATATTAAAATAAAAATAGAAAATATAGTAACCACATTACTCATGCTAACTAGAAAGCTGCCTCTGACAGTGTTATTATGGCTTCGTTAAAGAGAAAATTACATGAGAACAAGAAAATCATGTTAAAGCATTTCCTTACAGAGAGGACCTTCAGTTCTCAGTCTCTAACAAATGCTTTCCTGGGGGCCACAGGTAAGAAAAACACAGTATCCTGGTAGATGAGCTCTTGACAGAAAATGCACAGCAACCAATATCTCATTCTCTTATTTGGGGGCCTTATGTAGGATGGTCGATTGTAGCCATGTGAGACATTTCACTGTTGAAACATAAGACTACCACTGTTCAATCTACTCTCCAAGTCCCCCATGCCAAGTCTACCTTGACCAAGAAAGAGAGACAGACAGAGAGAGGACATAACGGGTCATTCAGTTGCCACCAACAAATTAAAACACTTCCTAGGTAGCAACAGGACCTCACCTCAGTAGTGGGTTTCTAAAACAATTGTTCATTAAGTCACTAGCCAGTGACCTGCCTTTTTAAGACATAATGTTATTACCAATGAATGCCAGGTCTGTGAACCTACAAAATCACTAGTCACACCCCTTAGATAGGGATGGCAATACAAACATGGTAAATCAAAAAGAGCGACCAGGTCTGGCATAAACCACACTTGCCAACACTACAGCTCAATGCTACTCACCTACCTAAAATGCAACTCTCCCCCATAAACTTGTTCACACCTCCTCCCAACATGGCATTCTTCCTGTACGGAAAAATGTTCCATCCTTTCTACTATGTAACAATAACTTTCTTCTTCCTTAAGAATCTCCTCTTTCAACAAGTCTTCCTAAAGTAATTCAATTTGGCAGTGGTCACTTAAATACTTCTAGCAAATGCATTGGCCTGTGTTCCATTTTCCAGTTGCTGCTGGCATTACTTTTATGGCTGTCATACATGAATCAAATAAGGAATCTTTATTTGTTTGTCCCATTTGTACGGATTTAGCAAAACCTTCCAGCAATCCACAAAGATCCCCATCTCACTTTCTACTTTTCACAGCCCTTCATTACTTCATATATGAATATTTGAAATGTAGGTCATTCAAATGAAACACATGGTAGACTAGAGCTGAATCTTGAGAGCCTTCCATGATTCTTTGCTATGAGAGATTTCAGTTCCTGTATAACCCCCCTCCCATCCTTCACCTGCCCCTTCTGTCAAAGTGGGGAAAATATTACAAAAGGATACAGTGGCTCAAATAAAATATATGGACAAGCAGAAAACCACAAATTTTCTGTTGCTCTAGAATCTTAAGGGATGTGGTTGGTGGGGGACTAAAGAATCTCTCTATTTAAGGAATTAACATTTACTGAGTATTTCTATGAACCTAACAAATTCTTCTCTTTTTCCTCAAAACTCCATTAGGAAGGTATCATAAGAAAAACAAAGTTCATAGAAATTTTGCACTTTTTGCAAGGCTAGAGAGTTAATTGGGGGTAGAACTGAGGTCTAAACCCAAAGCTCAGGAGTTTTCCACTTTAAATTCAACAAGGAGCATATAGGAGTGTTGCTCTGGGGATCATGTGGGTTAATCAGTGCCATCACAGAGAATATCCATTTCGAGTAAATATGAACTGGTTCTTATCAAATGGTGAATGGCCAGAGAGCTGTGGGCTCATTTCTATCCCTCCTGGGGAATAAAAAATCCTCTCCCTCTGTGTCCCATAGACACACATTCAATTCCAGCAGTCACTGCATTCCATCCTGGAATGTGGTGAGCTATCTATTTCTACTTTACAAAGGGAAAGGGAGGAATATTTTTATTTTAACTTTGAGCACAAAACATCAAGCTATGTCCTTGGATATAAGGTGTTTATTTTTATTGCTGTTCAAATAGTTACAGCTTTGGCAAACTCCCTGTATTCCACTTCCAGCTTTGACCCTGCCTGAGGCCTTCAAGCCACGATAACTTTAAAACGAGGGATAACAGGCACTGAAAATCTCTCTCTAATAGGGAGGTTAGGGGGATTGCTGGGATAATATCTATAAAGTGGTCCAAGCATTCTGGAAAACAGATACTATAAATTCAGTACATTGCCCTCAACCACCTACTTTTTGTATATCCCTGACAAAAAAAAGGGGATCTCGACCATTCACATCTGTGACCCTTTTCTTCTGAAAAACGTTCAGAAGAAACGTTTGATCATGGCAGTGATAATGTAATCTTTAGCTGGAGTCAAATAATCCCTTTTCTATGTCAATGCTATGGGCCATCTGTACATTCTTATAGTTTTGATCATATAACTTGCATAATTTGTTTACAGCTGCTTTGTCCATTAGAATGAAGGCTTCCTGGGACGTCTTCTCTTATATACTCAGCATACGGAAATTAACCAATAAAAGTTGCTATTTGAAGGACTACCTAAATAAATTTATACCTAAGTCCATTGATCCTTCTGCTCTGGAAATTTCCTAAAAAGATCTGTATAAAAAAGGTTGCCTATTTTAAATAAGTTTTACAGTATGCAATGGGGTAAAAGCTGAGATACTTGAATAATATTAGTAAATTCAACAAGTACTCATCCTGTGCCAGGTGCTGGGAAGGATACTGGAAATTACTGAAATACAGAAATGCAAGGGTAATAAAATGATACCCATATTTGGAATGAGTCATAACTTAAAAAATAACACACATGCATACTTACATACTAATAATGCAGTATTGCTTAATATTAATAAGAGTCCTGTGGGCTAGTTACTGCACTAAGTACTTTACAAATACCATTTCATTTAATATTTACAGATGAAGACACTCAGGTTCAAATGTTAAATGACTTATCATAGGTAATAGAGCTATCAAAAGGTAAACCAGATTCATTCCCGTCTGTCTCACTTCAAAGTCCAAAATTTTTGTCACTATACCTGCCTGTCACTTATTTATAATCAAGTATGTACTATGTACCAATATATTTGTGTGTCTACGTTATATGCACATGTACGCATGTATTATATATTTACAATTAAATAGTAGATACCTTTTTGCCTGACTGGTTGGGAAGGCACTCTGTTCTAAGAGACAAAGTGAAATATAAAATATCCATGACTTAAGACTGCTTTATACACAAAGGTCTAAAATGGCCAGGTTGGCAATAGTCTACAATAGTCAATATCATCATCATCATCTTTTTCATCATCATGATAAATGTCAATAGCTGAAATTTGCTGGACACTTAGCAAGTGTTACTACTGAATGCTTCATATGCATCATCTTATTTTACCTTCACAATAAACCCATGAGATACTATTAGTATCCCTGCTTTACAGGTGAGGAAACTGAGGCTTACCTAGATACAGACATTAACCTATTTTCACATATCTAGTAAGAACTGGAGCCAGATTTCAAACCCATGAACTTGCTTTAATTGCGACTAACGCTGCTCTAAGCTCTCCTGATCCACCTGAATAAAAAGGCAGAATTATTGCTATTTCGCCACATCTGAGTGGAGCACTGACCTGTGCTCATCCTCTATGCTGCACAGGTATAGCTGGGAGCAGCTGCTCAACCTGGCACTACACAGCCTAGTTCCCCCGAGTCACCTGGCTCTAGATGTAAGCTCTGACCAGTGACATATGGACAGAAGTGACCCACCACACTTTCCGGCCTGGTCCATGAAAACCTCCCTCACAGAACCTCCACCCTCTCTCAGGGCTGCCAACTAGATGAGGAAGCAGAGGCCCCAGAGAATGGCAGAGCCACAAAACGGCAGAGGCCCTAAATGACCTCTCTTCAAATCACCTCTGGGAGGAAAGCATTCACCAACCAAGAATGCTGACTGGTCTTGCTGAGATGGAGAAACAAATTCCTATTGTGTCAGGCCACTAGCATTTCAAGATTTACTTACTAAAACAACTAATATTTATCTCATTGATATTATCTAAAGCCTAAATGTACTTCCTATCTTTTTCCAAGCATTTGTCATCTGCAAAGAAACATGTCTGACATCTGCTATTTCGCTGCTATAATTGGTCAGACTTAGCTTTACATATAGATAGGAGTGAAAAATACCAACTGAGTAGTAGTTTACAACATGCTTTCATCTAAGTTACTTCATCCTTTTGCCATTCAAAAAATGAGAAAGGTGTAACAGGTTATCTCAGTTTTAAAGACGAAGAAATTATGGCTAAGAATGGCAATTTTTTCCATACTCACATAAATAATCAGCGGCAGTACTGGGATATCTGCTCAGTCTTCTCATTCAGTATCCAGGTTCTCCTTTACCAATCAACTTGATATTCTTTTATGGACCCAGAGAAAAGCT
This sequence comes from Pteropus alecto, assembly GCF_000325575.1. Taxonomy (NCBI): domain Eukaryota; kingdom Metazoa; phylum Chordata; class Mammalia; order Chiroptera; family Pteropodidae; genus Pteropus; species Pteropus alecto. The sequence goes on along the minus strand of NW_006441071.1, from coordinate 3,692,343 downwards.
ACCTCATCTCTGCTCCACCCTCGTACATGACATAGTTGAAATCTTATCAATTAGGTACAAAGACTTTGTTTTTATACACTTAATTAAAAAAGGCATGTACCCCTGGAAAGGTAGGTCAAGACCAGAATTTATAATGAAGCATTAATGGTAAATACCAGATTTAGAGAAAAACTTTTGGTCATGGAAATGAGAGCGAAAGTAACCTGAAACAAGGTGGAACATGAGGAAATAGCTGAGAAAAGGAGCACAAAAGGAGAACCCATTTCACCTAATTTTTCCTAAGGTCAGGTGCGTATGATCACCACTGACTATAAGAGAGATGCTAACTTTGTCAGCTCAGTCAGTACTCTCAGGCCTTCTCTGTTCCCCAAACCATGCCACTTTAACGCTATGAGTTTCTTTGGCTGGAAAGACAGCTTGGTAGTCCTAAAAACAAACAAACAAAAAACATCCACATACTGTCCATAGAGGTAGAGACCTGAATTTAGATCAGATTTCCTCCCTCCAGTATTTAGCAAACCTTACTATGTGCCAGGCTGGGTGCTGCGGGGGTGGGCCTCAAAAAGCTACAAAGCATCAATTGCACCAATTAACAGCTTCTGCGATCATGAGAAAGTCACTTAACCTCATTGAGCTTAAACTACTCCAAATGTTAATTCCTTGGCAACATCTACAAGAGAATGATGTAAGAGAATTCAAAAAGTATGTGAATTTGCTCCACAAAGGACCCTTTAAATACAAGTGTTTGCTAAACATCTACGTTTTTCTACCACATTGAACCACAAAACACTTATTCTACACAGACCACTAACTAGGCAGTGTGGGAGTCTTGATTCTCTTCTTACTGCCTTCACCAGCCCAGCTGCCTTCACAGAATTTTGTCCCTGGGAAGCCTGAAGAAAGACTAAGGGCCTGTGGACCAACTGAAGTTATTGGATATCCCATGAGTACCATGGTGAAACATCAAGCTACACCAAGTTAAGGTTTCTTTACCCATTCATTTAATAAATATTTATTGGGTACCCTGACTTTGTAATGTTCCCTAGTGAGGAAGCGGGGCCGGGGGCGGGGGCACAACATTTTAAAAGCTGATTTAACTGATTTTAAATTGGATTGGAGCTTGAGGGAAACAGAGTCCTGAGACACAGCCACACTAGAAGACTTGCGTTGGTTAAGATGGACAGAAAAGGTGTCTGGGAAAAAGTGGGGCTTTGGCTGACACCTAAAGGACAAGAAATTGCCCAAGCAGAGAGAGGAGTAGGGGAGTCCAGGCAGAAGAAACTATACATGCAAACACCCCAAACTGAAGAAGAGCTGTGTGTTCAGGAATCAAAGACTTGTAATGAGCTCCTTACCTACTCTCAGGAACCAGTACTCCAGAACTCCTCAGAGCCTTTGTTATGCTAATGGTGCCACGAGGCTCTATGAGGGTCCACAGTGATTTCTTCCCAAATCTAAAGTTGGACTTCTGGAAGACCAATGCCCCCAGAATACGCTGGGAAATGTTCTACAGTGCTGATGGTTCTATTAGTTCTGATTGTTTCAAGACACAGGTGATTTGAAATGTGCATCACTACTCATTCTCTCACAAGGCTGCTGACACTTCAGCTAATTATTCAGAGTGTCTGATATGGTTCTTTGAATCCTGGCAGGATTCATTTACAAAGGAGATTTCCACAGATAGGCTGGTGTATGAGACCAGTTACAAATTCAAACTGAAAAGAGACTGTGAAAACTTGATTTTTAAGTGATTAAATTCAATGATGAAAATCATCTATATTTTTATACCCTAAAATATATGGGGAAAATGGGGAAAGAACAGGGCACTGCTTTTATTTGCTGTCAATAAATGTACCATGAAATGTAGATTGGAAATAAGGAATATTCAGCAGCAGAAAAAACCTTATATTCCTTTATATTTACATTTTAGCATCTAATTGCTTATTTCCTTTTACTGCGATTTTGTGGGAAAATGCTTAAAATTTACCTCATTTTTTCTGTACTTTCTAAATGAATACTTTAATTGGTACACAGGAGATGACTAGGCTCTTTACCTTTAAGATATTCCTGAATTCTTAAATCACTGCAGTTCAGGTTATGCTATGTATTTTCACCCAGCTGGCTAGTTTATGAATTACCCTGATAATCACATAAGTGAAAAGTAATTTTTATCAAAACAGTACAGGATTCTTGAAAGATATTGCTAGGCTTTTAAATGAACTGTGGCATCACTATCATCCCCCTTTTTCTTTGAACGACCTCTTCATACATGCTTGCAAGTGATAACCTGTGAATGGCACTGCTCTTCTTTCCCCTCATATCCAAAAATGCAAAATCCTATCCTTCTACATTCAAAACTATTTGTGAAACCAGGAATAGCTGTGTATTCATAAGGGACGTAGGACTGGGCCCAGAGAGAGTTAAATTAATTTCCTGGCTTCACCAGTTCAACTCACCGTACATCATCATTTGCCCAGTAACACAATCTATAGCCAACTACTAACCAAGTCAATATGTGGTAAGACTAACAGCCACCCTAACTTGCCTTGATAATTATTCTCCTTTAACTGACATAATATTCAATATACTGTTGTTGAGAGCAATAATGCTAAAATTGATGCCTTGAGGGCTACAAGACAATTGAGTTTTAGCCAGATAAAATGACTTGTAGACTAACAGTGCATTATAGGGTTCCACATCCTTTGGACACACATTTTATAGTCCACTTGTGTAAAAATGTTACATATAATTATATTCAAAGTCATGTGTGCATACTTTATCATTACTACATATAATTTTTAAAATACTGACCAATAATCAAATAACAATGTTTTAGAGAAAAGGGGTTTATTTCTATAGTTTAGTTCTTGTTTTGGGGGTATTTTTTTAAATGAGCATTTTCTCACTACTTAAATGATAACGGTTTCATGTCCTTCAACATCTTGCCTTTTTTTTTTTTCACTATGAACTGTTTTCTCCAAGGAATAAGTAGATGATAAATGCTGAATAACGAAAGGCATCATTAAAATAAAATCCATATTACATCAATTCTATCAATAAACAAGACAGAAATTAAACCTGGTATTCTCTAATGTAAAAATCATCTATGATTTTCTTAAAATGTCAATTCTAAACTCTGAACGGAGAACCAGATTAAATTTGAGATTTGTCAAAATCTACATTAAATAAAAATCAGTCATAACTTAAGTTAAAAAATAAATGACAGTGTTCTTTATATGCAATATTTCACTCCAAAATAAGACTTTATAAATGGTTAGTTTGTGGTTTTGCTGAATTTTTCTACCACATTAATTTCCCTTGCAATTTTGTATCTTTAAAATCTGAGCCCTCATACAAAAAGAAATATGGAGTATATTTTCTATGCTTGCCTTAGAGCTATGTTGAAATTTGGAGGGAAAATTAACATCTAAATAATAATTTCAAGTGAAACAAAGAAACAGGCACTAGCCAAGGCAGGACCCATACTACAGAACATCCAGCAGGTTCTGTATTAACTGACAACAAAATGCTGTAGTAAACTGGGTTAAGACGGCAAATAATCAGTCATGCAAATATCTATTTGTTTGAACAGAAAGACACCATGCATATGATCCAGATATCTTAGGCAAAAATATACACACAGAACTGAAATACAGCATGGATGACAGAACTAAACATGGAAGTGGAGGCAATAAATACAGTACTAGATTGGGGCAAAATACTTTAGGTTTTGAATAAAGAAAAGAGTGCTTAGCCAAGCTAACAGGTCCATTCAAAAATCTGCAGAGGTTTGTGCTTTCATGTAGGGTAAAATCCATCCAAAATGGACATTAATAATCACGTTGCAGAAACGTATGCAGAAAGCTGAGGCACGGATGCGTCTTGAAGCCACTGTGCATAAGCAGGGACTGTTAAACTGGCTCCACGCTTTGTTTTTCCTGGCCCCTTCCTCCTGGACCTTGTACCCACTCATGGGCCCTGACCACCCAAGTCTTAACTTTCCACTCATCCCACTGAAATGTCCCCACCCTCAGGCAAATGAGATAATGCGAATGAAAGTCTTCTATAAACTGAAAATGTAATATATAATTATTCCTATTATCATCATCATCTCATCTTCAGAGGGCCAAATTTTCTGTGCCTTCCAAGTTAATCTCACTAGACTAAGAAATGATGCTAACAAAAGCAGTCATGGGAGCAGACAAGTTACTCCACCTCCCCTCTTTCTCTACATCCACTCATCATCCCTCCTCTGCTCTCCTTCCTTGGCTAGCCCTTGGAGGTACCACACAGGAGAGTGACAGGAGTGGTGTGTGTGTGTGTGTGTGTGTGTGTGTTTATGCCAAGTTAGAGCAAGGGGAAGGCTTGAAGCCCTCCACTCATTACATACCGAGCTGGCAGCCAGGACCCTGCACATAACACCGAGTGGCTCAGGGAATAAACCGGCTGGCAGAGCCAAAAAAACATTTTTTTTTTTTTTTGAAGGAGTCAATTCTCCTGGTATTACCCCATAGGAAATTTCAAAAATCACTTCAGATTCTACCTTCTCCAACTGTGATCTCCTTTGGCAGGAGGAAGTACTTCTTCATCATCCAGTGTAGTCTTTTTTGGATCCTGGGGTCTCCCAACATGCTGTTTTCAACATTTACCCTTCAAGGGTCGTAGAAGACAGATGGCCATAAAAAAAACATTTCAGAGGAAAAGTACACAATGCAAAACCACTCATAACATACTGCAAAATAGGATGAAAAAAGGCAGGGAGGTTGCAGGGGAAGGGAGTGGAGGCTGCAGGCCTCCCAGAAAAGTTTTAAGACCCTTACCAGATTGGAAGTGCCACTGACACAAAGGGGCTCAAGGCTGGAAGAACAGGTGCTGTGAAGGCCAAATCTATAACCACGTCTGCATGTTTTGGAATGTGAAGGTTGACAGGTTATAAAAGCAAGGAGTTTATAGAGGTTACAGTTCTTCCTTTGATTTGGATGAAGAAGCAATAATTAGGGTACACAGACAACCAAGAAAACACCAAACCTACAAATTAAGTATGAGAACAAGCCCTACTAAACCCAGATGAAGTATAACCTCAGATATTCACACACCCGTCACCCACCTCAAAGAGACCTCCCTTTTAGGAGGGCTACAATAGGACTTGCTGGAGCAGCCAGGAAGCTCAGGTTGTAGGGAGAGAGCGCTGGACTCAAAAAGATGCAAACAAAGCAACACTAGGCAACAAGCCACTTTTCTCTTTCTAATATACACCACTGAGGCCCCAGACAGGCCTGCTGGAACATCACTCCTTTCAAATTCCCTGACAAGCTTGCCAAAAGGACCATTTTAACCAGAAGAGGGTGTACGTGCCTGGGCCTGCAAGGGGCAGGAAGGAGACCAGGTTTCCCAAGGGCTCTCACCCAAACCCTTCTAGAGCTGGCCCCAGATACCAGCTTCAACGTCCTCCCCCTACCTGAAGGATGTACCCCCGAACGTAGTCCCGCAGAGTCCAGCCCAGGCCGTGCAGGATGTGCAGCACCTCCTCTTGCTTCAGGACACTGAAGAGACGGTCCAGCAGGATCTTTAGTCGCACAGGTACCGCTTGTGTCCCATAGAGCATCAGGCTGCTGATGTCGAACACCACGTTGGACTGCACGATCTCCACCTGCGTGGGGTGGTACAGGTGCTGCGTGCTGAGTTTATCCAAGGCTATGGTGGTCCCACAGAGTTCCGGAGGTGGGTGGGGATAAAGAGACAAAGGGAAAGGACAGAAACAGACAGAGTAGAAACAAGTTACTGGAAGTTATCAAGGCTCCATTTTCAAGTACGGTTGATCACCACAGATGTTTAAGCAAGAGCTTGCAATGTAAATAGTTCTCTTCCCACTTTCTCCCTGTGTTGTTTATAAATTGCAGAGGACAGCAAATACAAAACACTTTCAACTTTCAGAAAGAGAGCCACTGAGGATGTTTCTAAATGACTGTGGCTGACTCTAAAACCAGACTAATTAATTTGCTAATTGAACTATGGCTCGACCCAAATTATCAGGGTGTCCTCCCTTCCCTCACCAAGAAAAAAAACAAACAAACAATCCCCACCTCATGCCCTAAGATCAGGCTCAAACAATATCACTTTTTTGAATAAGATTCACCCCTTGTTAAATACAAATGATTTAAAGAAGAAGAGAAGCAAGTTATTTAGACTATAGGGGTAAAAAGCCTAATTTAGAAGGAAACAGGAAAGCTGATGTCTGTGTTGGGGGCTCTCGAGTTAAATTAGCTAAGAGAGATTATCCGGAGGTTTAGTTCTCCCAGTTTTACCTCTTACTGTTCGCCTGTGATATTTAGTTTAGTGTTCACTGGCATGCTCTCTAAAAATTATTCAGGAAATACAACAACAACAAAATTCAAACCATAGTTTAGTCCTTTTTCAGATGGCTCAGACCAGGGTTTAGCATCAGATGAAATGACCAAATCAAAGTTTCAGAATTTCTGTATATTTTAACTGTGTTATTTCAGCACACAAAACTGAGGATGACCATTCTCAGAGTAAATACTTTTAATGAAACTAATATTTCAACAATTAGGTCTTTTTCTCAATTCTAAGAAATTACCCTATCTAAAAGCCAAGATAAAGTCATACATTCTAGTCCCCAACCTTATCTGAATTATTTGTTTGAAACCCTACCGCAGATAATATAATCACATTTTCCCTCAGTTTCTCTAAAGTGAACAATTAAGATAACATAGTCTCATCTACAGGGCTCAAAGAGATGCTGCAAAGATTAATGAGATAATGAATGAGAGGTGCTTTGAACTCCTTAAGAGAACACAAAAGCATTAGATCAACTGTCAGAATTATACACATATGACCTTCTAGAGATTAAAACAGATAAACATGTGAGCCTGAAAGATGGTCATCTAATCTCAGGAGTCAGGCAAATGGATATCAGACAACATCCAAGCTCAAAATTCTAACCACACCTAAGAGTACCCAAGGTTTCTGCAAGTTTGAACCCACTGCCTGGCCTTTCTCACCCACTCTTTCTACCACTTTATCTCATAATAGTATGTACTGTATGTACGTGTGCACTCCGAGCAACTCTTATTTTAATATACCAGTATTTCTGCATATTAATGCAGGTATTTAAAAGTACACACACACACACTGCTTTTAGTATTTCAAATGTATTTTTTCAGGGCTCCTCCTCCACTCTCGTTTCCTCTGACTTGTGGTCACTAGAGAGTTCATGTACTCTTGATAAATTGCTTTCTTACATCCATAGTGTAAAGGCCCTTATCATTTACCCGCTGGCTTCATTCAACACATTTACTCCCAGGAATACTTTGTCAAAGAGTTCGGGTTTCCTCATACTTCATTTCTTGCAGCTGATTTGTCTGATCTTTCCTATTCTAGTAGTTAAGTCAACTTTGAATAAATAGTCTTAAAAATTAATTTAACATTTGGGAAAGATAAGGGATTCACAGCCTAGGGATTGAAGTCTTCTTTTACTCCACAGGGCATTTAGGCTGCAAAAATGAAGGAAAGAGGTATTATCCCTGTTCTACTTCAAGTACAGCTTAACTACTCAGCCTTCTGATGAGTGGCTGCTCTGCTTACAGAATCCAGTGACCAGCTCAGGGAAAGTCTGCTCCTCTCCTGTTTCCCTTTATCAACCCTCCTCGCTCACATCATTCACTTCTTCACAAAATACACTGCTAATATCACAACAAATATGAAATCGAGAGGGTTCAGTAGGGGGAAATAAAATGACGCGAAATCCTGATTTTTGTCCATGTGTTTGGACCTTGTCCCTGTGCAGGTGTGTATACCAATGTGTTCAAGGGCTCAGTGAAAAGCTGTCATGTCATTCCTCTTCCTCCCTCTCTTTAAAAAGGGCAGGCAGTTTTAGAGGATGAAGAGGACTGAATTGTCGAGGGTATAGAAACAAAGAGAAATTGTTCAGAGAACTAAAAGAGCACAGGGGAAACAGCTATGGCAAAAATATGGCCCTAGATACACTTTTGAGATCATCAGAGAATGAGAGTATTGTAAGGACCTTACCTGATTCTTCTTTGTAAGTATGCCATATGTCAAGAACTAGGAATACTGTTATAAGCCACAGAAATATAAAGCAGAGGTCAACCATTTTTTTTCTGTAAAGAACCAGATAGTAAATATTTTTACTTCTTGTGGGCCATATGTTCTCTTTCACAATTACACATTTCTGCTGTAATGAAAGCAGGTGAGCCTTACACTACTGGGTGTGTCCGTGTACAAAAAACCTTTATTTACAAATACAGGCACCTTGCCACATTTGGGCTGTGATATGGAAGATGAAAACATGGACCAGATATTTTTTAAAATTCAATAGTAGATAAGAAAAAAGCCCTAAGAGTATGATTTAAGGAGCAATTACCTAGGAGATGAGCCATAGATGAATGCTTGAAAAATATTAAACTATCAGCTTGTAGATGTCAACTGTAAATTTTAGCATAAACATATCATCAAATATTATGAGCTGTCAAATATCCTGAATGCAACAAAATTTTTCTATTTTATAATTGTTGGATTACACTGAGTCACCAAGCTGTTAACAACTTCTGGGGATGTCTCCGTGATGGAAAATGGCCAGTGGTGATTTTTTTTAAGTGTCACAATATCAGTAAACAGAGAACTGGACTTCTCCTAATGTGATGATCTCCCCACGTCTGAATGTGGAGAATTCGAGTCTGAATCTCAGTAGAGTTAGGAATATGAGTTGAGTCAATGGGATAAAGGAAAGTTAAGGCAAGAGTTTGTTCAGTGGCATGGAGTGGGAAAAGACAGTTACCTACTTTTATATTCTATTTGGGCCTAACCACCTACTAAATTGTCCTGGACCAATGGTATTGCCAAAACTCTATTTTAAAATGAAATCTTAACCAGAAATTGGGTATAAAAACATGTAAAAGTGAAGCTACTCTTGGTGAGGCTAGCATGTTCAGCTCAGTTAAGCATCTCAGTTGGACCCCTAGAGTTCCCAGCAGCACAGTTTGAAAATGTACTTTTCTATACAGTAAGATGGAATCAATTGTTTTGCCTGCTTTGCATCTGCTCCCCTTCATTCTGGTAACAGAAACTGGATTTCCCTTTGGGGAACTACACTTCTCCCTATACTCAGTACCAGTTATTTTATAGAATAGAATATTCCTTAAACCAGGCCTGGGAAATCTGGCCTAAGGAATATTCCTTAAGTATATACCAGTCTCTTGGCCACAGGAACTCATTCAAGAATGGCCAAGAGATCTAAGTCCGAATAGTAAGATCGAATCCAGGACTTTAGTTAGAACTACTGGGAAATTTTCTTTCCTTGACATTTGTAGCTGGTAAATATGCTTGAGGACAAAAATCACATGAAAGACAGCTGGACTACAAGATGGTCTGAGAAAGACCAGATACTGACAATATTGTTTGGTCCAGAAGATACGAACATAGCTGTTCTTGAGGCTGGCACCATCCCTGGAATTTTCAGTTACACAAGCCAAAAAACTCTCTCTCTCTCTTTTTTAGTCTATTTAAAGTGGGATTCCATAACTTGTATTTAAAGAGTCTTGACTAAGACAAGGGGTACTTCTGGGGTACTTTTCTAGCTGGAGATCATGTAATTTCAAAATAGCTGTCACTGGTTTCAATGAAAGGTATGTCAGGTCCAGCTAAATGTAATTTCTCCAATGACTGGAATAAGGATTGATCTTTATCAATTTCACATCTTATACAAATTTACAAAGGGTGATAGATGCTACTAATGACATTAATAAATAAAAATAATTGTGTATAGGGTAGGAGAGAGTAAATGAAATGACCCCTTAAGTACTAACTAAATGCTAGGCATCATTCTAGGGGTTTACAACGATCTTGTATTATCCTTTAAAAAAATAAAAACATACATTATTACTATTATTGCCTATTCGGAGAGCACAGACTGAATGTTAAGTCACTGGCCTAAGGTCACTTGGTTATTTCTCCCCCCAAAACTGTTTCCACCACATATTCAGATAAACAGTCAATAAGAAACTCTGGGAACTTGCAAGTCTTTATCATGTTGAAAGGCCCCAACTCTCAGCAATCTGGGCTTCTTGCCCATCACCCTGCTGAAGCAAGCATTTCAAAGGTCACCAACACCTGCTTTACTATGAAATCCAATAGCTTTTTCCCTTCATTATTTTCCATGATCTCTCCATAGCAACTGACCTTATTGATCATCACTCCTCTTAAATGCTCTTCTTCATTCATGCATACATTCATTTATTCAGCAGCACTTATCACCAAGGTAGGTGTTGCATGCAGATGCAAAAGTAATTTATGCTGTGGACTCTACCTTCCAAGGTAGACAGATGCAAGCAATATAAATGCTATAGAAGAGATTTGAAAAAGTACTATAGGACACAGAAGAGAGGGCAACTCTGTCAGGAAGGCACAGTCTTGTAAGAAAACTAGGAATTTACAAGCAAGAAAAGAGGTGAGCTATCTAGGTGGATGGAACTAAGGCAAGAGTTCTCAAACGTTAAGTGCAGCAGAATCAGCTGAAAGGTTGGCCTGTTAAAACACAAATTGCTGGGTCACCTCCCAGAGTTTCTGATTCACTGGGTCTGGGATGAGGACCAAGGATTTGTGTTTCTAACGTACCTCCACACGATGCTGATGCTGCTGGACAGGGACAATATTTCAAGAACCATTAAACATGAAATATGTGTAAGAGAAATGAATATCCAAAGAATCTGTAACTCTTCAGGCAAAATAGTTAGAGGTAAGTAAAAAAAAAAAAAGTCAGATGGGTAGACTATAAGGCACCTTATTACTGAAGGCCAAATCCTACGGAAAGCTTACAATTTTACTTCTTATAAACAGGATATAGAAACTATCAAACATTTTAATAAGATGAAAATGATTTACAATTTTACATATAAAACTCTGACAAGAGTCTAGAAGTTCAATTAAAGCAACAGTTGTCAGCTTGGAGGACATGGCACATATTCACCAGTGACAGCTACTGACTAAGGTGCTGAATTCTGAACCTCAGCCACAGAGCCTCAACCCCTAAAGGAGAAGAGTTAAAAGGGAGATGATCATGTTTAGTTTGAAAAATTGCCACAAGTAACTCTGACATAGACCCCATACACACGCCACACTGAAAATCACACAGCTAGAGTTGGGAGTAGGGATGGCCTGGAGTCAAGCGAACAGGGTAGGAAATTTCTGCAATACTCTACTGGGAGATGCCTTACTCAGTGGACTTCAAACTATAATATGCCTGAACCTAGAGAGTATGCGAAGGCCTTCCAGGAGGTATAGGGATTCAATTTCCAGGTCCTGCAATCCCATATTTACTTTGTCGTAAAATTGATCCACCTGAGAACAGGCCTGCAAACTCATGCAGAGTATCCATTCCCATTTCACCTTTGAAAGTTGTACCCTGCCTTCTTTACAAAATAAAAGTATAATCTGATTTGACTTATATGATGCACTGGCCCAGGGTATAAAACTCTCCTGGGTGCCAAAATAATTGATGACTTTTAACTGCTTCATGAAAGCCCCCTTTAATGATTAATAAAAGCACCAAGAATCTGCAAATGGGCCTGCTTTCCTTGACTATACATATATGATTAAAGAGTAGCTAAAACCTGAAATTTAGGTCTATTGGAATACTCAGAATTCAAATAAAATGTAAAATGGGGCAACAGTAATATACTCACCTCTTACATTCCTGTCTGTTTTAATAACATATCACTCTTTAGCAAGTATCCTGTGACAGCAAAGCAAAAATGTCCAATACTGAAAATGGCTACCCTCCCTCATCCCACATACTCTAATGTAAGCCATTCTTTTCAACTATTCCTGATACTTATCCCTAGGACGTGTCATCTCCTGGAAAGAAAAGGCCCTGAGCACATGTAAGTGATGCCTAATCTCTTAAATTTAATTTGAATATTTTCCTGGACCTACCAAAATCTGTAAGATATTCTGGATAAAACCTGTAGATAGAAATTTTACATGATTTCTTACAGAAGCTATGTTTATCATTTAATAAGATAGTTACAACTCATTTACAAAGAATATCAAAATGTTTATTTTAGTAATAATTAATGATCATTTTGAGCTTATAAAATTTTCCTCATCCAATTAAAAATAAAAATTTTAAAAATTATGATTTAAATGCCAAAACACTTAATTTTAGCAGTATATAAAACTTCTTTCATTAAACATTTATAAACATTAAACATTTATAAAAAAGTTTAACCATAAGAACTTGCAAAATTAATAAATTTTTTTGTATATGAACTTTATCTAATTTGTTCCTAAAGTCCAACATGTACACACATGGAACCACATTATCAATGTAAATATCATGACTTCTGACAGACTCCTCACCTCATAAAAAACTTAAATTATATATTATAGTACATTATTGCTTATTAATAAGAAATAACATTTCTATTGTAAACCAAATAAATTAATTTTACTAGCTCCACATTTTATTCTGGACTGTTTTAGTAATCTACAAAATGTAGTCCATAATTTATTGATGTTTTAATAATTTTTCTCAAAATGTGTATTAATGCATTTACTTGAATTAAAATGTGAGTTCAATTTTTCCAGTGAAAATTAAGTCAGATTTGGCAGTCTGATTTGACCTAAGCACTGGTGGAAATTTTCATCAATTAGGATAGCTAAGTCTGCAGTGTTAATAAGAATAATGACTTAAAGCAATAATTTAAAGTTCTCAGTGTTTGAAAAGTGTTTGTTGTCCTGCAGATTAAGGACAGTTTCTAGGGACAGCGTCCGAGGGTTTCAATCTGAGCTCTGGTACCTACTTGCTGTATGACCTCGGCAATTTATTTAGCATATGAAATTATCAGGATGGCTCTTCATTTTCAAAGTTCTTTTGGAGCCAGGAAAGCTAAAAGCTTGAAGACCCCTACCTTAATTTCAAGGGAAAAGGAAAGGAAAGTACAGAATTCAAGCCCAAACCAAGAAGTACGGTAGTAAAACAGATGCTTGGAGCAAAGGTGAGGCAGGGTTACAGGATGCGTTCGGAGGACTGAAGGGAGGTCAACTGAGATGCAGGGGAAACAAGGATTCCAGAGGAGCCTCTCTGTGATGATCCACCTCTAGGAACCCAACTACTCCTACACTCTGCAGGTGATCCCTAACCTATAAATTGAGCTTTACTCGAGCTCCATGCCCTCAATTTCAAACATGTACTTGACTCCTATTGCTGAGAAAGGTTGGACTAAGAAACTAGGCCAAAATGCTTGAAATGATGCCTTTATTTTGGGGAAAGAGGGGGAGTTATTTTCTGATTGGATATGTCAGAGGTGCTCACTGAAAAGAATGTTGTGAATTTGAGAAAAAGGAAAACAAAGATAATCACCCATAAACCCACCACCCAAAGGCGACATTGTCCACATGTTGATGTAGTTTTATCTACTTTTTTTATCCATGATTTTACATAGTTGAGGTCGCACTACGGATACAAATTTCTATCTTGTTTTTCTCACTGAACACAATATAGCAAGAATATTCAAAATTATCTCGGATTACTTAGCTTCCATAAATTTTTCCAGCGACGTTTCCCCTGGATCCAATCCCTCCTTTCTGGCCTAACATCTATCACTTTACTACAAGTTTTTACACTCTCAAACTCCATACTGCACGTGACTATGGGATGGTCTGATCTACCTCTGTTCTTTCTAGCCTAATACAACCTTAATACAACCTTTAAGTTAGTCTTCTCAAAATACTGTTTACAATGTCTCTTCTCTGCTCTAGGGTTTCCAATGGTGCCACCTCCCCACCTCCAACAATAATACACAAAGTCCTTAACTTGGGTCAGAAGATCCTGGACAAACTTACTTTTGGTCACTAATGAGTATTTCTAGGCCCCATGCTAAGCTTCGGAGATTTAGTGAAGAACAAAGCGGATATGATGCAGACCCTCTTGAAGTTAATAGACTAGTGATGAAAGCAGGCTTTTAAAAACTACGCATTAACACATAGAATTACAAAACTGGGTATGTGACATGAGAACATAATGTAAATGGGGTAGGGGGTGGGGTGTTCCAGGCAAAGCCAATTCTGCTAGGACAGGAACAAGTGAGAACAGCACAAAATGAAGCTGGAGAGAAAAGCAGAGTTCTCATACGCTGAGCTACATTTTTCAGATTTTCTATTTTCAATGCCGTTCCTTAAGTGTCTTTCTTCTTTCTTATTTACCTTTTGACTACCCTTTTCTCTAGCTTCAAATCAAGTTCTATTTTCTTTTCCTATGAACACTGGAGAAGTCTCTTCATCTAAGAGCAAACTTACTCAACAATGATGACACATATGTGTGCTAGTATGTTGCCCATTTACCGGATCACTTATGTGCCTATTTTATAACAAAAGCTTGATGTTAAGCAGCAACATACATCTGAAACAATTATTCAAGCCTGTTTAGTCCTCATATTGTTGAATGGATAAACACAGAATAGGACAAGGCCATTCTGTGTACACAGAATAGGACAAGGCCATTATGTATTTGCCCTGAAGGGCTAAATGTATGATTCCACTGTGTCACCAAATTCTTAATTTCACCTATATCCCTTTCTCAACCCTATCTTTTGCATTTTATACTCCTCTAGAGAGAACAGTGGGGGTAGATAATTAAGGCAGTTTAGGGAATGAGTTGGAGATGCTAGCTGGGCAGGAATTCTAACCAAACTTTGCATAATTTATTCCCTTACTTGGAGGCATCCACTGGATTTCTAGGTAAAAACAGTATAAACTCCAGAATTGTTAAAGAAAACAAGCTTAATATCAGGGTGCCAGAATAGGTCATAATGAATAGACATTATAATAATAGGTACTATGAAAATCATAGTACAGATCACTAGATTTATGATAAATGTGCTATATTTATAGCCTCACAGCTATAGAAAAAGGTACAGTATAGACTTTGGAAAGGGGTCAGAAAACAGTGATCCCATAAGACTGTAAGAATAGCATCTATAAAGAAGAGATTATTTTTTCTTTTGTAAAAGGCCTGGAGAAATAAAAAGCAAACTCCCTTTAGTATGCAGAATTTTATCAGAGGCAAAAAAAAAAGGTTTAACTGCACAATATGGGTACTAGTTAGAAAAAAAATTCATAAGAGCTTCTTAAATTGTGAATTAGGTGACTGAGGGAACATAATTTGCCGGGATTTCTTTAAAATGCCAGAAACAGAAGCTTAAACTGGTGACTTTCTGACTATAAAACAAAGAAATTGAGGCCTGGATATAATTTCAATAAACACTTTGAGAGGATCTATAGTTTTCCAAAGGAAAGTGGTGGCTAAGCCACAAGACACAAAAATGACACCTAGATCTGGATGAAGAAAACTCACTTCTGTCAAGAACAGAATCACCATAAGAACAAAAGCCGCAATTTTTGTGGTTCATTAATGTAAGTGCGTATGTAAATGTAAAATAAGTATAAAATGTAATGCAAAATACATAATAAACATAAAGTAATATGTACTTTTAACTGTATTGCTAACTTAAAGAACAAAGTAATGTCCTTTATAAAATTCAGTTTTCAAATGTATAATAAAATAGTGCTGGGAGTGGGTCAGGGGTGGTTATATAAAAACTTGTATCTGTCAAATGCAATGTGAATAACTATTTTTTTATTTCAACTTTTAATAACAGGAATTACTCCCCAAATCTTCAAATAAATTAAAATAAATGTAAATCTGTAATTCTACAGACTTCACTTCCAATATTCTCTGTGAAGGTCACAGAAATAAGGACATATTCAGATACTTTTTTCCCTTAATGTAGGAGTATAAAAGTGCTTTTCACTGATCCTAGAAAATTGGCTCTCAGTGATAGTTTATAGTTCTTAGTTTTCCACAACTTTTTTTTTTTTTAAACATAACTTACTTTAAAAGCCAAATTCAAGTGACTTAGGTGGTTTTCACAGGAATATGCTTGAATATTTCAGGCCTTGATGTCCAGTGTACTCCGCCTAATAGCTGTTCAGGCACAGCAGTGGGAAGCTTATAGCCATTCGATAAAATAAGAAGTGAGCAAAGTGGAGTGATTTTTCAAAGCCACCTACTTTGCAGAGTAAAACAATTAAAAATCTGTATGAAATGATCTAAAAGGAAGCCTTTTATTTCACTAATTTCCAGTCCTACCCTAGATATTTTTAAAATTTTAAATGCTAATTTGAAGCAATTTTATATGTAAAAAATATTAAAGCAGCCTTATTCTTTTATTTTGGTAGAAAGCCAAGTAAGCTTTAAATTGCATGGCTAATTGTTTTGAGAACTCCATGTCTCTTGCTTCGACTCCCCTTAGGATTCCAAATTATAACAGCATCAAATGGTCAGCTTTTAGGAGCTCTAGGTCCCGGAATACTATTTTAATTGCCAATTGATTAACATTTAACATGTGTTTTTAGCGAATTGTTTTATGGAATTTTTTTTCCACAATTACTTTAAGAGTTCAAAAATGAAGTTGTTAGTAACAGATTTTATTAGAACAATTTCTAGGGTCAGATTTTAAAGTTCTGATTACTTATAAACAGAATATTGTTCTTTCCTACTTCAAATACCGAGGCCATAACCTTTCAATTTATAAAGGTGGGTGGCTCTTCGTTCTTGCTAATATGACCAATAATTTCCAATTATATCACACTTTATAATATGCACACTATACCCAATATAATGATATGTCATTTCGATGTAGCTAGCCTGTGAACTTGTACAGGTTTAATGGGATTTTGCGTATTTAGAATTTCATCATAAAGGGGCCCTTTGGAATCATTATGACATCAATCCTTTCCCATTATAAGACTCAGCTGTCTTACTAGGCAAGAGCATCAGTGCGGGAGGCAAAGGCTTAACTTACCCTGTAGATTGTAAGCCAGATCCTAATAAAAGCCACAGCACTTGGGGGAAAACATTAGTAAATTACAATGATGACATATTAAAAACTTTTTAGTGAATCAGGGGATCAATCATGAAGGCGGGCAATGATTGTTACTAAGAGAAAAATTCCTTGTGACTTGAAGAAATATTTAGATCTGCACATTTTATTCACTACTTTTGGGGGAAAGAACTATGTAATTGGGAGCAAATTAAGTACAAAATAACTCATGTTCCATTTAAGTCACAACTTTCTAACTGTAACTGTCAAGGTTGAATTAATTAGGGTATTTAATACCAAGGAGAGAGGAGGCTTGTTTCTAGAATTTATTAAGAAAAAAAGAAAAGGAGTGATATGCAGCTAAAAGAGTTGATCCCCAAGCTTGATGATAAAAACTGTCAGCCCTTATGTGTGAGGATTTATTTTCTTTCTTGAACAAAGTGTTAATGTTTTTAAGTCAAAAAAACTCCACTGAGCCTCCAAAAAGCCTGATTACATTACTATATCTTATACACCTTATGTAAATGCTCCTTGATTTTTTTGTTGTCCCATAATACATGAAGAATAAGTATACTCTTATGGGCCATTATGAATGTGATTCTAAACGGTAGGAAGGGAAGAGGGACAAAATTAGTTCCAGTGAGCTCCCACTGTCCTATGGATTATAATCATCCCTAGTTGACAAGTAGCTCTGAGAGTATGTGGATATGCACACACACCCACAATTAGTCCAGGATAGAATTTGAGCTCCACTTGAGACTATGTAGGTAATATTTCAAACTGATTGGCATTTCCCCCCTGTGGCCTTATGCATAACAAAGTCTTCACAACAGACTTTGGAAATCATTAAAGTCTGACTGAGGCACACATAAAAGTAGACTGTCAACGCTTGGTTATTCAGAAGCTCACTCTTTTGGCTAGTAGATGAAAAAAGCTCTTGGTTTTACTTCTCCATGGCCCACTTTTGGGGGGCATATCTTTCTTCATTAGCAGCAAGTCCATCAGAAGGT
This sequence comes from Pteropus alecto, assembly GCF_000325575.1. Taxonomy (NCBI): domain Eukaryota; kingdom Metazoa; phylum Chordata; class Mammalia; order Chiroptera; family Pteropodidae; genus Pteropus; species Pteropus alecto. Next base: position 3,674,414 of record NW_006441071.1, on the reverse strand, counting down.
GGTAAAGGGAAAAGAGAAAATTTAATCTGCAAACTTGACAGTAAATCTAGGAAGGGACTTGGTAATTGAATCTACATGCTGAAACCAGGTTTGGGGATTATTATTATTAGTGCTCCTGTTCTAGCCAATCTCTAGTTGTCAAAGCTAGCTGAAAGCTGACTACACAAACCTTGCTTTATGTCATTTATAGATCAATGAATTAAATGTATGCTGACTACAAACACATCCCATTTTAAAAGTAACTACTGATATATGCTACTTGAACGACCATGTAAGTCCTTTTAATAAATAAACAAAAAATGAATTCTGTAAGAGAATAATCATCTTACCCTCAATTTATAAGCTTTAAAGACTTAATTTTCTTGAAACAGCATATACCTATGTAAGAATTTCACTAAGGAAACATTGTAAATGCGAGGCATATTTTATTTTTGATAGAACATGTGCTTTAACTCTATAAGATGAGGTGAAAATGTATTTCAAAATTGAGAGAAAGTGGTAATACAAAAAGTCAGCATCTGGTAGGAAATACCTAAAAGAAAGAAATGATTATATTCTGTCTTTATTTTTAATGAACATCACCTTTGTGTCACAAGTATTTTTCTTTCCTTCTCTTAGTAAGTCAGCCTGAAATCTCATTCTAAATCTATAATCAATCTTTCTTTTTTCACCCTACTGTAATCCCTTGAAACTCCAGGCTATCACACACACTTTTGACACTGATGTGTGTTTTCTTCTGGATTGCTGGATCTGCTTAATGTATATATCAAATATCGAACTGCTTTGCATTCGTGAATGGTAGAATAAAAGACTCTATATAAAGATTTGCTCATAAAAAGGGTTAAGAAGGCAGTCTCAAATATGATGAAAAATCTAAACTAACAATTTTTAAATCCAAGAGCAGAAAATGTTAAGGACTAGAGCAATGCTGGCTGATTTTTGCACCAATGTAATCAATGAATGATTGACAGGGAAACCTTAAAGTTACCATTCCATTCTCCACTAGCTGACTGTTTGACACCTGTACGTTATCAACAAGGCTAAATATTTTTAAGTTTAGGCCACTAGCAAAATAACACTATTTTATACCACCACAAATATTTAATGGAGCTCCAACTTTCAGAAAAGAAAAAAAGCCTTGAAATGATGTGAATAAAGAAACCAAGGGAAGATACCAATTAATGCTTTGAATTCTGGTTACCAATTTGATAATGAAAATGACCCTAATTCCTAATTAAAAGAAAAGTTCTATCAGTCAGTATCAACAGGCACAATCAAGAAAATAAATCCAAATTTTAAAGTGTAGCAATTTTTCCTTTAGATATTTTACTGTATTTAAAAACCAGTAATCGAAAACACTTGCCAAGTTCATTTAGTCTCTGACTGAGGCACACATATGTGATCTCCTAATTTACAGCTTGCACGTACAGATGTTCACACTTAGTAAAAGGGCTTCTTAATAGCTTTTTTTAATTAAAAGTGTGTTGATAATAGGTGTTTTAAACATATCCAAACAACACAGCTGAACTGACAAATGCCTGTCTTCATGCCTCACCATGTCTCACATTGTGGCAAGATTTTATAAGAAAGAAAAGATTATGACTCAGTCACATGTATATAGGATAAATGTTACCCCAAAAACCTCCAAATGAAATCTTTCATTAATTTTTCTCTCTATGATCTGTTTCCAAGTAGAAAATGTTAGATTGCTACTAGGTTTATGTAGCCGAAAGCAGAACCACACAGTCTTTGCTTGCTGCCTGCAGTTTTTTTCCTTCACAAAACTTTGAACCCCATCCAGCTTTGACACACTGCCTCTTCAGTTAATAACTATCAAGTTTCCCCTTGTCTCCTGTCTACTTTTCTTTGAGGCAATTGCGCACTCAGCACCCCGAGATAATAACACACATCTATAAGATAAAAGCAATGGCATTAATGTAATTGTCTGCCTCTCTCTCCTTAGCCTAATCTTTTTTTCCTTCAGTTTTGACTGCCTGTGTGACACCTGTTTTTGTCTCCTCTGATCCTACGACAGGTTTTCCGCTGACAAGGTTTTTGCCTGACAGAGATTCTGCAGACAAGAACATAATAAAATATGAAGAACTGCTTGTCAGAGTTTCTGCCAATGCTCACATGAAATAAAGAAAAAATGACTCTTTTTAATAAGGGGCCCTGTGATGGTCGCTTTTGGCATGTCAGAAAAAAGACCTCCCTGGCCAATTTCTCCAAGCCAAACAGGTGTTTTTTCTCTTATGTTAGAGGTTGATTTGTTTTTTAATTTTTACTGATAGTGGAAAACATGAACAGCTAAACGGGGGAAGAATTTTTAACCCTCGGATTTTTACAAGCAAAATAGTATTGAAGAATTACGAAATAAAAGTGGAAGATATTTTACTCAAGACCATATCTTCTGAATAAAACAAAAATGTCAACACGTTAATGATCCAATAAATTTAACTTCTCTAAAATCCACTTCCTGGTTGGTTAGGCTGATAAAACCTCCCACCTACCCTTCATTTGTTTTGTTGTCTGAAAACACAAGGGAAAAAGCAAAGGTGAAAGTAGAGTGAGGGCTGGAAAAGAGAAATGCAGAAACTGGACAAAAGGTGAGGTGTTTGCAGACTATGTTAACCACTTAAAATGGGAAAAGGCTGCTAGAAAAGAAACTAGCAATTAAGAAACAGAGACTTTCAGACACATTTAAGAGCTGTCATAAACCTTTGTTCCATGTGCTCCCACTATAAGAGATGCTGGAATGGGTATCAGTACACAGAGACGAGGAAGTGCCCTGCCTGAACCCCAAACTAGTGGAGGGATCAGTATTCCATAGAAACTACTCCTCTGGTCTACGTAAAGTGCCCCATGAACATTACAGAAGGTAACACTTAACTGCTCCTGGTACTCTTTCCTGATGACCAGGACAGAGGAAAGATTGGACAGGTTCAATAATGCAGCAAGTGTGGAAGCACGAAGGGCTAGGAAAGAATTTACAGTGATGAGTGAAGAGAAGACAAGAGCCTGGATTTTGGTTTTTAGGATTCTCACACCAGTTCTAACTATTCTACCAGCAAATCACTTTAACTTAAGCTTCAGCTCCCAAATACATTATCTAACACCTAGGGTGTACAACAGCCTTGTCCAATAGCAATATAATTCAAGTCATGTGTAATTTCAATTTTTCTAGTCTCAATGAAAAAGTAAAAAAAATGAAAAAATATTTTTTATTTCAAAATGTTTAATATACATTAAAATATTATCAATATGTAGACAACATAAGAACAAATCTTAGTGAGATACGATATATTCTTAAGATTAAATGTCCAACATCTGGTGTATACTTTATACTTACAATATATCTCAATTTGGACTAGATACATTTCAAGTGCTCAAATCCACAATAGCCAATTCTAGTTTCCTTTTTGCACAACCAATTCTAGAGTTTCCTTTTTATTCCTTGGCCCCAGGTGAATTTAAGGCCAACAAGTCCATCCGTTCAATCAGATGGGTTTGCACTTGCATTTGTAGTGTCACTTGACCATACAAGCAGGTTGGGGGCGCCTAGGAGGCCAAAGTAGGGATTTCCCTGGGTATCAAGGAGCAGCCCCAAGGAGAAAGGGACCTTACTACTGGGCCCCGTAACAGACATTGCTTATGAGTCTATCCAGTTGTGGCAGTTCACTTCTTAAAATACTTTCCATAAGATGCTTCCATATATGTTCACTAACTAGTAACAGATTAATTCAAGAAGCTTTTGAAGAGATACAAATATCTACATTTCTAAAAGGCAAAACCTGATAAGAAATGGGATGCATAAACAACATTTTATGCTTCCCAGTCAGTCTATAAGTCAAAGTACCATATTTATCTCATCTGGTAATTTCACTCTTCAATATAGAAAGGTGGAGGGGCATGTCCCAATTGGAAGAAGTCATCACTTATGACACAACAGAGAAGGAAGAATAGTTGAGTATCAACATGATATTGCTGAAGCATACTGAGTTCCTTATGACGCAGCTGAATCTAGTTTATCTGAACAATACATCCTAAGTAAAATGAGAGGACTTGGGTGTATTTCATTTATAAACCCTTTCAATTTGTGTTCTGCTTAACCTGGTGAACTCCAGTTAATTAAGATGTTCCTATAAACAATTAAGCTTCCTGTAGGATTGTTAGCAAGATATAAAAATTTATGATGTAATAAAGGGTAATAAAATGATAAAGTGGTTAGCTCATCAAAGCGCTTCGCATGTAAGAATATAGATGTGAAAGAGGCAAAAAGTAGCCTTAACGCTGTTTAAAATTCATCTACTTCTGGTTTTTGGAATTTCAACAGACAAGTATTCCTATAATTCATTTCAACTGGTCAGCACTTTTCAAAATGTGACTTTTGGTATAAAGTGTTTCCTACCTCTGTTCAAATAACGGCTCTAGTAAAATTTAAAGGGAAATGGAAGGTATTGAACCGTCTTAGATTTGCAGGGAAAAACAGTTCACCTAGGGAACACTTGGCCCCACAGCCAAAAGAATTGGTGACCTAAACTCTGCCAGTGGGATCTGAAGAAGCCTCCCCTGGGAGGGGAAGGAAGCTCACACCATCATTTATCTCTGTACCTTAGCTGAGGCTCTAGAGTTATCATTAATATTAAGTCCACTGCTTCATTTAATCCTCTTAAAAACTTCACTGTGATACTTAGGTATGTTCTTGTTAGTATTTGAATTTACAGGTAAAAGAACTGGGGCTTACTAAATAAAGACAGTAATGGAGTTTGACCACTGCCCTGGCCACACCCAACTTTTAACCACTAAACTATGCTAAAACATGTCTGTGATGTCCTCAAGGTGGAAGTTTTACCTATGTAAGAGCTTAATAATAAAAACAACTAATAATTAAGTCAATTATCTCATTTAATCTTAAATCGATTATCTCGTTTAATCCAAGTAGGCGTTATCATTATGCACATTTCACAGATGATAAAACAGAGATTACATAACTTAGCCAAGGTTCTACTGATAGTAGGTGGTAGAGCCAGGATGAGAACCTCAACAGAGCTACACTCGAACCTACTGTTCTATCATGCCTCCCATTTGTGTACCTGAAGCTTTTTTATACCCTGGAGCTCCGGCTCTATGTATTTCAACCTCAAGATCCTCCATAGAAACTCCTTAGCAGTGGATGGCACTATACACTTTAGAGGCCAGAATTTACCAGATGCACCTCCTGTTTCAGCTGAATAAAATGAAGCTAGAGAAAAAAAATCTGGAGAGCTAAAAGGCAGAGAAAGCCCAGGACTTTGAAGGGGAGGCACTTCTTATGCTGTGATTTAAAAAAAAAAAAAAAAAAATTTAGGGAGTTCAAAGTACCACCTGAAAGGTGGGCAGGCAGAGAAACAAATCAAAATAAGCAGCTCAGGGACACAATAGAATACAGTTAATGCTATTAATCAAGCACCGAAACTTTGCACTTGTGGAGATGTCCTCCTTTCCCTCTAAAGCTAATCAGTGGTGATCAGGGAGTAAAGGAGAGAAGCAAAAGAGGGTATGATGCCCTCCGGTCAACAAAGAATGCACGCCTGTGCCAAGCAGGAAATGGCCTTGTTTTTGCTCTCTAAAATAAAAACAAGTGGAGAAATGTGCATGGACTTTATCCATGGCAAGACTGGGACCCAGCTGCCTCACCTGAGCTGGAAGGTGGCTAAAAACTGTTTTCCCTAATTAAAAGAGAACACAGCCAGGTTTCAGTCTGGAAGAACTAAGTCTTCTATAAAGCATTAGGTTCCTACTTCTCCCAAACCAGTGTACCAGGGGAAGAGGACTATGGTGCTTCTATTCATCTGTTTCTAAGCAAAGCTCTAGAAGCATGACCACCTGTATCTTCCCAAAGGATAAAGTTTTCCCTTTACCATTGAGAAGCCTGAATTTACTTCCTTGTGCTGAGGACTCGTTAATACCTTTCTTACATGTTTCACTAAATCCTAGTGAATTAGTGAATTCAACAATTTTCTCCCAGAGCAAAATTCACTCTTCTTGGGACAATCTCTAGGGCAATCAGAGGGAGGCCAGCACTTTCTCGTAGGTTAATATCTGGGAGCATTACCTTCCTGAGTTGTCAGAAGAAACTCAATTTTATTTACTCCCCTCTTTTGATCTTGACAAATTTACAAATTATCTCACAGAAACTACTGCTAAGTTACTCAGAATGAGCATGATGTCATAGAAACATCATATTTTATTGCTTATGATGAGGACTTCTATTTGGTGTGAGAGGGGGAGAAAAAAGATCGAGAAGGAAAGGTTACTATTTTAGTTACACTAGCTTTTGTACTCAAGGCAAGGAGAATATTATAGTGTTACCAGTTGGGGATAAACTGCTTTCACAGCTGTTTAGACAATTCATAAGAAAGGCACAGACTGCAACAAATAATAAGGACATGTGACTTTCATGAGATAAAATGAAAAACCAGTGGTTTTGAATTGCCCTGCTGAAGTCCTTATAAGGTTCCATGCCACCAATAAATCTGCAGAATTTGTAAACATTATACTGAGATCTTGTGATTCTCAATGTAAGACTGACATAATCAAAAGGTTTTTGATAATAGAATGCTCAGAATCAATGGCTTTGATTTATGCAAATTAGGCCTAACAAGGATTTTCTTTTAGGTGTTTAGCAAATAAAATTTAGCAAATAAAAATGCAGGACACTCAGCTAAATTTGTATGGTACATGTTTACACTAAAAAAAATATATTCATTGTTTACCTGAAATTCAAATTTTAATGGGTTGTTCTATATTTTCTTTTATATGTCTTTTTTCATGAGCTCTAATTGATATATAGCATCATATTAGTTTTAAGTGTATACCATATCTGATCTTTTCAATTTGGGTGATGGTCACTTATGATGATACTGTTCTGATAAGACATTAAATACAGAGCTGAGAATACAAATTCAGTGATGCTAAAAAAAAAAAGTGAAAATTACTTTCAGTGAATTATAAAAAAGAAAGGTTTGAAATTAATGGATTATATGAATATTAAGTCTTACAGGACATTAAACCATAAAGCTGGTTGCTATATGACACTAAATTAACTTTATACTGCTCACCATTTCCTGTGGCTCACCATTTCACAGAACTGAAGACCTGAAGGATACCTGGCACAGTAATTTACATATGATGAATGTTTAATAAATATCTATTCATTGATGATCCAGATGATACAGACCAAGTCTACTCATTTAACAGTAAAAATTTCTGTATAGTTTGGAAACTGGAGGGGAAGTAGCTGGGTTGATGACCAACTAAAGTAATAAATATTATCTTTTCCTTGAATGAACTGCAAATAGTAAAGACAAATCACATTTATAGAACATAATAAAGGAAAGGTCTTGAGAATTCCAGTGGAGCAAGCATTTTCATATGCAAACCTCGGTCAAAGGAAATAACTACCGTTAATTCAGACTGCTTAGAAGTGAATGAGAATTCCAGTATCACACAGCTTGTTGGAATGACATATCCTATTGGTTTAAAGCCAAAGTATTCTACAAAGAAAATAATTTGCACTGAGAATGCTGCTGTGGGGTTCATTAAACTGTGTAATATATTTGTTATTCACCAAGCTTCATATCCTTGTCAAATGCTAACCAGACATACCAAGAAACTGGAATTTTTCTTGAGGTAATTGTATGAAAAATTACTGATCTAGTAAAAGAAAAAATTACCTTTTTAAAATCTGCCCATCTGTTTTACAAAATGCACCCTATCATGATAAAAAAAATATGTTTACAGTTGTCTTAGATTATCATTAAATATTTCCTAAAATCATTTAGAAAACATTTTAAAAATATTTTTACAACTTTTATATTAATTTAATGGTTTAGAAATAAAGTCTTTATCTAGACTGTGGACATCAAAACTAATTTGCAAATAATAAATAAAAATGATTTAGAACTATAGTTCTTAACCATGCCTCCAGTTTTTCACAAAGGCAACTAAGTCCTATTGGAAAGGGTCAAATGCAACAAACTGAATTTCTATTAACATAAAAATTTATGTCACTAGAAAAGAAGCCCATTACTGTTTTTATCCTTATATCTTATTTTGGCACATTTGAACCACTCAGAATTAAAACTTGTAAGATATGTTATTGTTGTTGTTTTTTTAATTTTTTTCAAGACACACTTCATTTTAGGTGAATAAAGAGCTTAGAAAAGACAATGCAAAAGAGGGGGAAAAATACAGTTGTTAAGTCAATTAAATGACAGTATGCTGAAGTCCTTTATCCAAGAACTCTAAACAGAAATACCGCAAAATTAGAAACTCTGGGCTATTTCTGGCATACCAACTAAGTTATTATTCACTATAATATGGACATTCTATACCAAAAAAGCTTATTTTAAATAAAGTTAAATACAATAAAGCCCTGCTTTCTATTACCAAAGCGAAAGAGCTGAACTTCATTAATGGGGAAAAATGGCAGGAAATCCTTTATTAATTCAGTAGGAAATATATATTTATATTCCAGGAACCGTTTTTTGTTTTTTGTTTTTTTGGTTCCCCTCTCCCTCCCTTAAGTCAATGGTGCTAAAGATTTCAAGGAAGTAATTTGTGAATAGCACTGGGGCCTAGTGACTAATTTCAACACCCAGGTGTTATACTATGATGAATTACTCACTCCCTTTAATTTTTAAAAATATCTTCCTCAAGATTTTTGTAAAGCCACTAATGTCAACAATTCAAGTAAGTTTGAGAAGCAATCTGTAAAGTAATAGAGTCTGTGTGTATGTATGATATATATACTTATATACATATATACAAACACTATATAATGACCCATAAAATCCAACATCTTATGAAAAACTAAAGATGGTGTTAACAAAGGAAATACAGAAAGACATTTATTCAAAAAAGGCCAACAAATTTCTAAAAATTCTTTCTGTAGAGAACTTGATTCTGTAGAGAACATTATTTTTTAATATCAAATATAAAAAAATTTACAGTACAACGAAGGTGGAATGTGTTCAGTGCTACAATGAATGTATCTCAGTAGTTCTACTGCTGTTCTATCCACTTTGAGAGAAAAATCACTCACTAGAAAAAGTAAGTCGCTTCCTCCTTGTCCTACACATAAGGGCATTGTACTGTGTAAAGCAGCCAGAAAGACTGCTGTGTTTCACCTCTGAGCAGAAATAATTGGAGACATGATTTCGGGGTTTCTGTGCAGGGGGAGAGAATGAAGCAATTAGTTGAAATGCTAAGGGCAAAAAGAGTAGATGCTCTCATCCCACTGCCAACTCAAAAGCTGGAAGCCAATTCCTAACTGTTATATTTGCCCTAATGAATAG
>NW_006441071.1:3644988-3665054 GCF_000325575.1 Pteropus alecto | reverse complement strand
TATATCTGTATGCACAAATTTTGAATTGTACACAGACATGTCCCTGTTGTGGAGGAAGAGAGGTCAAAGTGGTAACGGTGGTGGGGGAAAGTAAGATCTGGGAACTCCAAAAATTAACATCCCAGAATCATAGAATTTCAAAAGACACAGTAAGAAAAGCACATTCTGATATAACAGAAACACCTTATTTAAATTTGGTGAAAAATCACATCCTTCAGAAAGCCTTAGAAACAACTATTGGCAAGGAATAATTTATGTTGTTCGAGAAGGAAGAAATATTGCTTCCCCCGTCCTAGTACGCTACTAATGTAATACGCACATGGAAGTTGGAGATAAAACAAACTGGTGACAGTAAACTTTTATACTCACAAGGCTACCACAGTAGACAGATGATGGTAACACAAGATGGCTTTAGAAAAAATGAGAGTGAATAAACAAAAAGTCCTTTGTTTGTTGACCCTCCTTCACGGCTCATCCACTGTCCCGTGTGTTACTTTTAACATGTATTATTTAAAGGCTTCATATACTTTAATTCTCACAATAATCCTACAAAGTAAGTTATTATTAATCCTAGATGATAAGAAAACCAAGATGCAGAGATGTTAACCTACGTGCTATCAAAGCTGCAGAGCCAAGATTTAACCCTACGCTGCCTCCATGATTCTTGATGAGACATAAGCTCTGTACCTATTACCTAGAAAAGCCAATACTTCTTCAGTATAAGGAATATATGTAGAAAGTGATATAGGCTGAACTGTATTACCCCCAAAATTACAGATTGAAGTATTAGCCCTCAGTACTTCAGAATGTGACTATATTTGGAGAATGGGCCTTTATAGAGGTAATTAAAATGAGACCAGTAGGGTCAGCCCCAATCCAATCTGACTGGTGTCCTTACAAGTGGAAATTTGAATGCAAAGGCACACCAGGAGCTCTCATCCACAGAGGAAAGACTATTTGAGGACGCAGGGAGAGGGCAGCCATCTGCAAGCCAGGAAGAGTCTTCAGAACAAAACTAACCTTGACAACACCCTGATTTTGGACTTCTAGTCTCCAGAAATTTCTGATGTTAAAGCCACCCAGTCTGTGGCATTCTGTTACGGCACCCCTAGCAAATTAATATATGAAGAATGAAGAAATCATCAAATGTAGTACTATACATAGACTGCATAAGTAACAGCAACTCATCTGTTGTTCAAAAGTGGACTGAGGGTTGTTATAGATATTGGCCCTGTAAATGAAGCAGGAGAGAGTTCGATCCCTGGGGGCACTAAAGGATTGTGGCTATGTCTGCCAAGCATGCTCTTTCCAGTTTACTTCCCTCATATTACTACGTCTACTTCTTCTCTCTCACACATATAGAAACATGGCTGAATGTCCCCACAACGCCAACATACATGCCCTAACAAGCAAGGTACATGATAAATTAAAAGCATTTCAAGGCATGGCCCAGTGTTGCTACCTCAGATCTTGCTAGAATAACATGACATTTATAAAAATACAACCCACTGGATGTTTGGCACTGCTTGGGAATGAAGAATATGTTCACTTAAGAGCCAATACCCCAGGCTGTCAAAGAAATCTTAGGCCAAAATTTCTGTTATAAACATTACCTATCTTTTAAAATTCTACAGTCTAGGAAGTAAAGAAAATGTCTCTGCTTCTTTACAAGTTTCCTTTTGCCTAAACTGAAAAAAGATAACCATATATAAGAACAAGAGAAATGCTCTGTCAGGGCACATTGATGCAACCGCTTTTGCATCTGGCAAAAAGCATCAACACTTCCAGCCTTGTCCCCAGGTCACCCTCATCCCCAACATGTACCTACATAGAGCTCAACACCAGCTACCTCCAATCCCAATACACACTGAAAGGGGTTTACAGATTACAAATAATGTTCTCGTTCACTCTTTCACCTACCTTTGACCATAAAACAAAACTTAACATCTGGGAGGATAAACTCAGTCCCTAACACATATGACAAGGGTGAGCAGTTATCAAGAAGTTCTCAAGAAAAAAGGATTTGCTAGCTTCCCTTTGAGGTCCAGGCCCTGACAGGCCAACTGAGCTATGTCTGAGTTCCCATCAGGCCTCGTGCTTGCTGGCTGCTATGTTCATTCAGAACCCCATGGCCCAATTGTCCTATAAATATTTTGCCCTTCCGTTGAGAACTGCTCACTTAATCCTTAGGTCTTGGAGCCGAGAATATGCTATTTGAGAGCTGCAGGCTGAATGTTAACTAACACTTGGAGCACAGCTGACCCCTCTCTTCTCCAGGCCAGTGACTGCTCTAAAAAAATATGAACATTCACATGAACATAACAAGAACAGGAAGAAAAGTCCAGATTTTCCTCACCATGTGCCACCCAGCCATGTTTACACTGATCGCAAGTCCTCAGGTTAATCTTCCCCGGCTGAAAACATTCACACGTGCAGTTTACCAGTGTGCAACGGATGGCCTGAAAAATAAAAGAGGGGAAAAAAAGATCAGCATCTCTTGCAAGGCACTATATTTCAACAGTTTACTAAATAGCACACACTTCCATTTTTGAAGTCTTTATGTTGGTAGGAGCCTGGAAAGTTTTTTTAAACCTTCGAAATCTCTGACCAAAAAAATGTAAGAAAACAAGGCTCATTCACTAATAGGATGTTTCATGTTATTCATACGTAACCCTGAAATTAGAAACAAAGACAAAGTAGAGTAAGAATAAAGGATTACTTATTCTATAAGATGCTGTATTTGTAACACCATGGATCCAAAAGAGAAAAAAAATATTGCTGTTACTATATAGTCCTATATTGCTGTTACTATATAAGTTTATCCATTTGGCACTAATGCAAAAAAAATATAAATTCTAATACGACAACGTTCAAGTGAAATGCTGATGAAAGTAAAACACAACATACAAATATTATTAGAATATTCTTTTTTTCTGCTGAATTTCACTTAAATACTTTGTTAATCTTTCAAAAACATCCTGAAAGACAGTCCCATTAGCCCAACTAGACCTAGCATACTTCTTATATTAATCATTTCCCAGTTCCTTGTTTTTTTCTCGTTCAATATATTAATTCCACTTTCATTCCTATTTTGAAAATATAAAACAATCCTCCTTTTATTTTAATGATGACATAAGAAAATAAGTTTAAATTTGTTTTAAGATTAGATGTAGAATAGGAAACGCCATTTATGTGAACATTTTCTATTTGGAACAATCCAACTGTATCTTAGAAAACTGACAAATATGCTCAAAAATCTTTCATTTCTTTACAAGTACTTTTAAAAATCATCTCACCAGTTTATATTATAATGTGAATCCACGGAAAATTAGCATAAATGAAGTGCAACTTTTTTATGGATAAAAACCTATGCTTAAGAATTGTGCTATAGCTGACCTGTGCTCCTGGACTACAGTTAATAAATTATCTCATACATTTAGTTCTAATTTGCATGGAAATTCTGAAGACAGAAGGGATTTAGTCCGATCATTCACAGATTAACAATCTACTGTAACTACCTGAACTGCCAGGAAAAGATCTCTCTATAGCTTTATATGCAATCAATGATTACTGATTTGAGTGAGAGGGGTACGGGGGCAGAGGCATGAGGCTACCTGAAACTGCAGTTCTGTATCTCAAAGCTATGCTCACATACCTCCAGATGCTCATATTCCTGGAATCATTTGGATTTCTATATAAACTGTCTCATTTGTGAGAGACAGCATTTGACATATCAATATGGTTGGGCCAAATTCCATTTACAGAGAATATGACCGAACAGTCTTTTACTGTTCCCTATGCTTTGGATCAGACAAGTTTAAAATATTCCTCTTTTGTTAATGAATATTAAATCTATAGGTTCCTATTTGGTTTCTGATGTTAGAGTACTTACTGTAGACTCTTTTCTTATTTAACCTCCATCCCTAATTTGCTCTTCTAATACCATCAGGGAAATACGCAATTGTATAATCTGCCTGATATTTCAGGGTCTCTTTTCCAGTGTTAACAGGCTAATTATATTTTAGCTAGGTTGTAAAGCTCTGATGTATGTATTAGCGATTAAAGGGCTTAGTAATAAGAAATGAGGACACCAAAGGAAATGATGACTAAGCAAGAATGACGTAAGTATTTGTAGATTGTAAGGAGATGTTTCTCCCAAATTTCTTATTCCAACTTCAGTAGTTTACTGACTGAGCTTATTAGAACTTCTCAGGTTAGAAATAGCTTCTTTGAAGGACATGTTCATTAGTTAATGAACTCATAACTTGATTGTACTATGGTCAAAACAAAATAGTTTATAGGATAGTGTTGCAACTAAAAACAAGGCACTTTACAAACTATCCAATTATAAATTCAGATATGGCAATCAAGTTGACATTAAAATACTGATATAATCTGAAGTGTGATAATAAGATTTCATAAATTCTTTAAAAAAAAAAACAAAAAAACAAATCCTCTACTTTACCCAAATTAAGAGATGACCAATAAAAACAGATGATCTCTCAAAGGCTATATGTTAACTCCAGCCCAAAAGATATATATTTTTTAAATCATTAATTTGATAATATTTAATTATTTTACAAAAATAGCCTAATTTTACATGACATTTAAAAGCACATTTTGTCAATTTTAATTATAGCTATATTCAGGACCAGAACAAATTAAGAGACCGTGGATTTACTTTATTTTTATGTATATTTCTTCACTGGTTGAATCATTGATTGACTTACTCTGAACTAGTTTATGATTCAAATATTTTCTCTTCCTAAATAACTTCATACATCTGGCACATTTGGGAATTAAACTTTTCAGATCATCATCTTTCATGTATATATATAAATTCTATTCTTTTTGTACCTAAACATACAAACATTGGAACACCTCAACTCCTTTTGTATATAAACACATAAGTACTGGAATATCCATTTTGTATTTCTATGAATTCCAGAAGGTCTATTTGTTTTAAATCCAGATTTATATAGACTACGATTGTTCCTTAAGGGAATTATATATATTTAAACAATATGGTCTAAATAAATATTTTGAGTTAGAGACTATTGTGGCTTCAAAGGAAGTTTTATTCTAAATAACATTTTTGAAACGGTATAGAACTTTGACATACTATTTATTCACAACAAAATAGAACCAATGTGATCACTTGCCAACTCACCCACACTTTAAAAAAATAAATTATCATAAAACTATCAAAGCCAGTTAAGCCTCAAAAATGTACATGCTTTACAAGGAGACAGTTGAGAAGAGTAAAAGTGGATAAACTTTCATTTTTATGAGTATATTCATTTCTCCCTTCATTCAGCTAACATGAGTGCTACCCACTCATTGCTGGGCACTATGAACTATAGAAATCCAAAGATGATTAAAAAAGCGGGAGGCAGAAAGGGGACAAGAAAAGTGCAGACCATTTAGTCAGATTGTTCCCACTTATATATGCAGGGACGACCTTATGCAGGTCAGGCTAACTCAGGCTATCAACCCCTCCATGCCTCCAGGATCCTGATTCATCAAGAATGTCCTGTAATTCTTTCCTCCATTCTTACGTGACCAGCATCCCCCAATCCCCACAAACAACAATATTAATAAATTTTCTTCAGACTGCAACTTATTAAAAGTAATTTTTCCTTCAGCTTACCTTTACCATGAATTTCTTGAAAGAAAAATCCATGCACCCACCACGCAACTGCTTCCACTTCCTCACTGCCACCTACATTTTAATTTTGCAATCTGAATTCTGTTCCACATGTTCCTGAAACTGCTTTCTCCAAGAGGAATGTTCTCATCACATCTGTTCCCTTATCCTGGTCTTTGTCCTCCTTAGACCTCAATGCAGCTTGCGGCACTAACTCTTCTTCATAAAGACCAACTATCCTAGTTTTTCTGGCAATAACTTCTCACTCTCTTGCCTCTGTAAATAAATACAGGTGTTTCCCATGGCCAGGTTCTACATTCTTTAATTTGGCAATTTCATCCCCTCCTACAGCTTCAAATATCATCACTATGCAAAAACCATCTCTTTGGAGCCAAGAACTGGGTTAAGTGGCAGGAAATGGATGGCAGAGTCCCTATGCTCAAGGATTTCACAGTCAGAGTTTGAGGCCAGTAGGGTTTAGAGGAGAGACCCTAAGAACAGAAGGAAGCCCTTAACCAAGTTTAAGAAACACCATCTCTCCTTTTTTATTCCTCTGCCTTTGCTTCTACCAAAAGGTAGGATTTATTTATTTACTTCTAACAGTAAACTATTACCTGTTATCCATAATAGTTAGATTTACTAGATATTTGCCATTTTCCAGATCTTGTGCTAAAAACTTTACAAACATCAACTTTCTTAATCCTAAGAAACTACCACGAGATTGGTACTATTATTACCTTTATTTCACAAACATGGAAGCTGAGGTAGAGATAATTAGGTATCTTGCCTAAAGTCGCTCAACTAGTGAAGTCACAGGAATGAGACCCAGGTCTGTGTGAGCTCTCTCTCTGACTGGAAATCTTGATTTAAAATCCTATTCACAGTTAAGCACAGCCCCTCTACGTGCCCACCATCAAACCCCCACTGTGTACTTTTAACTCCTACCCATCTTTCAGACTGCAACTCAAACATTACTTCCAATTCCCCAGGGCAGTTGCCCTCACCTCCCAATCATGGCAAGTTCCCCATCGGTTTCCTGTTTCACAAGGAATCTTTCTGTCATAGCATTTATCGCAGTTGTGAACATTACATTAATAATTTATCTATGTGTTTTTATAATCTATTACAGACAAATACAATGTTATATTTATACATTTGTGTGATTATTTGACTGAGGTCTATCTCCTCATCTAAAGTTTAAACTCCATGAGGGCAGGGCCATATGTGTTGGGTGCTCAAGGCACCTAAAGAAACACATAATTTTCTGAGCCCCTCCTCATCTGTAAAATGAGGGTAACAACATCACACGAATGTCAAAAGACTTAAATGAAATAATAAATATAAAGTATATGGCACTGTGCCTAGCAATAGTAAAAGCTCGATAAACCCTTTATGACCTCAAGAAACTTTCCACAAATAATATTTGAATTATTTTTTCCTTATGATTCTTCCCAATGTATTAAGTTTTTCCAACACCTTGTAAAATGCTTAACACATATTTAGTCTTAATTAATAAATGAACACTTTGACATACATGAGGCCATACTATTCATACTATAACCCTCTACAGTGAGTACGACAGGGATTATTAGTTTTAATACTGCGGTTCAGATATGTTTATATGGGTGTTTCATAGCTCTTAAATGATAGGGTAAATTTCCCAATTATTAATCAGTTTATTTCTATTACTCATAGAAAAAGGAAGAAAACATACAATTAAAACCAGTATATTATAAAAAACATTCAAAAGTATCTCAATTACATGAAGTAGGCCAATCTAGTATAAAAATATTTGATCCAGTTTTGATCAGTAACACTTTTATATTTGAATATTAAATAAAAGCACATTTTAAAGTATTTGGATGAATTCCAAAGCCCTACTCAAATAACAGATTCTGTTATCATTACAATTGAAGTCCTTTCAGCTTTATTATACTCATAGCTGGTTTGAACTCCACAGATATATGTAAACTGAACATCTATCTTCTTACCAAATGGCATTTCTCAGGAAAGTACAGAATGATGCTTCGGCTTATAGTTAATGTATCTCACAGAAGAACTATACACAACGCTAATTAATTAATCTTCTATTAGTTGTTCTTTGTTTGGGAACATTTACACAATTTACCTGAGAAAAAATAACAAAAGGCAAAAAATAAGGCTACGGGGCAAAAAGAAATATAAAACACATACTCTGAAGGAGCAACCATAGAAAGAAAACCACCCCCACCACCCACATACCAAAAAAAATCCACTAAAAATAAAACTAATTTCAGTTCTGGGTTTTGTCTTTCCACAAAACAAAACAAAACAACAACAAAAAACTATTTGCAGGGAGTAAAACGTTCATTAACCCTGACCAAATCTCCCATATATAACTAAAAATCCACTTTCTCCTTGTTTATTTCTAGGGATGATACCAAGATTTACAACTTAGATTATGAAATCCTACTTCAAACATTTAAAAATGTTTAACAGTTAAATACATGAACTACATTTAAGACAATTATAGAAAAGACTAATGATTAATACAGCATCCATTCTATCAGTTTCTACTGTAAACTTAGGTGGCATGATCTAGGTGTATAAATTAATTGGCTATATGAATATCAGTGACAAGGTTCACTGTCTTTACTTTTAACAAGAACAAATTTCTTAATAAATTGAATTTTCTACTTTGGAGGTTGCAAGTAAGTATCACAAATATGTAGAACTGGCCAACCATTCATGAGGATACAAAGTAGTCTATGTTATAATTAACTTTTACTAATTCATCACTGCATATGTTATTCACTTCTGAACATATGAATCTTTTTATTGGGCGGGAAAATTATCCTTCAAAGACTTCTATCTAACAATATGCAAAAAAATACTATAGAAACTAACTTTTCCAGGATTGTCACAGATTACACTGTAGTAATTACAAAAAAAAAAACAGCCACCAAGCATGATGAACGAGAGGGGTGTTCTACATGACCACCAAAAAGATGCAGAAAAATTAAAAAAAAAACAGCCACCAAGCATGATGAACGAAGAGAGTGATCTTGTACATGACCAAAAAGATGCAGAAAAATTAATAGGACTTCCACAGACATTTATACACCTTGTGTATGAGAATCTAAGACAGTACTTTCAAGCACTGTCACAAAGGTTCTAAAGAACTCACATGATAGTGGTGGTGATTAAGTCAGAAAATAGCACCCTGTATAATTTTCAGGACAGTTTTTTCCCTTCCATTGTCACATGGCTGGTACATAAAACTACTGGAAAAGAAACAACTTTCAAAAGAAGTACTATGAATATTGGCTAAGACTTGGAACATCTATATCGTATTGCCTTTTTAGAAGAATTCAATGTCCTGAATTTGGTCAAGTTACAGTGTAGACCGAGCAAAGAAATTTTTTTTTTGCATGGTGGACAGCTTCTGAGCTTACTTATGACCAACATAAACTATATGACTGCACGAGAAATTTACTTTTACTTGATTATAAAGCTCATACACAATGAAAGTAAAAGTATATCCTACAATATTTTGTAATCAGGTAGCAAAACAATACAAAAAACTGTGAGTTAGGTAGACATAGCGCATTAATCAAAAGACTCATGTTTTAAATAACCAAATACGTTTTATAACTTTTATAACCTAAAAAGTCTTATCTCACTCTGACCATGAGACTATTAATATCAATCTATAGTTTGTAGTAAGGTATGTTTTCTGTATTTCTACAGAACACATAAATCTAAATTTGAATGGGCAATGTTCACAAGAAGTGATCATCAGTGATTATAAAGTATACTGTAAAAGTTAGAGTGTTAGACTGCAATGTAAATGCCATTATTCATAAAATAATAATAATAACAGGAAATGAGAAGCAATGAAGTTATTTCTGTGGCTGTCTGAATGGCAAAAATTCATATACTGGGAAATTATAGTAAAAGTATTTATCTTATTTGGTGGTAAAATAAATGAGAAATCAAAGAACAACCCTTTGATAGAAGGTTCCTTAAAATCGGTCTGTTTTTAATGTCATATAAATAAAAAGCAACCTGATCAAAATGATCATTTTGCTGTATCTATGTGCTGTGAAATTTCTTGATCTCTTTTCAACAATTAGATCTTGTCACTAAGTAAAAGATTTAAAAACAAATGGTCAGTACAGACTCACTACATCATCTTTACAATAAACACATCAAAACAACTGAAAGATATTCACTGGGCAAAGGTGGCCTTTGAAAGTATTTACTGTTAAAAATTAAGAGATTTAAAAACCTTATTTTGAGTTTGCTTTAAAAGGTATGATTCCCTCTATCAACTGGCATATGGATAAACAAAATATGGCACATCCATATAATGGAATATTATTTGGCCATAAAAAGACATGAACTATTGATACAAACTACAATATGGATGACCCTTGAAAACAATATGCTAAGTAAAATAAGCTAGTCACAAAAGACCATAGAGTATATGATTCCACTCATATGAAATGTATGGAACATAGAAATCTGTAAGATAGAAAGTAGTTAGCGGTTACTTTGGGCTTCCCTGAGAAGATAGTGGCGGGGCAGGGAGGTGGCAGTGGCGGGTAGATAGCTAAAGTTTTCCTTTTTGAGGTGATGAAACTGTTGCAAAAATGACTGTGATGATGGTTGCACATAACTGTGACTATGCTAAAATCCACTGAATTGTACACTTTAAATGGGTAGACTATATGGCATATGAACTATATCTCAATAAAGCTGTTTAAAAGTGGGGAGAGCAAAACCCACTGCATCGCTTGGTTTCTTTTAGTAGTGTTAAATCATTTAATTCATAAAGTACTATTTCCCCAGAAGACAAAGTGGCATAATATCCATCTTTAACCCAGTAGGACTTCAATATACAAATGATAACTTTAAATGGGTAGACTATATGGCATATGAACTATATCTCAATAAAGCTGTTTAAAAGTGGGGAGAGCAAAACCCACTGCATCGCTTGGTTTCTTTTAGTAGTGTTAAATCATTTAATTCATAAAGTACTATTTCCCCAGAAGACAAAGTGGCATAATATCCATCTTTAACCCAGTAGGACTTCAATATACAAATGATAAGTGAGTGAATAAACAGAAGGAAAAAAAAAAAAAAAGAATTTCACTTCTCCTTAAATTTGAAAATACTTTCTACTTTGAAAATGTGAAAACCTAATCTATCCATTTAAAAACTGACAATTTTTAATTTGCTGTTACTTTTCTATCGTGAAAATCCAGGATATCTTCAAAATATATTGGGGAGGAAGGGACATCTCAGTTACAATGTGCAGCTTATTAATATATTTAAAAGACTAAGAGAATTTGTTTCGAATTGATAATAGTGAATACCGTCATATATACTAGCAAAAATATTCCTCAACTTTGTGTGATGAAAAAATTACTTCAGCAAAAGTCAAGAAATAAACTTGGTTTAGGGGGAGGAGGCAAAGAGGGAAAACTATAAACTTCTGAGTAGATGTTTATATACGAGTGTGAATGTTTCTATGACTATGTGTGAATACATAAATACAAACAAGGAGAAAGGGACATAAATAAAGGCACATAAATTTTCACAGACATGGATCCAATGAGCATCTATAGTCATTATCTTACGACCACAACCTACTATCAATCGACATGAGGAAGACCCCATTTAAATAATTTAGGTGTTCAGAGTAAAAATCAACAGCGGGATATAGCCAATTATATAAGGAAAATACCCAGGCTTCTATGGCATCAAAGCATATGTAGGCTTCAGAGTGCGTGTGTTATGTTTTTCTCCCCGCAATTAAATTAGGCCTATGGTAATATAAGCTATTTTGTTAGGCTATTAGTAATATTAGAGAAACGGGAAATGAAAAGGCATTCCAATTTGGGCAGAAAAATTTTATTTTCTTACCTAACAGTTAACAATTAAGATATTCCATTTATTGCCTGTATGCTTACAAATTTTACAGACTATTTAGGCAGCTGTGATAACATAACTAGAAAGGAAATATTCTTTCCATGAACACAGCTATCATCTAATTGAAAATAAGGGGTTAGCTCACTATAAAAAATATTTTAACTAAACTCAGTCTACATTTACCAGAATATATAACTATATAAGTAGTCAATGCACCTCTGATATATGAATGCTAAGTAATAATCATCTCATTTCATCTTAATGTTGAATCAGCAATTTTGTATTCCACTGATATACATTTTATTCATTTTCACTAATGCAATTTGAAAGGTGGTAATGTGATTACATTTCTCTGTGGCATTCATGAAAACAATTACTAATATAATATGATAGGGAAGACGTTAATAAGGAAGGGATTTATAATGAGATGCAAGAAGATTTATAAACCTTTAAGCACTTACAAAGAAATACTCCTCATTAGGTAAGAAGCAAAACAAGATAAAAAGATAAAAACCTAAATTCTGGTATTTCAGAAGCAGCTTCAACCCTGGGAAGAACGATTTGCATGATGATGCACACTTTGGTGACCAAGCAGAGATGTGCAAGAGTAACCCAAGACGTGGCCTATGTTGTGTCAACTGTAAGACATCATCCTAAATTGATGTCTCTCCTTTGCAGACAGACAACATGGGAAGGACTCCTTTAAGGAAGGAGTCCCTCTAAATCTTTATCCTTTATAATAGGAGCCAGCCACATTATTTCAAATTCCAAAGCACAGTAATCAATCCATTTACCAAGCAGGAGCATAAGGAAGATGACCTTTTAACTAAATTTACTCTTCTAGGTTAGTAAAAAGAATCTACCCCAGTGAAGCAACAATGAAGACAGTTGTATTTCAGAACATATCCTTTCAAATGATAATTCTGATTATCCAGGCCAATTGACACAGCCTTTGTGAGACTACTAATACCCCACGTTTGTACAGTGCTGTGAAGCTTGCATAATACTTAAAATACATTCTTGTATTTAATCACCAAAATCCCCCAAATTAGAGATTTTTCAAACAGCAGAAAATGAGGCTCTGATATGTCCTTAAATGGCTACAGACAGTAACCCAGGGCTCTTTCCATTCTGCCAGTATGAGAGGCAAGGATCTGAACAATCCCTTTCTACCCTCCTCCACAGTGAACCTTTCTCAGATATTTTTTCAGTTCCAATAGGCATTTAAGACCAAAAAGGAGATGTGGATGAAACTATACACAAAGGGAGAGGAGTGGGTGAAGGTTTGAGCAACTTGAAAAGACAGGGAAACTGCTAAGTAAGCAGTTAACAATACTAGGATATTCTACAAACAAAATGGTATATTTAAGAGAAAGTGACTCTGAACAGCTTTCTATAGAGTCTTTAAATGGTTATATTAAGAAAGTCCAAAATATGAATAAAGTAAGACAAAGTATTCCCAAGAACACTTGGTTTATTTTACATCATCTTACTTTCACCTGTCTTGGGACTGTCCATTGGTAGCTTATCTCGTTGTTACCAAACATTTTAATATCTTCCATTATGCGTATAACTGTGCATCATAATTATGTCTATGGAAGAATATGTTTCTTTGCCCGAGAGCAGGTCACCTCAGGAATCATACCTATTACAAATAATAATAATGATATGATGAATGTTATTTATGTTAGGTCACAGATTCCCCAAAGACATGTGCTGAGATCTGGACTGGCTTCATTAGAGGGTCATATAAATCACTAAAGGTACATCTTGATTTTTACCACTGGCTACAGTCATTGAAATTTTTCAAGTGAAACCTCTCAGGTAATACATTTTTAAAAAACACAAATATAATATTATCATTTCTTGAAAAAGGTGATTTTCTCAAATTCAAAAGGCTATATTCAGATGCTCAGAGAAATCCCACAAATTTTTACGGACTCCATAAGCATCTGAGGGGAAAATGTGCCCTTGGGTGTTGAAAAAACACTATTCTCTTTTCTCTTTTAAGGATTAGTTGGTTTAAAAGACAAAGAGAGACATGTATTTATAGAGAAAGATAGCAAAGAACAGACCATCTAGCTGCTAACAAATGCTTCAACATCCCTGAGCAAACGGAGAGACCTATGCGATAGCTGTCAGGAACTCTGAGCTAACTCTCAAAAATTAAGAAATAAATAGAAAAGCATTGTGGAAATAGAGGGAGTCTTCCAGAACAATGTTAATGTCATCTTGGGCATGTGGACTGGGGTCACGTGTGTGTCAGCTGAATCAACATAATGGGCTATAACAGCTTCGAAGCAGATAATATGGTCCACTGGGTCAATAATCCGTGAACTAAGAAGGATTTACTTGATAGACTATAAATGGTTCATAAGAACTCAAGAATCACTCCATCAGATCAAAAATCCAATTTTCATATGGTGCCTTTCTACGAATTAGCCAAAAGAAAGTAATAGCTCTGAAGGACTTCAAGGTCTATCAGTTAAAAATTTACTTTTCAAAGAACAGTGCAGAGGAGGAAGTAAGAATTAAATGTTTCCCCCCTCTATGCCCGTGAACTAACCTATTTTAAGGGGAAAAAATATATATATTTTATGATGGAAAGCTAATATACCACAGGAAATATTCAAGGGGCTTTTCACATTTTCCTATGGGTGCTTGACTCTACGGAACCAAACAAATGAAATGTACACACACATGCATTCATTCACTCTCTCTCTTTCTCTCTCTCTCTCTCTCTCCCTCCCCCTTCTCTCCAACCCCATCCCCACCCTCGTCTCCACATACCTACATATGCTATTGATAAGTAAATTACAAAACACTATTGCTAGTGTAGAAACATTTAAAAATGAAGATTCTTATTTTATTTTTGTTTCTCTACATGGTTTGTAATGTGGGTCTGCTGTGTGAGGCCTGTGGAGATAAATAGATACTGGCAAACTCATCTTCATGTATGGAATAGTAGGAAAATAACTACAAAAGGTAAACAGTAAAAACTACAGTATGTTTTTAACATTTAAGAGAGAGAGGAAAAGGTCAGTTTCTTGGATGGTTAGAACTTATATAGCCAGGGTTCACAGGTAACTGCAACTTCTGCCCACTTTAGAATGCAGAGAAATAGTAGCCTTTACCCTGTATCTGTGAATTTGATTACATAGTCACACTAGGTGATAGTAGTTGCAGATTAATTTTTTTTTAATGTAAGCCTATCTATGTGAATAATTGTATTTGCTAAGTTCATGGCAATGAAGAAAAGCAGAGAAAAATGCTCCAAAAATATAACAGGCTGTAATTAGGCTTCTTAACAAGAAAGAATTCCTTTACTAGGGAAGAAAATGTGATCTATCACCTCTTGCTCTCAAAATACTATTAGCCTCTCTTCATCATAAGGACAACAAGAAGGAATCTTTTTCTTTTTTACAGGAATAACACTGAATAAAACAATAGATGTTTTTACATCAAAGTGTATTAGCTATTGACATAAGCTCAGTTCTCTTAACTTTTACGCAAGGGAAAGAAAAATTCCAATAACTCTGAAATAGACAGATAAAACTTTCTCTGTGGCTATGGCCATGTACTATTATATGTAACTGCTTATTTTTAAAAAGAGCCTTATTGGTACTCTCCGAAGTATTTTCTTTTACACATAGCTTTATCCTATAATTTTGTCCCTGTTGGGCACGCTGCCTAAATTTAAACACAAACAGTCAAGCAATGAAGAAACATTAACACATTTACTGTGAACAAAAACTCCCAGTTGTACAGTGAAATTTTAATACATTTCAACTTATCTCTTTTACTAATGGGGAGAGTACAAACCCTGCAGGAATTCGCTCTGCAAACTGGTAATTACAGTAGACTCACTTTTTTATAATGCATATGTATAGTCAGACACAAAAAACCCTGGCTGCCCTTTTGATGTAGGTTACAATAAGAATGTTTTAAAAATTATGAAAATCTAGAGCAATTCTAAAGGAATGCATTATTTTATGGAAAACTGTCTTTTAATTCATATATGGACACAAATAGACATATATTTAGATATTTGCTTTGTACATCAGAAGGCATAATCTTTATCAGCATGTACTTTTATGTAATTTTCCCCATAATCTTAATGTACAAAACAAATCCATTCCTTTTTTTACAAAGCTAGATGTGATTTTGAATATCATAATTTGTCTATAACATAAAGATGACGTTCTTTCATTCCATGCTGGTTTTCCTATGTGTCTCCTCTAGTATAGAGGATTTAAATCTATATTTTGAGATCTCTTACAATCTCTTCATTAAATAATTAAGGATTTCAAACCAAAAATTTGTCTCTTAGTATAGGAATAAGTACCCCTTGGTTAAAAAGACCCTATGTACATACCTGTAGAGAACAAGAACCACACACTGTAATATTAATAACAGAAGCACAGAGAGTTGACGGAAATGAAGTAAAATTTCTGTCGCTATTCACATCACTTGCTAAACATTTTACATTTAGCTATCAAATTTCTGGTTCTGTAACAACTTTCTAAGAAATTGAAATCTGACAGACTGCTGAGAGGCTATCAATATATAATTTACGCTAAACTCATGGTTCTAAGTATTGGCATACAGGGGAAAAATGAAAGCAGAGAATGTTTTTAAGTAGACATAATTTTTGTAATATTTTGTAAATTTCAAAATAATTAAATGAATTTGCTAAAATGTCCACCTGTGACGGAGTAGCAACTATAAATTCCAGGGGTATCTATCTGAAAATGAAAACTTATAATATTCACATAAAACATACAACATATACTACAAAGTTTTACAAAATATGCAAGTGGCTATACAGAAATCATTTCCTGGCCTCCAGCTTGAGATAAGAGAGTGATGAGAGGTAAACATTCTTAGTAGGCTTGGCTGTGGCAGAATCCACTCAGCATTAGAGGGAAGAAACATTTTAGATATATTAGAAAAACTATCCTATTCTAAGAATGCATACCTAGCTCTTCTTCTAGGTAATATCAGTGACATTCTGACCTTAGGTCTCCCTGTCATTACAGAAAAAGAAAACTCTCTCCTATTACCATCTCTTTGCTCCCTAAGGCTACTTATATAATAGTGCCCAAAACCAAAAGAGAAAGAGAGAGATGGAGGGAGAGAGGGAAGGAGGGAGGAAGGAAGGGAGGAAAAAGTGAGAAAGGAGGGAAGAAAGAGAAAGAAAGAAAAGGAAGAAAAAAAGAGGTAAAAGAAAAGAAAACCAGGCTTGTCACAGTTCACGATCCAGACTTTTAGGCACTGGCTGTCACAGGCAATGCATGTATCCTTGTGCAACACCTACTGCTTCTATCTGGCAATGAAATGACACACTTCCCATTTTATAAAATGCTAAACGTTCTATCTGTGTGCATGTGTGTGTGTGTACATACACACACACAGATACACACATAGATACACACACACACACACATATAGTCAGTTTTACAGCTGTCCTTTTTCTTTGATTCCAGTGTTACTAAAAATTTCAAGTAACTTGTGGCTTTAATATGAATAAATTAACAGAAGTATACCTCAAGGACAGCTAGATGTAAAACTTCAGCCTCTGCAAAATCCATTCGCACTGTATAAACAAACACAACTGAACATTAAAGAGCAACACCTCTAAAATGTATGTGGTCTGTAACAAAGCATTCATGCCCTCATTTGCTAAGTCTATTACTCCAAAGACACTGCTAGAAGTTGTGAAACACAAACGAATATAACATCTGCTCCCTCATAACTGAATTTTGAAGGCAAAGTGACCAGAGATGAGTTTAACACCAACCATGCTCATGTAATTTGAAGGGTTAAATCATAATTCTTGTGCTATAGTGATTTACAACTTTCTTAGGGTCAAAAGGAAAGTAGAAATTCAATATTCTAATTCCCATACTACAAGCACAGTGATGGATGTGAAAGAAAGCCTACAGAAGCAGCCCTTCACGACAAACATACACACCCTTCCAACACCTTCTCCAAATGAATGGGTTGCTAGATTTGTCTTTCAGTAAAGGTAAAAAGTAGGTTGAGGGAATCAATTTGAATTCATTGCACAGGCTGATGAAATCCTCCCAATCGGCTTTCCTGCTGTGGAAAGGAATGAAATGGTCCAACTATTATAGAATCTTGTTTAATACATGAAAAACAAGTAATATATCAAGTATGTTCACACTTTTATACACTTCAAATTTTCTTTAATGATTTAGAGGGCATTTCCATATGTTGTCGTGCCTCCACCTCTTCAAGTTCTGTCAGACAGTCAATATATTATTGGATGACTGGATGATCAAATACACACAAAGCTTTGGTGGTATGCAAAGAATGAAAAAGGAAGACAGCAGCAACCAACAATGTTTTACTGCATTTATCATTCACCCACATTCAAAACTCTGATATATAAGAAACCCATACCTAGCCCACATTATGTATTTTAAACAATCTAAGAGAGACTCTAGATGACCACAGACACTGCTATTCATGAAACTGGACATCAGTGTCAAAAACAAACAAACAAAAAACAAACAAAAGACATAGCACAAGTTGGTTTTCCACAAAGTACCTCATAGTTTTATTTGTTTTGACTGTTTCCTACACTATTTACACAATTAGCATGTTTTATTTAGGTGAACCATAAATAGATCATGAAAGCACAATTCAATGTGATTTCACTGAAACATTATCTGAATATCTATAGAGCTGGCAGTGCACGTTTTAATATTTTATGTTTGATCATATCCAGTATATATGAAGCTATTATTTTAATTGTAAAATATATTACCTGTGTTCAAGTTAACACTAAGGCATAGCTGCCAGATGGTATGCCCTGGATATAAGTAAAGTAGGAGTGGTAGAATTTTAAATGGGTGTGTATTTGCACAATATTACTTTCTTTTAAAATACTAGTCTGCAGACATATTCAGCTTTTTACCTCTTACCTAGAGATTAAACAATTTCAGAGTTTGACTATATGAGGGTTATCTAGCAAAAATCTAATTATCAAAACATCATTTGCAAAATTTATCTCCATGAAAAATATTTTAGATTATGTCAATTCATTGAAATAAAGATCCCCCCCCCAATTAATCTATTTGCTTAATTTTAAAAAGTTGATAGGGAGGAAATATCCTCTGATGCTGCAAGTAGAATAAAGTGGTAGTGTTATAGCAGCTACTAAAGCTTGTTTGTGTGTGAGGCTATTATACTCAGTTAATAACTTGAGGCTCTCTGCACACAGGTGTCAGCTATGTTCCTTTTCAGTTGCGAAAACAAAACATATAAAGAACAAGGATGAGAAATGTAAAACGTGTGTTAATAATGCCTCCAATGAGAAACTGCTTCTTGCTTTAATTTGGAATCACAGAAAGTAGAGCTGGTATACCTTTTATTATTTAGACATCTTAGACAGAGCAAAGGGAGTTTTACACTGAAGGTGAGATTTACCAATGTGCTGAGAAAACAAAATTTTTTATCACAATCTCATCTTTTGCTATGGGTCATGTGTTTCCACTTCTTTAAAAACAAAGCAAAACAAAATTCTTATCTATTAAATATAAAAGAGAGCAGGTGTGTGTGTGTGTGTGTGTGTGTGTGTGTGTGTGTGTGTGTGTGTGTGTGTGTGTTTTAGAATCATCCATGGCACTTTATGCAGTTATCCAGGATCACACTCCAGAATTAATGAAGTAGAATCTTAAGTACACTTGCACAACCCCAAGAGGGAGTGAGCCTCATCAAATCTTGCACCCTGAGAATCCTCACCCTAGTCTCGGCCTTATAATTGTTAATATTATTGTTGTGCTGCTAAGAGGTATGAAACCATGCTAAGAACTAAACAAATGGACAAAAAGCAGATGGTCTGTCTGAAGGACTTCGGGGGTAAAGGGAAATCCCAAACTTGTTCCACATCCCTTTGGGCATTGTGAAGAAAGTAAGCAGTTTCCTGAGGAAGACCTCAGGAGCTTTTCCAAAGTTAGAAAGCAAAGCCTCTCACAGGGAGCTGTGGGCCAAGCCAACTGCTGAAGCAAGTTCCTAATAGATACTCCTGACCCTGAAACTGATGGAGAGGCAAAGAGAAGCTGGGGAGGGCCAGGGTCTGGGCACCTAAATGGCTATCCATTTTCATTTTAAATGGATGCAGGGACGAGGCATAAATGATTAATATGACTAATCAATTCCCTTAGTAATTCCCTTCCTTCCTACCACCACCACTCACTAATTTTTCAATATGCATTTAAGAAAGTAGAGAGTCTGCCTACCACTGGCAATGGTTGCAGTTAACACTTTTCTATAAATGGAAGGCAGGTAATACCTGTACATTTTAAAGTAATGCATAGGAAAGTGCCCAGCACAGTCCATCTGATATATATGCTCAATAATGTTTCTCTTCCCTTCCCAGTTCCCTCCTTTGTACACAATCACTGAAATATGGAAGCCATATACAAGAATCAAGTTTTGACATACTTAAAAATTTCTAAGGACAGGGTGCTAATCT
>NW_006441071.1:3629469-3644560 GCF_000325575.1 Pteropus alecto | reverse complement strand
AAAAAAAAAAAAGATAAGAAACATGTTAGTTTATTAGAGGCATAAAAATCTGAGGTAAAGAGTGGTCTGTTTATTTACTCTGTTTACTAATAATTTTAATTACATAATAGAGATTTTCACAGGTAAGTGATATTTGAAAGATCCAATATTATGAAAGGTGAGGATATCATCCCATGATATGGTTTTCAGCAATTTTTGAATTTTTCCCCAAGTCAAGTATCAATGCTGAAGATGATATACACTGCAGGAACAGGGGTCAGAAAAGGAAAATCAAAACATGTGTACCCACCAGCAAAATTTAAGAAAAAGTCCTTCCCTCGGTGCCACACGCCCCATGAGTGCACCCAATGTATGCCCATGCAGGCCTGCTTTCACAGCTCTGGGTCAAGAGCAATGCCAATTAGTGTCAACTGTGATGGGGTTTTAGAGATGCAGCCCTTTGTCTTGAAGGAAGTGGGCTGCAACCACCAACTTACTGTACAGAGGCAACCTAACAACCCATTAGATGGAAATGACTTTTCAGCCACTTCCTCCAGGGACTACATCAGAAACTGATGGCTTAGACAGATGGGAACATTTTTACATTTCTGTATTAACTGCATCCAGGAAGGTGGATTTTTATCATTTAATGCTGCCCAATCCTCATTTCATTTCCTTTCTTCCGTGTTATTCCTCATTCCCTATAATATTGATATACAATATTACCTAATAAAATGGTGAACTAAATACTTTAGATACAGAGGGAGCTATCTCACTGTGTGTATTAAGAGCATTCTAAGGGCCAATCACTAAAACTTTTGTGAATTGCTAAAAACAAGAAATTTCATTACTGGAATACTGTTCTGGAGTAACATTCTGTGTTTTGAAAAAAATACTAATAGTTATACCTTTTATGCTTCCAACTGTCAAATTAGTATTAGATTTTACTAAATCTATCAAAAAGCAAAGCAATCCTATTCCTTAGTCCATAAAGAATGGTGTTAAGTACTGCAAACAGGAATGTTCATCTTTTTGTTGCAAAGTCAAGGCTGGGGCTCTCATCCAGCATTGTATTAATTGGGTATGTGTTGTTTTAGTAATGAAAATAAAATTTACTTCCATTCGCAGCATGAAATAGAATGGTAATGTTATACAAGAAAACTTGCAATCAGTTAAAATTTAAATTTGCACATTCTTTAAAATGTAAATGAAAAACAAACAGATTTATTGAATGCAACCCATGTAAATACTTGCTGAATGTTTAACAACCAGGTTTGTCCTAACTAATCCATTCAAAAGCCACGTGCAAAAGTGCTCAGCTGAAGAATATCATTTTGAAACATTAAACATCCATGTACATAAACATAATCATCAATAAGCAGATCTCAATCACTTTCAGAATAGAGATATCTAACAATCAGAACATCCTTTTTGGTCCAAGATGCTTCAGTTTGGACAAAACCAAAAGGAGATAGGAGGATGGAAGTATTATGAAATCTGGCAATAACATGAGGTTTTTCAGTAACATTTTAATTTTAGGTGGGCTTCAACATCTCAAATCTGCTGTTGGTGTTTCTGCTCATAATCTCAGCTGAGTTTACTAATGCAGTGAGAGATGTAAAGTTCTCTTTCTTTCTGTTTAGATTTTCTTTAAAAGCTTTCTCAAGCTCCCTCTTAAAAAATCAGATGTCTTATAAAACATCTAACATGGAATATTCTGTCACAGTCCTGATTAAAACATGTTTAGAAATTTCATATAAATTGTCAATTTCTTTCCTTGCTCAAATCAAATATAAAAAGATATAAAGGTATATAAACTCTAGTAAATAAAGCTTTGTATGAGTTTGTATACTAAATAAAATCTTATATAAATAATATTAAAGGTCTTGAGTTTTATTGATTTGGATGTTGGCAAGATAGTCAATTCTTTTTATCTTGTTCAAATTTGTTTAGTCTTAAAAACACTAACAGTATTCCTCCTTTTTCAACAGAAGTGTAACTTATAAAGCCAGTATCTAGGCACCATCTTAATTAGATCTCTCTCTCTCTCTCACTTTCTCTCGCTCGCTCTCGCTCTGTCTGTGGATGTTCATGAAGATTTTTAAATTTTTTAATAAAAGAGAATCAATGCTCTGTTACTATTCATTACATCCCAACACTTTTTAATTTTATGATACCAACGTTGGACTACTATGTTTAATTTTTAAAAGCTACCATGACATAATTCGAATTCAAAGCAAAATTCATAAAAGTTTCAGATATAAATTCTTTTCAATTAAAAAGGTCTTGCAAAATAGTGGTAATGGTTGCACAATAATGTGACTGTACTAAAAGACACTTTAATGAATTTTTTTATGTGGATTTTACCTTGATAAAAAAAATAGACCTTGTAAAACTAAGACAAAAATACTTCTGAGTGTCTGTTTTTATGTGTTTGTTTTAGTTACACTAATAAGGTTACTATACCAAACTAATACCCCCAGGCTCTAAACAAACCACTAGGCTTTACTATCTCAAAGTTTTAAAACCTTTATTCATGTCCCGTAACTGCTGTGAAGTAACAAGTGCTACATAATTTTTTTTTCTTTATTTAAGGTTTAAAATGGCCTGAATTTAAGTTTTTCTTATTGTCAGAGAAAGAATCCAAAGTGGGAATTTCAGAAAATATGAAACGGTAGTATATTATATTATAGTGCCAAAGTAGGCTGCAGCCATGAAAGACAGTATTTTTAGAATTCAGAATACACATCAATATACTTATATAAAAATTTAAGAGAACTGAGAAAAATATTTTTTTAAAGAGATTCACTTTAAAAGATAATAATAAAAAGAAAAAAAGAAAAAGGTCATTCCAGCAGAGACTATGAAGGAAGGATTAGAGGAGGAAGTACGTACTCAGTTTTAAAAGTGGGATTCACTTTTATAAAAGTAGCATGAAACCTCAGAGAAATAAAAAATTGAGAAAACAAGGAGACGGAGACAATAATAAAGGAATGTAGAGGAAAGGGGATAGTGTTCCTATGAGGTGTCATTTAGATGCAACATAGGACTCAGTCCACACTTGTAAACTTGGTCATAACTATTTCAAATTTGTTAAGTGGTTCACGTCTAAACACAGGGAGCTGTGATAAAGGTTACACTTAGAGAGTGAATAAATAACTTTATGATAGTCTTATGGAATACAGAACAAAAACACAGAATAGAGCTTTTGGTTATCGTACCTTACCAATCTTGTTAAAAATAAGAGAGAGAAACTAAGAACTCTACTTGAATACAGCATTGTGCATTGTGTTCATATATGCTACAGATGCTTTTACTATGGTTTGAGATCCTTTTTAAGACTTCTTGAAATTGGAGGTGATGTTTTCCTATCCTTTTGAGGCAGTTCAGACTTCCAGATGAAAAGCCCCTTAAAATTCTAGTCACTAGCTCTAGTGATCTAAGTTATACACTAACAAAAATTAAAAACTTTAAAGAAAAAAAGAAAGAAAATATGGCTCCCATGAAAGGTAGTGTGGAAGCACAATTTTTAATCAGTCAGACAGGATTTGTGAGACCCCCACGCTTATTCTTATTACCATTATCAACTTCCTGGTTTCCAAAATCCACCTGGTTGAACTGATGGCCACACTGCCAGTAGCAACCACACAGCACTGTTTACAGTGAGCAAAACTTCAAGAAACTTTTTGGCAACTAATTCATACCAGGGGAAGGCAGACAAGAAAAGAGTTCAAAGCCTATGATTAACTAAATCTAACCTTATCCTCCATTTTTCAGGAACAGAAAAAGATTCCATTTGCTGTGTGGCCTTATATAAGTTATTGATGTTCTCTGAGACCCCAATTCTTCATTTGTAACAACAGAATGATATTATTTTTTACACATTAGGTTTTTTCTATACATTAGTAATCATTTGTTTAAAGAGCTTCACACAATGCCAGACATAGTAAATGGCAAGTGAAAATTATTACGAGTATTAATCCTTATCTTACACAAAATAAGCATTGAAGGAAAATATACTTCTGATATAAATAATGTATGGTTCCAGACTTACAGTTTATGTACAATTTGGATATGTCCTCATCATTTACTACATAAGCTGGTGTCATAAAGATAATCTGACAGAAGGAGGGAATCAGACAGACCTAAAAACCTTAGATATTACTTCCAAATCTATCATTCACTTGCATGTGAACTTGAAAGAGGTGAAAATCAAACTCTACACTTTGACTTCCTCTTCCATGACATGTATAAGTCAGATTATGTTCCAAATTTCCAAGCTCTAGGTTTACACATTTTATAATAATATACTTGCTTTTATTATGTGCTTATGCTTCCTAAATATCATACCTTTTCAATCTAAATTTAGTCTCCTGAACAGGAAAAACTTGCTTTTTTGGTGCCTAGAACATTGCTCTGTGAAAAAAAGATGCTCGACACAGGCAGTTTGGGAAGTACAAGGCTGGCTAACTCTGGTCACTGATTGGCTGGAGAAAATGGCACCCCAGGGGGCCTTCCAGAGCCACTACTCACAGGCTCAAACAGCTTTCATAGTAAAAGTTTCAGAAATGCAATCATTAGTTCAACAAATATTTTCTGAGTGCCTACTCTGTGCCAAGAATTACAGATGAAGATACTGTACAGTAAGACAGTATCCTCAATAAACCTAGTTGGCAAGATAAGTAAATATGCAATTTAAAGTACCGTGGGGGGTAAACACAGGGTGCTGTGATGCACAGAGATGGTGTATTTGAACCCAGTTTCCCGGAGAAAGAGACAGCTTCACTGAGGAGAACTGAACTAGGAGCCTGAAGTTCCAAAGAAGAAAGTAAACTCGAGTTGCTCCAAGACAAAGAATTTGAAACTCAACTGGAAGGCAAGCTAAATACAGTGACACAGAAATAAGTACACGTACACCCTGCTAAGAATAAGACTGAACTTCATTCTTCTCACTTTAGAGAAATGGAGCAACATCTCCTAGTCTCGCTTTCCTTGTGTTACAGGTAGTAAATGAACATAGTTAACATGAATACAAACTATTCAGGAAACAGGATGCATAGTGGTAGCTAGGGGATAGCATATAGAATATATGCTATCGAGCACATTTCTATTCTTGTTCTTAATTCAACCTAATCTGGAGAAAAGTCTTTTCTGTAGGACTCCCAGAAAGATCGGTGTTGTTTTTCTTTGTAGCAGCAGTGTTCCCGCTTCCTGTCATTTCTCCATTAAGTCTTGAATCCCTTACCTGGCTTTCCTTTAGTCTAACCTTTTCCCTTGTTTCCCAGGACTCACTGTCCTCAGTCTTGAGTGAATTGAGAGGTAGAAAAAATAGATTTGACTTTGTTTTGTTTCTATTGTTCTCTGCTTCCCACTCAGTCATTTAAGTTGTCTTTTGTCTAAGGATCACAAGCTCTTAAGAAGGTGAGTCACCTCTATTTTATCCCTTAATAATAAAACATTTATATCTCATACATGTTATGGGTAAACATAATACATATCCCCAACAATTCTATGGGAAAGATCTAGCAACATAATATAGATGTGGTGAGGAACAAGGAAGGGTGGCAAAGCATTCAACACATCATGTAACCACAACCAGAAGGATTACACAGTACAAGGGAATGTACCTAACAATGCAACTTCACTCTGCAGGTCGAACATTTAAACTGCAGATGGATACGCTGAATCCGAAGCATTTTAAATTACACTCATAGAGCAGCATTTGGGAGCCCTCTTTGCTCATCTAATGGTTTTCATGCCTGCCAGATGCACAACTATAATTAGATTCACTAAAACTTGAAAAGAAGGACCAATGAGTAACATTTTTCCTAAATATCCCCAGAAGGATCCTGGGGTTCCCAACAATTTATGTATGGGAAGAAAAAGTATACTATAGATATGAAGTTGAAGGAGTAAGAGGCCTGTGAGAAAGGGACAAAATACTTAAATGATTATAATTTATCAGGGTTATATTGGTCTGGGTTATTATGTGAGCTGAAACAGACATAGGTATCTTTAGTAGTTTACCCAAACGAATTTAAATGGAATCAATGAAGAGGCTATGACATATGTCTGAAAAAAGTTTCTGTTTTTAAATAGTCATCTACTCTGTGGTAAGCTTAACTCTCATTCTAATCCAAAGTATTTCACTTTTTCTTGCCTCAGAGTTCAAGAATGCTAATATTCAGAAGAACCGTAAGTGCATGGCATCTTTCTCAGGGCATGCTGTCACTAACATACTTAAAATATTTACCCATGACTATATACCCATTTTCAAGATGATGTATGTAGAGCAGGCTCTGTTGCTCACTGACACTTAAAAGAGATATTTAATTTGTTGTGACAAAGCAAAGAGAAAGTAGCTGTCAGTTAGGCTGGCATTTCTGTCATACTTTTTAATAATACAGCTCCTGTAATTACACTGTGGTTCTTTATATTAACTCAGTGAAAGCTTGCTTGGTTTTAGCATGAAAACAATTTATGAAATTATAGAAACAGACTGAACACAGCAGTGCATTTGTTGAAGCAATTATCCAGATCCTTGTCAAAAAAAAAAAAAAAAAAAGCACAAGCAAGAAAAGACCGTGATGTGCAAGAAATGGTTCTAATTCTATGCTCTAATATGTACAATATGTCTGTGGTTGTGCTGAATTATGTTAATAAACTGCAGCCGAAATATATTTGTCACAACACAAAGGAAAGGCGCTATCAATCGTCCTGCCAGATACTTTAAATTAGTCACCAAAGGGTCCAGACAGAGTGTCCTCTATAACCTGCAGATGAAGAGAAAGGTTCATTGGACAGTTCTTCCTATAGGGCCAGAAGGATTTTTCTAGTATTTTGAATTAACTGAAAAATGACTGTAAAGTGAATGGTGGCACAAATGCTATTTTTAAGTGACATTTAAAAATTCAGCCCTGGACACCAATCTGATGTTATTTTTGACTGGTTATCCATCAAAACCCAGATTCCCAAGCAGCTTCTAAGACAGGGATTTCAGATACTTGTTGCAGGGAAGATGAAGGAATATAGCAATCAAATGATATTGTTTAAATAATTGCAAAAAGACCAGAAAACTTTCAAGGTAAAAAGAAGTCTCACTTCATACTGTTAAGGCAAGAAGTCTACAGTTTGTTAGCATTTAGGCAATAAATTACTTCTAAGAGCAGCATCGTGAAGCTACGTCATCCAAGTTTCACTAAGCATGTTTTCCAAGCTCTCTGAATAACAACCATTAAGTTCAATTTTTAAATGTTTGACCTGCAAAGAAACTGTTATTGATTTAACTTAGTTAAATATCTATCTTCAAAATTCTTACACATGTAAATTTATCATATAAATGTTTCCCAATGAAAATGGCTCAAGGAAGAAAAATTACTTTTCCATACTAAAAGTAACCTAGCCTCTTTCTTTCAACTAGACTACAGAACTTCAATAAATGCACATTACTAAATGTTTCCTTTTAATTATTTAAATAGTTAATTTGCAGGAGGTGAAAAGGAGAATAGAGATCTAACAGTAAAATAAAATGAAGTGCTAGAAAACAGAAGCAAAAAAAAAAAAAAAAATCCAAGCTCAAATTGTGAATTGTGCAGTGTTATATGCAATAAAATGTGGACGTCCTTCTTTTCCCCCACATCTGGAGATAGTTTAGTATACCGATTTCCAGAAACCAAGCAATCGTCCAGCCTGACTAGCCCCTTTCATTCACAAATAAACAATTAATGGAATGGGCAACTAATTTTCCAAGTGTTCATATTCATTAGGCTGTTTCCTGAAATTAAGTATCTGCTTCATGATACAATACTGTACACATTAAATAGTCTCCCTCCCCCCAACCCCTACCCCAGCCACCTTTCTCATGTCAAACTTAGAAAACTAGGCATTTGTATTTCTATTCTCCTTCCTTCTAATAGACTAAGATTGGAAAATTAAATTCCCTCAACTGTACTGAATAAGTACAAAATATTAAAATATGAGGAGATCCCCTCATCAATTCTTAGCAAGAATTTCTATTCTTCTGGACCCATCAATTCATTAAATATTTATCTAACACCTACTATGTGGAAAACAAAACTCTAAACCCTGACTTGTAAACATAAATATCTCTTTGACGAATTTACAACTGAGTAGAGAGATAAACCTGACCACGAAAAACTATACTATAAAGTAGAATGTGATCAATGTGACAAGAGAGGCATAAACAAAATGCTTTAAGGTTCACAAGACAGAGACTACTTCTTTTGAGGTAATGAGAAAAGACTTAGTGAAGGAAGTGGTTTGGAAGATGGATAGTCTTTTGAGAGGCACTGGACTAGAAGGTCCTCACGGTCATAGACCATGTCTTGTTTTATGTGGCATCCCCACTACCTTGAGTCTTTTGAGAGGCACTGGACTAGAAGGTCCTCACAGTCACCTTGCCCATCTCTATACACACACACACACACACACACACACACACACACACCCTCTAGCACAGTGTTGGGCCACTGGCACTATGAAAAGGCTATTTAACTGAATTCAACAAGCCAAAATGGGGAAAGATCACCTAAGAATATGGACAAGTATTGCCAATGGCTATGAGAAGGAATGGTCCTGTTCAAAGAACATGAAAATTTTAGAAAAGAGAATACCTAGGAACAAAAAATTAGGTTAGTCTGAAAAATAAATTAGACCAATATAAAAGAGAGTAGCAAGTTTTATTCTAAATTTTCAAACTGTGGGGAAAACAAAATTTCTAAGCATATGAATAATACAATTAGTAGATCCATACATCTATTGTACCAGTATCAGTAAGACTAATCCTGTATACTTTTCCAAATTTAAAATGCAAAGTATGCAAAGGAAGAAAAATGTACTACATTAAATAATTAGAAACTTGCAAATTCTCTAAGTTGACATTGTGCCTTGAAGGCCAAGAAAACATCCCATTATGTGTGTGGAACCCCAGAAAGCATTTCTTTAATGAACTGTAGGCTTAAAAGGAAAAAAAAAAATCAAAGAGAAAGGCAGTCCCAAATGCTATATGTCATTCAAAATCAGTGGTGGCAAGGCATGGAACATTCCAATACTACTACTCAGGCTCTTCAGAAAAGGTACTTATAACCAAAACACCTCTAGCTCCTCTGGAAAAAGATGTGAGCTATTACCTTGTGTTTTTTAATTCCTTTGATTCTGTTTAAGCAGTACCCCTTGTTACCTTTCATTTATTTGACAATAAAGAAATGTAGGGGGAGGCTCCTACACCTCTCACCATGATTGAGGATCCCCTACACTTCTGAATATACAACCTCCAATTCAACTTTAAGTAAGAAATTCTTGGTAACCAGACAGCAGACTGTGACAATTCCTTAGGATTTCTGAGAAGGAACAGTGACAAGTATGCTGGTCATCTGGACATGTCATACAAGATTACAAAATTTTCTTAGTTGTCTGAGATTCCAGACAGATTGTACATTTTAAATTGTCTAGATGACATCATGACACATGTGGCTTAACAAAAAAAGTAACAGCCACAAAAGAGAGAAGAGCAGTGCCCCTTATGGAAAATCACCCTCAAAGAAA
The DNA here is from genome assembly GCF_000325575.1 of Pteropus alecto. Taxonomy (NCBI): domain Eukaryota; kingdom Metazoa; phylum Chordata; class Mammalia; order Chiroptera; family Pteropodidae; genus Pteropus; species Pteropus alecto. The sequence goes on along the minus strand of NW_006441071.1, from coordinate 3,635,017 downwards.
GAAAAGCAAATTGAAGATAAGTCCAGATTCCTGGTTCATGTGCCCCCAGAGTAAAACCTAATGGAATAAGGCTCAAAACCAAATTACAACATGTTTTATAAAGTACCAAAAATTAATAATTGGGATTAAAACCCAACTAAATTTAATTTGACTGTCATAAAATTCATGGAAAAATACAAAAATATTGGGTCAGGGAACACCCTGGGATTTCAATGTATAGAATACTAGTAGAAATAGTTGGCCATTGCCCAAAACTTAGAAATCTTTCCAGAATATTAATGTGTAAACTTCTCATCCTCAAGGATGGTGTCTTACTCATCGCAGGATCCCAAACTCTAGCATGGCACCGAACACAGAGTAAGCAATCAATATATATACTTCAGAACCAAATTCAGTTCACGAAGATGCTTTTATTTTAAAAGGCTAACAAAACCACTTGGAAAACTTTATTATTTCCTGAAGGAAAAATCCAGAGAACTCAACCTCATCAGTGTAAATGGCTTTACTATCATAATTTATGGAGTTAAAAATGCTTTTTACCACCTACAAAAAGCTGTAGACACACCATGATGTCTCTAGCTAGGCAATGTTTGCTGCTGAGCACAAGAGGGTGCTTGTTAGAATGAGGATGCAACACAATGAACCCATCATTATTGCCACCATTAATAAATGATGACAGCTCATATATAATAAAGCAAATAAGTTAACCATTCTGCCTGACACATTCCTATCGCTCACTCTCTTAGAGTTATCTTTTTTCAAGCTCTTGCTATGTGTCAGGCACTAGGCTAAACACTTTATATTCCTGTAAATACTTTACATACATGAATTTAATTTTCATGATGATGGAACAGGATAGATACTATCATCATCTCTATTTTACAGGTAAGGAAGCTCAAAGCCAAAAAGATTGAATGGCTTGACCAAGACCTCATAGCTGGTCAATGGGAAAAGTGGAATTCAAAACCAAGTGTGATCAGCTCAATAGTCATATCTGTCAAACTGCATTACATCAAGATAACTCTTAAGTTGGCAAATCTGGAGACCATGACCAGTTAATTATACTTCCATAATCATATTGAAAGGCTTGGACGCACATGGGAATTTTCTTAAGTAGCCCCCTCCCCAGCCCCCCCAGTATTTATAGTATGCTCTTTCCTCCTGATATGAATCATTCTGTCCTTGTTGCCATTTGTGCAAATATTACATTTTTGAGGAACCATATAATAAATAGCTGCCACACATAATATGAAAAGCAGTGACGTAAATTACAACAGGTAATTGTGAAAGGCTTAAATCAGTGTTGGCAAATCTGTAGTACTTATTAAGACCACTATCCAGTGAATTTGAGAATATGAAAATTAATATGAGGTCGTGATAACTGATAAATAAATTTCATGGTCTATCTTCAAGTCTATTTTAATCTTGGCTCTCTAATCAGAACTAGGTACTTATTTGTAACCAAAAAAGAAAGAAGGCATAATACATCCAGATGTTTCGAGGATTAATAAGTAAAACCTTCTAAAAATACTGAAAGAATAAAAAACAGAGTTGTCTGCTTTTGGACTAAAAATGATGATCAAACATAGCTTCTTAGTAAGATGTAAATCAAAAGTTAACCAGTTTGGTTTTTTTAAAAAATACAACTAAAAACATAATTCTATGACAAATTATATTATGCTTCAGAAAGAATGTATCGTACAAAGAGAGCAATATAAAAAAGATTATGAAAACAGCCCTATTTCTAGATTAAAGTGGAGTTCACTTAGGCTATACTCTCACCCAAGGGAATTCCCACAAAATCAGCTCCTCCAAGTTTTACCTATGACTAAAGGGGGAGAAATGTGAGGTTATCTATAACATATATATGGTGTTTGTAGCAAGCACAAAGATTTCTAAAACTTTCAGGCCTAATAAAGGGTCAGATTCCAGGGCCTAGGTTTCACTAATAGTTCTCTGGAACATCAGCAGTTCTCAGCTGATTTATTTTATTTTATTACTCAAACTTATATGTAGTATTTGTTATACTTCAGGCTCTGATTTGTGCACTATAAATTCGTTTAACCCTCACAATTTACTTAAAACACCACAGGATGTAGACATTACCATCTCCATTTCATAGATGAGGAACTTGGGACACAGAGAATTCACTAACCTGTCCAATGCCACACAGCTAATACAAAGGGTGGGAACAGGATTCAAATGTGAGTAGCCAGGCTTGGGAATCCATGCTCTCTGTCACTATGCCATGCTGCCCTTTTCCAGTAACGCTAGTAAAACCATGCCTGGACTAATCTCTAAAGTGAAGTGTCATTTTACAGTGACCAAAAGCAATTTCCAGGGTGACCCATGCTAAGTTATGCATCCTTGTGGACAGGCTTGTTTATGGAAATCTTATCAATAATCCCCAACCCAATATTCACTGTAGTACTACACTATCAGAGAGGCCAGTGCCTTGGGGGCCGTCATGACCAACCCCTCCCTGCCACATGACTTCTGAGATGGCAGGGGTCTGCTGGCTGGCCACACTGATTGTGATTTAAACCAGACCTCTGGCTGCCTTGTTCTCTGAGCTGGTGTATGCCTAAAAACGCTCAGATTGCATTTAACAACTTCTCTTCTCTCTGGTAAAATTTAAGCCCTAGAGCTATTTTACACAGATTTCAGTTTATTCTATAATAGCAAAGAAAAAGCTTTCTTTGATATGAACTTTTTCATTATCAAAGTTTGTTCACGGGATCACCCAGCAAGAAGAAAGGAACATGGCAGTAGACTTGAGACAGGAGGATCAAAATAATGTTCAGAGCTCTCTCCTTATTTACAGAATGCCAGGAGTAGGAAAAGTCTTCAAAGTTCAATCTCAAAAAAAAAAAAAAAAAAAAGGGTAAATTTTCCTTTTCATATTTTTAAAAGGAGAACTTTACATTACATATTTAATAAACTTAATAAAAATGATTAGAGTGTCTACAAATTCTTCAAAACTACAAATCAAATATCAGATTGAAGCAAGGAGAACATGAGGTGGAAAAAGGATGAACTTCACTTCCTTTGACAGGTACCTTGATTGCTCAATTACTTAAGTAATTGTGCATTCCCAGAAAATCAATTAATTTAGTTGGTACTTTGTGAAGCTCCAAAACAACGTCCTTGAGAACCAACAGCTGACTAGTCTCACAAAGACAGAGAAAATAGCTGCGGGCTCAAACAGCCCGGAAGCTCTGAAGAAAGAGGTACTCTTTCAAAACTCTACTGACTTTCAGGAAAGAACAGAGAAGAATGATTCATCAACAAAAATGTTCATCTATTGACATGGCAACAAGTTTACTTGAATTACCAAATTTCCCAAGTTTTTAAAAGTGAAGAAATTCAAAAAAATTTTTATTGAACATCTACCACGTGTCCAGTGCAGAGATCACTAAGACAAAAATTTCATCTTAAAAGGTCAATCAGCTGGGGGCTTAGAAGGAGAAAGGGAAAGAAAATAATTGAAATGAATTACAAACATTCAAAAGGAGTGGGTAGGGGTAGAGAGGACAAATATAAAACAAAATTCCCAGTTAAAATGTTTATGGAAAAATAAATGTATATACCACCAAGGCTTGTCCCAAGAATATGAGAGGAAAGAGAAGAGCAAGGAGAAAATTCAACCCCAGCACAATGCTTTAGAAAAACAAGAATAGTTTTCTTAAAAAAAGAAAAAAAAAAAAAAACTTCTGGCACACCAACCTCCCTGTGATTGCAGGGTGAAAACTGTAACATAAAAAGCCAATCCACAAGTGCCAGAGGAAAAGAAACTTTCCCAAATAACAAAATAAAAATAAACTTTCAGTTAAAATAATATATTACACAGTGATATAAACTGAAATACTCTTGTCCATGGTTTGAGCTTATGAAACCCTTAAACATGAGCATGTAACACTAACAAACTATTTGACATTATTATTTGGGTTCAAAGACTCCCTTTCTCTAAATGTTTATAGCACCATACCAGTTATTTCAACTGAGCTGACACAATGAATTTCAAATGATCTAATACTTTTGACTTACCAGCGGATTAGCACATGATTACCCTGAGTAAAAGGATTATTATTACTGCTGCTCTAAGATATTAACACTTTCTGTAACACACTCTAAGGACGTTGCATAGATCACTAAAAAAATGTGACAAAATATATGGGGGAAAAGGGATTTTTAAAAAGGAAGGTGATAAGTGTTCTTCTATTTTAAGCAAGACATCTTGCTTAAAATAAAGTGGGCCTCCCATCGGTAGAATCAGCCTTTTGCATGACACTCTCAATGGTGTACAAGTCACAAATAAACAAGTCTAGTATTCAGTGCACTCAGGAAATTATGCCACGTGTGGCCCTCTTCCCATGAAAACCCGGCTCCAAGCAAAACCCTCACTTTGTAACAGACAACTAATTCTCATGTAATGAATGACAGAACACAGCATTAACGTACTTAACAAGACAGAGCTAAATTCAATGAAGCTTGACGCCATTTATATGAAAAAGGGTTACATTTGTAGACAGAGCCAAAGGGAGAGAGGATAAATTCTGAATTAAATACTGCAGTTCTGTTTTAGTTTAGCTCTCTAGAAATAAAGATCTAGAAGTAAAGATCACAGCTAAAATGACCCTTAAAACTGGCAGCTACAAACAAAGCTAAATACCACTGTATTAAACTCTAACTATACCCGAAGAAGAGGTAACAGCTAAAAGACTTTTTGCTCAGAGCTTCTACTGGCTTAAGTGCCATTTCTTTATAGCTAAATATCTGGCCCATTAAAAATGTGTTCTTTCCCTGCCAGACTGCAATACGCAATTCAACTCACACATAACATTGTCACAGAAAGTTCAGATAACCCAAATGATGTCTTAGTACCTACTGAATCTTGTGGATACATCATAGAAGCAAAAGAGGTAAAAGCAAGCCAAGTGACACAAAATGAGTACATTGAAAAGATAAACAGTTGGCTTTTTTGAAGCTTTTAAGTGTTACATTACCCTGCTCTAACTTGTGTCTAGGGACACAAGTTGTGTGGAAGTGTGTATGTGGGTGGATATGTGTGGCCATCACAACAAAAGATTTTTAAAAGCCTGCAAATAACAAAATGCTAACTTTCCTTTTTCAGTGTAAGTCCAGAAAATAGTTTAAAGTGCACTAAAAAACACAGCAAATGAACTATGCCAATCAAGCACCTATATTCTGAACACAATTTATGAATTATTATAAGTGGATAAGAGAATATTTTAACTCCTCTAGTAGGTTTATAGTAAGAATACTGATCTAAATAACATCTTTTATGCATCTGGTGATATGACTTATTTCCATAGGATGTCCTTACATACATGGAGGTAACACCACCTGGAACTGCTATACCTTAAGGCCAGGAAGCCTCGGCTTTTCTCTTCTCTCCCCATCCACAGCATTATTTGGTTCTGCTGTTGTCACAGAGCCAGAGAATGAAGCTCTTTCAGAAAACTTACCCAAGATCAAACTGTGCCTGGTGACAGCAATGTCCAGGCCATAAGTAATGTTCAAAGGA
>NW_006441071.1:3625819-3629431 GCF_000325575.1 Pteropus alecto | reverse complement strand
CTGCTGATTTTGTCCAGGTGTTTTATGGCTATCTTGAGAATCTGGAGAACAGACAGAGGGAAGACTTTGCCAATTTCTTTTGTCTGGGACTGCGAATTCCTTACACAGATGGTGGACAGCCTCTGCTCAGGGCAGCGCCAGGCTATACTGCCTCCAACCTCCAAAAGGAGAAGCGAAGGGAGACATTATCTTCTCCCACAACACTGCCTGTAATGTGTCTGTAGTTAGCAAACGAAGACAGTATGGCTTCACAGGGGGTAAAATAAGGAAGGAACTCCATGAACAATTGGAAAATATTTATTTGTTTGAGGTATTACTATGCATTCACCAAGAAATCAAAAATGCTGAGCAGAAAGATGACTCCTGAACAAATGTGCTTCTATCAAAGACTTATTACCTTAAGTTTCAGTTACTTTTTCATGTGTATATCAAAATCACCAGCTCTCCTAAGTTAACCAAAACAGGGACTTTAAAAATCTGAGTCAACCCTTTAAACTATTGCACGGCTGTGTTCGGAAAAAAACTGGCCTGCTGTTTAAATCTATGCTGTCAAATATGGTAGCCACTGGCCATACGTGGACACTGAACACTTGAAATGTGGCTAGTCTAAATTGAGATGTGCTTTAAGAGTATAAAAGACAATGGATTTTGAAGACTCAGTATGAAAAGAAAATGTAAAATGTCTTCATAAATATTCATATTTTTATATCTATTATATGTGGAAATGATCATTTTTGATTGGGTTAAATAATATATATTAAAATCAACTTCACCAGTTTATTTTTACTTTTGTAATGTAACTACTAGAAGATTTTAAATTGTATATAAAAATGCACCTATTTCTATTGGATAGTGCTGGCTTAGACACCAGGACTCTTGTCCATTTCAGTCTGTTGTTGATTATTTTATTAACTTTCTGAGCCTCATTTTTAAATGAGAGTGATGGAAATCAAGTTTATAAACTCCAAAATTTACAGCTCCTAAAATTATAACATTTTATTTAGCTATTTTTCAGACTTTCCTTCCTAAAATCTATGGTCCATTTTCATTTGAACCTGCTCTAAAGAAGCAGTAAAGATAAGAAGATAGGTTTATTAATTATCTAATTAACTTAAGAACCTATAACTCCCTCTGATGACTTTCTTAAATAAAGTTTTTCAGAAGAATTCACATAATGTTGTTACTGTAGGCAAACTTAATAATCACATAAATTCCGACTGGTAACTCAAAACGATGTATATACATCCATCTATGCCCTGGATGAATATGGGTATATAAAGTAAGGAACGGAATTGTTTATTTTGTGAACTCAAGCTCATGATCACAGGTACATTTGATTACAATTCATTTGGTAAGAAGGCTACAGAACAGATACCCCGTACAAAAACCTCAGCAAAGCTTTTGTGGTTTCTTCACTAAATCAGAGAAAACATATTTTAAATTACAAGGTATGGTTGATCCCTCTTGGAGGCACAACTTTTTAAGGAATAAGCTGCACAGATCACATCAGTTATTCCTTACTTTGTGCTAATTTATGAAACACCTCCTTACGCAGCTCTTGGGTGGCCAGGCCCAGAGGAAGATATTTTTAGGAGCCTGTTGCTCCCACAACTTGGACTGTCTGTCAGTGTTATGTGATTATAACAGCACTAAGGATGAAGCATCTAAAGAACAACAACTTCACATGACACTTTAAATACTTAGCTGTACACTATTATTTCTCAACTATTAAGGAACAATGAACAACTTTATAAATTCCTTGTCAGAAATATACATTTCAATTTACAGGTTATGTTGAGGATGTAAATCAGTTTGCTGCCTGAATCAGAGAAAGGAAATGGAAAACAGGTCGAGGAGATTAAATGCAGGACAGAAATTCAGTATCTGTTTAATATGTGTTTGTTTGTTTTTTTTTTACCTGAATGATGGTAAAACTAAACTCCACATCCTGGCTCACTGAAAGCCTTGTTGGAGTATGTTATTGTGTATGTAAAATGCAGTTACACAAACACCCCTCATTTATGGATATATTCCAGTAAATGAAATAGAAATAGTAGTCAGGTCGGCCATAAGAAATTGAAAGTGCAACATATATGACTCAGTAAGTAGAAACTGGGAGAGAAAAGAGAGCATATTGTACGACACTGAGCTATTTCCTGGCATGATAAATTTAAAATTTTAATAATAGTTAGTAGAAAAGAACTATCAATAAACTCTGTTATAGTCTATGTATCCAGTGGGAGGAAAGCACAAAATCTGGGAACTTTTGAAAGAAATAAAAGATCAAAGAGCACCGGCAGATAGGTGCCAAGTGAAAGGGCAGAACGTCGTGGCCAAAGCTAAGAGTCTGCAGAGAAAACCATCCGAATGGCTCACGTAAGCAATTACACTCTGTAAAGCAATTTAGAGGGCTATTTTAAAATTTCAGTGTTATAGTCCGAACATATAGCTGACTTTAGGGACCTAACTTATACACAAGTAAAATATTAGTTTAAATTATTGGCGTTTATAATTATTCCTAATGCATAATAGATAAATACTAAAGAAAGGCTGAATTAACTCATAGTTGCTTTTTCCTTGGCTAATACCAGATGTAATGGGAACATAACACAAATGGATCTTACCAAAAGACTGAAAAAATCAAAATAAGGCTCCTTTTGAGTTCCATCAGTAGCAGGCAAGGTGAAAAGAATTCAGTTAAAAGCAAAGCAAAAAAAACAGGATGGGACAATACCTTAGAAAAAGGTTTATTGGGTATTTCTGTACCTGTGTTTAATGTTTCTTTAAACAAATAACATAATTTGTTTAAATGTTAAACTTGGAAACCATATGGATTTCAAAAGACCATTCTGTTCATTTCATTCATTGTTAAGTTTTATTAGTTTAACTGACAATTTCTTAATATATACCAAATTTCTTTCTAAAATATTTTAAAATGCTACTTAAAACTCTTAACTACCATGTTTAAAAATAATCTTATTTCTTCACAGCAGGGAGCTTCCAGAAACCACTAAAACATTCTTGCCCTCTGAATGTTTGAGAATGGTCTCTTCATGTGTTATTAATAATCCAGACAAACTATTCATATTAATAGGCATACAATGAATATTCAGTTGCATGTGGACTCATACCACAGGGATATCAAAACCAAAAACCACCTTTACTTGTGCTTGCCTGACATATACGAGCATGACTATACCAAACTTTTTGTGCTTTATACAGTTACATAAATGTTCAATATGGCTACAGAGCTAGATATATGCACAAAGAAATACCTGTGATTTTAAAGGGGGAGGCAAAAAAAAGTGCTCACACAACATAAAAGTTAATTTTACATTAGTATCATTAATATTATACCCACACTGTAACAGCCAAATAAACCTTGTGCTTTAAAAACAGATCAGGTCACTCGAGCTGCCTGTTGTATTCTGCTAAGATAGCAAAACCTACCATGCATGGCTAGTGTTGACACTCTTCCTCAATGACTTTTATTGTCTCTAGTCAACTTTTAAACCTTCTTTTTCCATGTCCTGCATCAGAATCCCTCAATTGCAGAAAGTTACATTAGCAGTGTTAAAAACACATGAAAACTGTAAGGGATATCTAAATAGA
>NW_006441071.1:3624692-3625784 GCF_000325575.1 Pteropus alecto | reverse complement strand
TTATTTTAATGTCATGGCTATTTCTCTAGTTTATTTGGGAATTTAAGTTTTTTCTTTAAATCCAACAAATATTTCTTTTAAAAATGATCTTTATGTGGCTGAAATTAGAAAGCGTAGTTTTTCAAGGCCAGCAAGCACTTCCTAACCAAATCCCCCACTTCCTTTGCTAGCTAAACATAACTCCTTTAAAATGTACATCCTTTAAAAAGTTAGAAGGGAGCACCTCGCATGTAATAGCAGGCAGCTGGGAAGCCAATCGGTGCAGTCCGAGTGCACATTTTAGAAAGCAGCTCTTTAACATTCAATAACTAAGTGGTAATTGGGCACAGAAACATAAACTGTCAAACTGAATCAAAACCCCTTTGCTTTTCAGAGTATTATTTGTAAGATTATACTAGAATTAAATTTGAACATGTATCCACCCTATGCATTCAGTCAAATTATAAAACAAGGGGAAAAAATGCTGTGCTTTCTTTGGATAAATTAATGTCAGCTTTGTGTCCTTAAACCAGACCCGATCGGGAAATGAAATATGTTTAGTCCTGAAATAGTTGTGGTAATTCAATCCCGGCACTCTCCTTATTTTCTTGATGACAAAGAAAAACTCCCAACTGGCAGGGCCACCTGCACTGATTACTCCTCCATCCACACCCACAGAATATGAAAATGAGCCAATGATCATTAACCTTAATTTCTTCTAACATAAACCTCGGCTCTTTTTCAGTCTTGCTACTCAGGGAACTCCCCTGAGATAAAGAAAGGGGGGAGGGGATGCAAAATAAGGAAATAGGGATTGAAAGCTCAGAGCGAAGGGGATAGAAAGCAAAAGAAAAATAGAATCCACTGGCTTTTTAAAAATCGCACAGCTGGCTTATTAAACTTCATACAACAGAGATATTACAAAGATAAAGAGAGTCTGAAGCATCACTACTCTCTAGATAGTGGAATATTTTTCTGTCCAACGCTCTCCTTCTGGGCAAACAATAAGAAAGGATGCTTCCTCTCCACTCTCTCACTCCCCGTGCACCTCACTTCTCCATCCAGACATCACTATATAAAGAGAGCAAGCAATAAAAGCTGAGTCTGGACAGC
>NW_006441071.1:3597329-3624682 GCF_000325575.1 Pteropus alecto | reverse complement strand
CAGATCTCCAGTGTGAGGACCAGAAGGCCTCTGCAACCTGGGGAGAGATTACAGATTTCCAAGGTGAGCACTTCAAATACAGTGTTGAATGCACCACACCTTCTGGTCATCCACATTCAAGTATCACCAACCAGAATCATTTTAATTCAAGTTGTGTGGGGCTAGATCCCATTGGCATTACATCATCTTCCAGTAGATGAAGAGCCAGCTAGGGCCCTAAAAAGAAACACAACCGGGAAGGGAACGAGACAATTTCAGAAATAACAGTCTCTTTCGCACATACGTATATGCTGAAAATCACCTTGTTGTGTTTGCGTGCAGACCTAAACAGATTGCCCAAAAAGATTATTAGACCATGAAAACAAATAACATATCAACACGTCAATGTATGTGCCTTCACATAACCCGTTGTAAAACATTCCTGAAGTTGGGAGAAAAACGAGATTTAAAAATGACTACAGTGCTAAAAGAAAGTAAAAACTCTTTAAAATGTGTGTGGGGGGGGAGGAGGGTGCCACTAAAAATATGAATACAAAGGCAAATAAATGCTTCAAGAATATAACCAAAGTATCATTATATTACTTGAAAGTATATTACAAGATGTTTGTTGTCTACCCAACACAAGAAGACAGAGAACAACTCTGCTCAGTTATCCCCTCATTATTTCAGATTTCAAACCAAGTAGCATCTATGAGGAGGGTGAAGCAGAAAGGGTGGCATAACCAACAACAAACAAAAACCTGGTTATAATTTGGTACTGGATTCCACGGTGCAATTTAAAACCTGGCTCTAGGTTGCTCAGTGTTCACCGCCTTCTTGCTTAGCTACTGACTGTAAAAGGCAAATACATGCATACACATACACCTTCCTTCTGTTTTCTCTCCTTCCCCTCCCCACCCTCGATCAGGCTGTCAAAGGTCAATGGTCCTCTCTGGAAGTGAGGACAGAGTGCTGAAGTGTTCCATGCCATGAGTCATCTTAATAGATACTCTAGCGACTGCTTGTGACCCAGCAGCGAGCCAAGATAGCAGGGCTTTTAATAAAGCAGCACTTTTGCACACTCACAGCCTGGTTAATTTAATACCTGCCGCTTGTTTACCAAACAGCGCAGGCATGTCTCCGTGTCGATAACTTCCCGGTGACAGTGAGGCGACTGAATCTGGGCATGGAACAGATGCACCTTTTTACGCTCTGTTAAACCGTGTCACAGACTACAGCCCCTGAGCGAATTCCTTTATTTATGCTGCAGCCAGTAGAGCTAATTGTCAGAGACAGACCTGGTTCTAATTCTGCAGAGCCCAGCAACTGCAGGAGTGGATGTGCTGAGGCATGAACAGTGCAGAACTCTTTTAAAAGGGAACAGCTGAAAAACAGAGTCGGAAGGTAGAGGCATCATACGCCAATATTTTTCCTACGGAGATTTCAAAAATGTCACATATATAAATAGCAGGTTACGGGGGGCAGGGGAGACAAAGAAAAAGCATCACTAGAGTTTGAATGAAGAAGTGGAAAGCAAATGTTAAAGCAAATACCTGCGTAAAGAGAAGAGATGGCATTCATTTTTCAAAGAACATTGTTAGGCCTGTGCAGTTGTAAAACACTCATAAGTTCAAACACTACCTGACCACGGGCCAATATTCAATGCAGCTCACACCAACAATTTTGCACAATGCCAGGACTGACCATTTCAGATACCACGAGGCAAGTCCATTAATGACACCAAAATCACAAGAAAAACAAGTCTTTCATGCATCCAACCATACAACTTCAGCCCGCTTGATTACGTGTAGACAAAGGAACTTCCATTTATTGTTCCTCTCATACCCTGTAGTATTGGAAGTGTTTCTTATTAGCTGTAATACCATACTCATATTTTATCAGTAGCAAGAGTTCACTCCAGTTAAAGTTCTTCACCCGTCATGGGCATTTTTCAGCAAATTAATGTCTTTTACTTGCATGACTTCTCCTCATATTATAATTTGGGTTTAAACAGATGATAATACTTTACAGAAAAGAAAAAGAGAAAAAGAGCTCAGTGTTGATAATTTTTACTACTTATGACTAAATGACCTCAACTGAGGAATAAAAAATTAAGTCATTTGTCTTATGAGGTACAGAGGACATTTTATGGTGTACAATTTAGCTAATAATGGGTTGGGGCCAATCCTTAACAAGTCACATGTTTCCATTGTCCCTTCACCCCCTGCTTATGTTTTTACCACATCCTAACAAAAACATGACCAGAACTGGTGAAAAACATACGGTTCCAACTAATGAATCACATACTTTCCCGCAAGTACAGTAAGTACTACCAGCTGTGTGACAGTCTTGCTTTGGCAGTAGAACCAGCGTCGAACAAGCCGGCCCATCTGAAAGCAGCTGTACTGAAAAACCACAAGCAATATAAGTGTGTCTGCCTTCTCAGGGCGGCTTTGTCTCTGTTCTGTGTCTCTGCTCTGTCCCCAAAACGTGCCAACCATCTTGTTTAAAGAAAGTTTCAAAAAGTTACAGAGGTAGAGAGAAAACCCAAAGATTTGAAGAACTTAAGTTTTCAGAAAGTGTTGTCACTTCGTCAAGTGGAATTAAAGGAATACACCTCGCTTCCACATCTACTCTCCCATGTACATCTTTTGGGGTTTGCCTTAGACTAAAGATTGTGCATATCCATGTATCTAAATAAGGGAGTGGGAGGTGTGAGGAGGAACAGTACAAGATCCAGCTACTTACGGGCAGGCCGACAAATGCACATGAACACACAAACACACACACAGAACAATTCACAGATTATCAACTCATGTCACGAGCTACTACAAAAATTTAAACTTGCCGTTTATACAACAATAGGCTTCATTTGTAACCACAGAGCATTCTAAAAAAAATTCTCTGGCAAGCCCTAGATATTTTTATACAAATGCACTTTTCCTTTCTGTGAAACAACATGCAAATGGATAAACATTACTATTAAAGGCAAAGGAAAGTCCAGCAGCATTAGTCTAGAAATGTAAGTGGAAATGGTAGGATTTTTTAACCTTTATAATGTGTCAAGGCAATAGCTAATAAAATTTTACCAACATCATTAAGTGATCAGTAACTTTTATGTAGCGCCTAAGTACCATCTCAGGCTTGCTCTGCGAAAAAGAAATACCTAGAGTTGTCATTCTGGACTTTCCAAAGTCTTAATCAGGAAAAACAAAGGAGGTAAAATTATCTTCTTTTTTTTGGGGGGGGGCGAAGTGTTTTAAATATAGGGAAGTCACATGTAAGGACTTAACAGAGGAGCTTTGCCTTTGACGTTTGCCTTTATTACCTAATTTAGCCGAACATATTATTCTAAGTTTATGTTGTAAAGACATTCCAGTCACCAAAAATCTCTTCCAAAAATCATATTAACACATCTTTTCTTTCTGTTTATGCCACAGTTCTAGGAATAATTTTGTTTTTAATGATGTTATTTTATCATCAATGTTAACACTTAAAAGAATAGTCAGAAGATTCACTACGTTAATAGAGAAAACTCTGGCTCCTGTGGTTTAAAAGCCTCACAAGTGAATGCTGCCATGTGTGTGTTTAGGAGAGTTCAGGGTCGGGCTGGCCAAAGGCAGGCACTTGGGGTGAGCCCGGAGGTCACATCCATCCATATGGCTGGAACAAGCCAGACAGAAGGCAAAGGCTAAAAGCACCAACAGTAATGGGGAAAGAGCAAATGATGGACATGAAAAACAAGACTTTTCAAATATTCACTAAAAAGTGGATTGAAAAATCATACACTGATAAAGAAATAAGACATGATTTAAAAAAATAATGAATAGTTTGTAGCACTCTTAGTTCATATTAAATCTAATAAAGAATGCTAATCTAAGAAGGAAAATATCCAAAACTAGATAATGAAATTACATGGTGAAATCAAGAAAGAGATAATATGGTTGAGCCAATCTTATGATAAAATTACTATGAAATCATTAAAACTCACAGTAATTAATTTAATAGCAGGGAAAAAGTTATACTGATATTCAAAAAGCAGTTTATGAAGCAGTATACACAGTATCTTATTTCGATTTTAAACTGTATTTTAAATTAATACAAGAAAAAAAATGGACAAGAAGGAAATGTCCTAAAGCACTTGTGTGGCTAGAGCTATCAGCATTGGTTTTATTGTTGTTAAACTCCATTTTCTTAATGTTATTTGTTTAGCATATATAAATTACATATAATAAAAATAAGTTCAGTGTTTTCTTTTCGATGTGAGAAATATGATTAAAAAAATCTAGTAACTAGATTCCTGGTTGTAACTAGCAGTTCCACTTGAAAACTTAAGTACGGTGAAAAATGTAGAGCTTTTCTCAAAATCAAAAATTGAATTTCTTTGAATAATTCTTTAGAAACTACTTTTGTCATTCATGTGTGTGTGTGTTTTCTTTGTAAAATCTGAAAACAAGTACTGAATTTACTTATGCCATTCCCCAAGAGTATACTTCATCATTTGAGCTACAAACTAGCCTTTGTTAATTCAAACTTTACAAAATTAATAAACCATAGATTTAAATCTTCGCCTTTCTAATAAAAATAATACCTCTAAATAGCACTTCTAGTTGCCAAAGCATTCCCATAAAATAAAAGCACGTGCCCACCACTGAAACACCATTCCTTCACGCCCAAATGCAGCAGCTACCCTGCAGAACACAATCCAGGGGCTCTGGTAATATATGATACGATAACAAGATAAACATAACAGTGCGAATCTGTAAAATATGCTTATCTAGGTTGAAATATGGCAGAAATAACTAGATTAACAACCATACCCTTGTAATAAAGGACTTAGAATCATATACAGTAATTGGGAGGATTTACTGTTAAACAAAGTTTTTCATTCTAAGACTTCAGAAAGGGCTGATATGGTCAGTCATTAGGCAAATACCTATTGGTCAATTACCATGGCCTAGCACTGTGTCCATGTTTGGGTTTGAACACACATAAAGAGAGGCTACTTGAGCTTCCTGATGTTAAAAACCATCTACTGCAGGAGAAAATACAAATATTTTAACCCACTGTCTAGATGAGTAGAAATCCAGAGAACATTCCAGGGCAACAGAGGAAGGGCATTAACTCATCCAGGCTTTGAAAAGACTTCAGAAAGAAAGGTAGAACTTAATGAAGCTTAAAAACATGTTTAGTAGCCAACCCAGGTAGAATTTGGAATAGGGAAGGAGGGGGACAACATGGAAGAACGATCAATGATGGGAAACAGCACAGCGTCAGCAGAGAACTAAAACTTAACCTGTATTGCCGGGGCATCAAGGCTGAGGCAAGAAGAGACAAGAATGGGGGCTGTGGGGGCTGGAGGAGGAGGCAGGATCCAATCACTGAGGATCTTATCTGTCCCTTTAGAGTTTCTAAGTTTCCCTTCACCTAATCGAACAACAGTAAGAACTGCTCAAGCTCCATAGTTCTATTCTCCAAAAGTGTTAGGACTATCCCTGTTATCTTGGGGGAGGAGGGAGGAATGGAGACACAACTAATCTTCAATTTTTTATCTTTTTCTTTCCAAAGTATTATTTGCTGAACACCTTCCATGTGCCAGGCACTGTTCAGGCACTGTTCAGGCACTGAAAAAAAATGTGTTCTTTGCCCTTCAAGAAGCTCACTTCTGTGGTTACCTCATTAGGTAATAATTTCATTAAGAGCAAAAACAAAATAACTGGCATGACCCTCTATGTCATTTAAAGCCTGAAAGAAAAGAAAGATTACAATAAAGAGAATCTGCATATGTAAAAGCACATTTTGCCAAATTAAGTCATAACTAAAGAGAACAATTTGTGAAGGCATTGCTAATTGCAGGTATTAGCATATCAGACCAAGCAAACCTTAGAAAAATTATCCTCTTGACCATGTAATAGGAACAACTATTTCACAGAAGCCACAACACAAGATAGTGTACACTAAAGTCTAGACCAGCGGACCCCAACGTTTTTGGCACCAGGGACCAGTGCTCATATGAGAATCTAACATCTGATGATCTGAGGTGGAGTTGAGGTAATGATGCTAATGTTGGGGAGTGCCTGCTAATACAGATGAAATTTTGCTCCCTTGCGTGCCGCTCACCTCCTGCCGTGTGGCTTGGTTCCTGACAGGCCACGGACTGGCACCAGTCTACAACCCGGGGGTTGGAGACCCCTGGTCTAGACCACACTTTTGCTGACATTATATTGGGGATGTGCTGCCATATCTTTGACACACAATCCCAGGGCCTAATTTCATGCATTTAATTCATAAGATACCAGACAAAACACTGTGATTCAAGTTTTGACACTACTCAAATTTTAGTACCAACTTTTATGTAAAAGTCTATATCCCATAAAAGCCACTTTCTCAATAATTCCTAACACAATACCCTTGGGGAAAACAATATAATCAAGTTTTACAGGAGGGCAGGTTTCTTAATACCAGCTGGTAATATTTGGGCCCTGAAACATGAGACCTGATCATATTAAAATCCAGATACCAGCTATTATATCTAAAATTGTTGCTTCATTCATATTTAGCATGAAGAGTCTATCTAAGGCAGGGCAGGCTCTATTTAATACAATGTGGTTTTAATTGGAGTCTGTTTTAGATGAGCCACCTGTATGTCATCTTTTTAAAATTATACATAATTTTCTGTGCAATTTGCTTCTGCAACATAACGAATAGTAGTTAGTTATAGATTATTGCCATTGTTTAGATGTTAAAGAAGAGAAGGCAAAACTCTCTATTTACTGAAACACAATGACCCTGTACCAAAGAAAGTAGGAGGCTAGGGTTCTGTTTCTGTTCTGGTGCACGAATGAACAAGGGCATGTATGTGAAAGTATTATTGAGCCTTAACTAGAAAGACAACAGATTAAAAACCCTATTATTCTTGCTTCCTTA
This sequence comes from Pteropus alecto, assembly GCF_000325575.1. Lineage (NCBI taxonomy): Eukaryota > Metazoa > Chordata > Mammalia > Chiroptera > Pteropodidae > Pteropus > Pteropus alecto. The sequence continues at coordinate 3,617,776 of NW_006441071.1, read as the reverse complement.
ACAGCTACACTGAAGCCTAGTGCTACAATAACTAAAACCTCAATTTCTTTTCTACTCAAGAAGAGCTTCTTATTTTTTTAAACATTTCTAACTGGAAATTCCATTGCCACCAACTACCTCAAATAACTTTCTCTTTATAGTGCTATGGCCCTACTTTCCATTTATTTCTATTTCAATATATCCATTGTTTGTTCCCAACTAAAACTTCTCTCAAGTTTTATATGATGTCACTATTTTCTAGGCTAGTTTCCATCTTCATTGTTTCTCTGCCTAATTTATTAAAACATTCTGAAATATGGTACATCAAACATCATACTAATGATGATTCCTATACAGATGCAAGTAAATAACAACTTGCAAACTAAGGGATATTTATTTATATGATGTCTATAACAAGAAACACACAACAAAGAAACCACTTAATATGAAAATATTAAAGACGATGCTTCGTTTACTCTGTTTTGAATTACCAAAAATGTATCCCCGAGTCAATAACCAGTCAGAATATCAGTTGATATCAAATACATTAAAATTGCTTTTTATCACATGCTAAACTAGGCCTGCTATAAGCTATATAGCAGGGGATAAAGTGCTACAATCCACTTGAATTTGCTGGCACTATTTATTAAACTATGCTACCCAAATCTTTCCCTTTATGCTTACCAGCTAACAGAGGTGATTTCTGATTAGAATTTCTTCCCTAAACAGAGTCTGTTCCACAACAGGACTCTACTCACCTTGTCTTTTGATAGGACTATTTACAAAAATGATATTTTCCAATTCCAATTTGTCTACTCTGCAGACTCAACAGACTTAAGGACACTGCAAAAATAGCACCTTTCTCTTTTGCAAATGTCAATCTATTTTTTCTCCAATGTATCTATTCCTCTATCGAGTTCTGACCTTGCTTTGCCTTCTCCCCTACTTAAAACATTTTTATTTGAGGATATCATCAATAGCTTCTATTATTTTCCCAATTTCTCCAAATACAATTATAATTAGTGACATAAAATCTGAATATGTGTCTAGTGATAAGTAGGTAACTAAATATTAAGAGGAAGAAACACAAAAAAATCTAACCTCAGAGAATTACTGCCATTTAGTTATCAAAATATCCTACAAATAGATCTTCAAATATCTCATTTTTCAACACCAAAGTCTAAGACCAAGAATCTGCCTACAGGAGCTGTATGCACTATCGTAGGGGGGAAAAGCCCACCTAAGTAATAAATCTTTTCCTTTTAATCCAATCCAATAACACCAGCAATTTCCTTACATATTCCATTATGAAAGTTGTAGTTTGAGTTCAGTGCCACGTGATAGAATCTATTACTACATGGTTTGTATAAATTACCTATAGCATACCCCATATGGAAACCATATTTTCATAGTAATGGGTGTTTAATAACAAACACTATAACTTAAGAGTATCCTTAGCATTTTCTCTTGTTCTCTTATTGTACTGCACTATTTAGGCAATTTGTCTGCTTAGCAGTTTAGTCTCTGAAACCAAGGCTCTTGAATTTTCTCACTGTAGTTAAGAAGGGATTAATTTTATCCCATGTTGTATTAGTTACAAGATAATTGGGCTCTCTGAAAGGCACCACCATAAATTATCTTGATCCAGAAATTATTCTGAACATTGGTAGGTAACAATGCTCTTGCATAAATATACTTGTTTGTGGAAGTTACTAATTAATTTTGTTTATTTTACAATTTTATGTCTTTTTTTTCCTTGGTTTCTGTCATGTAAAATTTATTAGCCAATGTGCCACAAGCTCTAACTAGTTTCATTTAATATTTTATAATACCTTTGAGTACTTTGATAACAGCAAGTATTTTTCTATTTTAATAGGCAGTCTTCATGTTAGAATGTTATCAAAATACACAATTTTACCAAGATGTTAAAAAATAAAATTAGTGATTAGCTCAGAGTCTGAATTAACACTGCAGATTTTTGTGTGAGCACAACGTATAATTTGAAGTCATATATCTCAAAATAGGAAAGACTATTTTACTACATAGATTTCTTAGCCAACTCTCGTTGGAGACTCCAACAAGCTAAATATATTTCTGGAAAAAAATCTCATAATAAACAAAGTCAACAGGTAAAAGCCATAGGACTTTTTCAGATGTGGTGCCTAAATGCCACAATCTAGTTTTTAAAATGGGTTTCTTCAATACAAAGGAGAAGGAAAAAACTGCTTATTTAAAAGATGACTAACAAAACATACAGTTCCACATGACAAAGGGTACAAAGTAAGGGGTGGGAAGTAATAAAGGGAATAAAAAGACTCCCAGCAAGTGAGAAGAATAGTAGAACAGGAGATATATTATAAGGTGGTGGTTGTTTTTAAATGCTGAGAGACAGGGAGAAATTTAAACTTGAGAGACTAGGAGCAATTTAAACTTAAGAAAAAGGACAATAAAAATTTGCACAAAGCAAACAGCAAAATAACCTTAGGAATGTTCCTTGGACTACTCCAGAATATCAGAATATGAAGATTTAGGATAAGCAAGGCAGCACACCCAAAGACTAAATTAAAAGTTGACATTATACTGATACGTAGGTCATAAAAATAATGCTGCAGATATCTACAGCAATAAAATACCTACTAATATAAAAAATAGCAACGTCTGACCAACTGCGGTTTACTGTTCAGGAAGGTCCATTTTAGAGGAAGCCTTTTGTCTAATGTCTAACGTATACATCTATGTGCTATGAAACACAGCTGTAAGAGGAATGCAGTAACAGACTGCAAATCCAAAGAATACCAAAAAAATATCTGAAGGGAAGTCAAGAATTTGTGGGTTACACTGCCTTTTCTTTCTTTTTTTAACCAAGCTACTGGAATTCTGTATCTCTCAACAAGCCGAACAGGTGGGATGTTATTTGAAGCCACAGTTTTTATTAGTAAATTAAAAAGAGTTGATATAAAATCTGGATACAATTTTAAATCATTTGTTCTATAATTATTCCATGATAAAAAATAATTTAAAAAAATTTTAAAGCCCAAGCACTGCTTTCCTAGCTAATGGGAAATATAGGACCTTAAGAAAACTCCTGCTGTAGTTTAAAGACAACTGCTCTGAGTTTTCTTTTTCTTTCCATCCAGGAAGAGGCAATTTTTTTCCCTCCATTTTCTTTTCTTATCATAACCTCATGGCTTTCTTTCATTAGGCACATGAAAGGCTGTAGAATTAATTTTGTGTTCAAAATTCCTCAATAACAAGCCCTGTGTATGAACTTACAGAAAATGATGCAAAGGAATAAGCTTCATAATGTATCTAATGGCAGACAAACTTTAAAAGGAAAATGCCCTTTTAGTGTCCATGTATGAAGTGAAGTTGGAATTATTTGAGAGATGTAGCAAGAGATTCAACAAGCTCTCATACAATGTAAACACAATAGTTCAAGTTGTGATGTTCACTGACATCAAAGCCACCTATTCAGAATGTGCTGCATCAAGTCTCTGCCAGGGAGGACCTGCCTGTGTCAAAAGGGTTGTTTTAATCTCCCTCAAAATAACCCAGGGTGTGACTTAAATCACAACATACATAATAAACTTAGGGTTTATCATGCTAATGCCAAGTGTTCAAAGTTGTATTCAAATTTCTGTGCTGTGTGTGTGTGTGTGTGTGTGTGTGTGTGTATGTATCCATATATACGCCATGTATATACATATACATGCCATATATATATAAAAAGTCACCTGTTGCATCAAAGGTGAACAACATACATCAGGCAAGGGAAAAAAATACATAGGTTCAAAATGTAAAGGATATTGTGATATAATTTACAATGAAATAATCAAATCTTAAGTATCTACCAAGAATATATTTTGGAGGGAACATACTGATTTTTTAAATTGACTTTTTTTACTGGGTGTGGCTGATAACAAAATCCATGGGACATTATAGGTAACTATAGCTAGCAATGGGTGGCTGAGCAGGATTGGATCCTTCTCCTAAGTTTTAAATGATTGCTTCAAGCTAAATTTTTGGGAACTTCTTTGGTCTGGTAATCAGTCTGGGAGTCTTGTAGGAACAAGCTTTCTCGTGATATTTCCACTGCCTCGTGGTTTCTGGCAAGGTTGAGCCGTCTACAGAAACAAGATTTTCTGAATGTCTTGTTATTTCCATTTCCTATCTCAAATGAAACCAAGTACATGTGGATAAAAATGTTAAAAATACACACATGTGCAAACTTTTCATCATTAAGGTTGTTTCTAAATCCAGTCAAGTGAAATTCATCAATAGTACATTTGAAGATTCAAGGCAGCTCTAGTTGTACTGATTATTGAATAAAACAGAAAACTTGGAAGAAGAGAACCAAATAATTTTGTAATTTTAAAAAGTAGGTTATTCTCATAACCATGCCAACATTAAGAATATTAAGATTTAAAACATGTTAAGAAGCTAAGCACCAAAAGTCTTAAGACTTATAAGGACCTCTCCAATCCATGATTCTTCATATTCATCTTTTTACCTGCACTCCTTAAGTGGCATATAAGTCACTAATTACAGGCATACCTCGTTTTATTGCGCTTTGCTATACCGCAATTGACAGATGTTGCTTTTAAAAAAAAAAAAAAAAGTTGAAAGCAATACCCTCCACCAGCAGAAAAGATTATAGCTTTTGTTACTGCGATCCTCACTTTATTGTGGTGTCTGGAACCGGATCCGCAACATATCTCCAGGGTATTTCTGTCCATTTAAAATCCCATATACAGGGTACACTGTTACTTACTATACCATATTACATTCATAAAAGTACAGACACCCTTTAAAAGAAAAAAAAATCAACTTTTTTATCTATTAAAATATATTGAACAATGGTAAATTCCGAAAAGAATGGGAGAATACAATTTTTAATGTTTCCTTTACTCCATTTATTTTAAATAAATAAAATTGAGTCTATTTCTAAATGACCATAAAATGCCTTACCTAAGACCACTGGATAGGACTCACCAGGGTATTAATATCTAAACACAATGATAATATAAATTTGAAAAGTTAAAGATAATAATTAAACATTATGACCTCAAGGATAGCAATGAAACTTCAGGATAATGATCCAGTTATTACCGATTTGAAGGTCTAAGATATTTAGAAAGTGTGAGGTTAAAGGAACTCTCAGATGACATGTGTAACAGGCGATTTTCCCTTGAGAGAAACGTTTCCTCAATGCTGACTTAAAAGGCAATGATGTTATGAAAAAATAATGTATTTATTTTTATAAAAACAGAAGTTACTAAACTATTCTGGGATGACACATCAGAAGCCATTTTTAAAAACAAAATTTAGTTCAAATAACAGAAATAATGGAAAATCATATCCATGACAGCACTATTATTAGCCTCTGTTAAGTACTGGAATAAATCATGGCCATTTTATTCTAATATTAAATTATAGTATTAGCTTACTAATTACCCACATCTAGAAAAGAAAAGCTCACCCTCTGGCCTGTTTACTTCTGTAGATATAGGTCTAACATATATTTCAACAATGACTTTAAGTTATAAGAAGTACTTATAATTTCAATGGACCACTGCTGAATGCTATTACTATATTCTCTTTTTTATTATCTTTATCTGCTAGTGTTTCTTATTTAATTCTGTATGAATTTTTTTTATTTCTCTATAAACAACAATAACAAACCTTACAGCATCACATTTTCAAAGGCAGGATCCTGTACACAATTTCCAAAGTGGGTTACATTTTGTCCCCACTAGTGACAGCCTGAGTGTTGTTTTGTGTTTTTAAAGACCAATTTTTATTTTTGCAGATACATGAACCCATTTTCCGCTATACTGCTTCAAATAATTACATATGAAAAGTAGCAATATAAATATCTTCTTCATAAAAAGTGAGACCAGTGAAGTATTTGATATACTTCTATCCTTAATCTTGCCAAACCACATTTCTGGTTAAGAAAATTAACTAAAAGAACACTAAGTCAATAGACTACAAAAACCAAGAGAAATGACTGCATATAAAATAAGTACATATGCTAGATTAAATTAGGAAACCAAATATCCAAAGATTGATGAACGAACTCACTTCTTCCTTCTCTAAGCTGCAACCATTATTGCTAACTGATTTCAGATCCAAACCATCCAAATACACTGTACAAATACAAACACAATAGAGTTCATCTGATTTCAATACCTTTACAGTGTTTAACAAAACACAGGAGGGAAAGATCTCTTTCATGTTAGAAAATGGCAATTAACTACTAGTTTTTAATTAAATTTTCACTTACAAGTTAGTAGTTTCCTCAGAAAGCAGAGTCCTCCTGTTATTATTAAGTGTTTATCATTTAAATTATACAACCCTATCAAGAGGTCATTCCATTAGGCTAAGCAAACTTGTAGAAAATATCCAAGTTTATCCAAGAAACCGTGAAGGCTGGATTGCTATAAATCAAGCATGAGCTTAGGTATGTATTTTAAAATCTTTTAAAATCCAACAGGAGGCATCAAATATATGAACTTTAGCTCGAAGCATAACAATCTAGTTGGTGAAGAGTCCCAACCTGGCATCAGAACACCTAGAACTGAGACTTGGATATGTCACTTGTTATCACATGACATCAAGCCTCTGGATTTCAGAAGCTTCGATCTTACAATGAAACTTGCAATATAATTCTGTTAATTTTAAAAAGGTACTTTACTCTAAAGACTCTATGACAAAGTTCACAGCTCTAGAAAAAGATAAGATAAGATCATTGTGAACATTTACAGATAGTTTCCAGGATGGAAATACAGGAAACTGGACCCTCAGAACAAGACCTAGAAATGCTCCCGGAGAAACACATGAGAACTGCTTGATAAGGTAACTACTAGAAAAATTCAAAGAATGAAGGCTTTGGTCTACGTTGTAGAAATCAATTCCCAGAAATATTCATCCTCAAAGTCCACCGATTACTTTTTAGACTTCCATGATATAATATAAATATACATACGATCACACTATGTATAGTATTTGAATATTTTTCAAAATAATTTGGATTGTACAACATTTAAAAAAATTAGTGGGAAGAATAAAATAAAACCTTTGAGATCTTAAATTGTAGAAGAAAAGTACTGGTCAGATGGGTGAGGAAATCACTTCTCCCTTAAGAACGTTCCTTTTCCTGGAAAACTTAAAAATCCACACTAAATAAATTCGCTAAGGTACTGTGCCAGGTATTTTCAAGTCAACCCTTATTACTATTATGAAACTATTTACTGTCTCAATCTATTGCCTCTATTTAATTTCCTGGTTTTTAGTCTAATTACTGAAGAATTTCAAAAGGTAACAACTTAATATCACCACTAAACATTTCTAAATTAAAAAAATATTAAGATGCAAGCAAAATAATTTATTGAACTGAAGACACTTATTATCACAGAAGTGTCTGAAATCAGTGGGTCTCTAGCTGAGATTTCTAAAACTTTTGTCATATAGTAATTCTAGTTCAAACAAATACTACATGTTAAGTGCAAGGATTAAATAAAATAATGCATACAAACACACATAATCCCCTCAGGTCCTTTTTAGGAGCAAGTCAAGATATAATAGGAATACTATATAAGGTGGTGTTATTTAATGGAATGACCATTCTCCTATTCACTGTTAAAATTTAAAAGTCACCAACTAATATTTACCAACTTACTGGTTAAAGATTTATTCTCCACAATAAGTAAACACCCTATGCAGCAAATTACTAAGCAACATTTATCATCTGATTTCCACCTACTTATCATAGTTGAGCATTACCATCATGTTCATAAGCCAAAATAAACAGTGATCCTACTTCTACATCACTTATCTTACATGTTACTAAAATATTACCCAGCCAACATGCTCTTTCCACTTCCCTACCCTCAATTTAAAATTTTATCTAATACATTTTATTTTTTTTACTTTGATACTTTAAAATGAATGCATAAGGCATTCTTTAAGTGAACAGGAGAAAGAAAACAATATCTGTAAACATTCAACAAGTCTGAATGGCATTTTGTTTTGTAAAGGCTATTTTAGGCAATACTACAATGGCTTCTGATTCTAACCTAAGAAATGTCTTTGAGGTTCTTTCAGGTGACACTCTTCTTTGAAAGGTATAGTACACATTTTAACATATTCCTCCTTATCATATAGCTTTCCTTATTTTTTTTCCTCAGAGATAAAACAACAGAAACTACACTACAATACCAGTGACCAAACCACCCCTCCCACAGCATTCACCTCAGTAAAATTTTTCTTTCCCTTCTGTAGACACAAAACCTTTGAGGCAGATCAACAGCCTCGAAGTTGCCGAGTGTCTGTTTGGCAGTAGGAAGATTGTCATCACCAAGATCCCATGTTCTCTTAGGAGTCAAGAAACAAGGAAGGAAAACACTGAGTGCCTTGGGGCCACATTTTTTGTTTTCTTAATTCTGGCTTTCAAAATGTGGTCTAGATTTCCTATGGCTTAAAGTGTCTGTACAAAACTTTTATTTTGGAATGAGAAATAGTAATCAAACCCTTCCAGGGGAAGGTACAGCTAAGCAGTTCAGGAGCCACGATACTGGAATCAAACAGCCAGACTCCAAACCCAGTGCCTCCACTTACACTTATTCTAACAGTATAGGCAAGTTACTTAATCTTTCTGGGCCTGTTTCTTTATCTGTGAAATAGGAACCTTAGCATACCAAATTAACGAAGGACGCCCTATAGAACTCCTGCCACACAGCTGGACCACAATAAGTGCTGACTAAATCGAGTTATTATTATCACAGTAGAAAGAAGGCTACACAAATGAATGAAGACCACAGATCTGTCTTTTTAGATAGGGAGCTGGGATTCATTCGAGATTAACACATATAGGAGTGGTGAGAAAAACTCAGGAGAACTGAATTCTGATACCAGGTCTCAAATACTTGCTTACTTCTCATAGAATAATTTTACCCTGTTATCTCACTGACCTCAGATGTATATAAAAAAGGTTAGTCTAGAATCTATATTGGTGGTTTTCAACCCTGGTTGTATATTTTATATACAAAGGAAAATCCATATCTACCATCTCGATCAAAAACTCAACTTGAATTACACTGGTCATAGTGTTCGTTAGCATCATTTGAGGTCCCTCCTATCTTTTAATTCTAGAATTCTTAGCTTTACCTATCTTTTCCTGCATGAGAAAATATGGAGAGCTAATATTCCAAGTAGGTTAAAAGCAGCAATCACCACTGATGCTTCTTGGTATTTATGGATAGCGGGTACTCAATCATCATTTTTGGCCTCTTCTAGGATAAATGAGACAAGCACTTGGCTCTTTTTCTGACTCCCAAATGATCTCCCCAGAATGGTTTAATATTAAATATTTTATGTTTAGGAAATCATTAAACAGCTTTCTGTAGCACATTTTCCCCAAGAACAGTGGCAACAAGTAGCCAGTTTTAAAAACCAAGTGCTCTTGACATTATAAAGTTCCAGATACACCCATGGGGGAGGTTACACCTCATGCCTGAAAAAGTGCTCTAAGAGAATCTTAAAACTTTCTGACGATATCCAACTTTTAAAGAAGTCAAAGTAAAGATTCACAGATTTACAAATGGTAACCTACATGAAAAGTGTTTGAAATACCTTAAATTCATATTCTGCCTTTCCACAACAACATCAAAGTTGCCTACATGTATCAAATCAAGAGATATTCCAGAGAGATATTTTCATTCCCAACTTACCAATGGAGTCAGGGGCAGAAATGGGAAGAGAATCCAGATCTCTGGAATAACTTTAGGTGGCTCATCAAGTCAGCACAAATGAGCAGAGAAATGAGGGGGTTGCACTAAATTGTTCGAGGTTAAAGTTCCCTGTACCTTATATATATTATGATGGTAAAATTATTTTTAAGCAAAATTCTCTTTTTGACAGTAACAAGAGTTGAATATAAACTTTCACAGGCAACAAAACTTAAAATTAAGCTGGAAATTCCTTTCACTATTTAATCATTATGGCTATTAATAGAAAAAAGGAATAGACTCCAAATGCAGTCTAGATAAGTCATTTATAGTCTCTGGGATTCTGAATAATCCCAAATTCTCTAAAACATTCCTCTTGTCTTAAGCCTGTGCCTTGTGTTTATAGAAAATCACAATTTATCCTTTAAACTAATAATAACAAACATGAAAGGAAATGTGTAATTAGTGGCATAAGACAGTTAACATAAGTTTCAGCCTAAGAGTATCAAGGGAGAAACAGAAAAAGAGACAGTTAATACATGATACCTATCAAATATCAAACAGCAAAACCAGTGACTATCAAGGAGGAGGGAAGGCACTTCCCAAACTGAGGGCAACTGCTGCTTTGAAAACGTTTATTTTCTTTGCTCTTTCCTCTTTCTTTTATTTTGGCTAGTGTTGATTTAGGCATTTTATTCTGCTTATTCTCTTTCTCTTAAAAATTTGAAGGAAACTAGGACCTGTTCTAGAAGTAAGACTTTGTAAATTAGCACCTAACTCCTCAACTTCCTATACTTTACAAGTCTCCAATACTGTCAATCTAAGCCATAACAAGGATGCTGAAGTTATCTACTTAAAAGAAGTCATTACTGACTGCTGTCATAACATGCCCTTAGGTACAGTCTAACCAGACACCAGAGTGTCTCAGTCCCTGTCTATGAATCAAAGTTTAAATTTAAAAAGATAATAATTAATAATGTTCTTTAAATCTTGGCTTGGATAAGAGAAAAGGATATCTGTGAGGGCAGGGTAAGAGGTATGAGGAGACAGTCTGTGTTTTTTTATAGCTCTGCACTACTGTAGGAAAGTCAAGGAATCTTGTCTCAAATTCTTCATCTTCGAAATGAGTGCGAGAGACTGAACTACTTCCATTCTTCACAAAACATTACTATTTTGTTATTTTTCACACATTCTGAGACCCTTAAATAAAGGGACTCCAACATGGTTTAGAAGCTCCAATTTAAGTCACATTTTTATACTTTCCATAATATTTTAAATATCCAACATTAAATACACCTATATTAGCATATTATCTATTTAATACTTAAAAGAAGATATCCAAAAAGCATTTGTGAGACATTAGGGTAGAGTATTTGAAAGTTTGGACATCAGATTTGGAATCATATCCTTGTCCCATCACTTACTAGCTGTGTAATCATGGGTAAGTTATTCAAGGCCTTAGATTAAGTACTAGGAACACCCAGAAGCCTGAGATTTTGGGATAGGCAGTTAGCCCACAGCTGGGGAATTCTTGCAGCCCTGGATGGGGAGGTAGCAGAGCAGTGGAAGGTTCTTCTAATTACAAAAGACATGAGTCAACTGTCTGTCAAACTCAAGAGAGGTTGTGATATTAGAATATTTCTACTACATAGAAACAACTCATAAAATATATTCCAGTTTTTTTTTTTTTTAATGGATGTTGTTTACAATGGAATAGTATTTGGTCATAAGAAATAAACTACTGATACACAAACAACATGCATAAGCTCTCAAAACACTGTTGTTCAAAACAATACAACAAGCCAGACGCAACATAATATAAACTATATGATCCAATGTACATGAAGTTCTAGACAGGAAAAATTAATCTAATATGACAGAAATAAAAATAATGGCTGCCATTAGGAGGAAGGACACTGACTAAAAAAGAACATGAGGGAATATTAAGGTGTGAAGAAAATGATATGGGTTTTGACTGAGAAGATAGTTTAACATAAATTTATATACTTATGAAACTACACTTAAAATCTATGCATTTTAGGTAAATCATATCTAAGTTTAAAAATTAGGGGTCAAGCAAAAGATATGCTGAAGTTCTAGAATGGATACAAGAATAGGGGTAGAACTCAACAAAAGGTATAGGCCATACTGCAACGATTAGGAATGAACAGAGGGTCCGTTATCCATACCTGAGTCCCAGGAATAAGTAACATAAGATTTCTCTTGTGAAGTATCACAGACAACTCTATTTCATTTGTCAGTTTCAGCAGGCCATGCCCACCCATGAGAAGGCATGAGAGAGCAAGTTACAAGTATTACATATGAGGAGGCGGGGAGGTGAACAGCCGGAAGCAGAGGAGAATGGCAGTTGATCTTATTTAAGTGCAACCTGTTTGTAGAAGACATCTCCCATGCAGACGCACATTCCCAAGCAAACATCTACATATGGTTGTATTTTCCTGATGTCTATCACCCCTTTTTTGTTGCAGACTTGAGAACAGCACATGTTCCAATTAACTCCACTCTTTGTTGCAACTTGCTAAGTTGGGTGTCCCTTGCCAAAAAGGGGTAGGTGGTGGGTTACATAACAAAGACTGGGGTGGTATGTGCTGCCAAGTCTACACAGAGAGTTGGTGGAATGTGTGTGGTATGGGTGGGGGCTGGTGGAAGGTGGGGAGAAATGGGGAGACCACAGGAAGAATAACATCCTTAGAGACAGATTTTGACAGAGGCAGGCCTCAGTTGTGTGGCTACGAGAAGGAAAGTCAAAGGATAGCTGAATTAGAGATGATGCTGTCTCAACATATAGGATACATATTAGGTTGTTCCATTACACAAGAATTTTTCCCTGGGGTGATGCTTCTGGGAACAGTCTAAGGTGACAATACTTTAAGAAGAGGCTTGATCCAAGTGCAAACATGATGGGATTTTTTTTATAATGAGAGAGAGAGGTTATTAGGTTAAAGGATAAAGGGACTTCAACAAAGTTTTTCAAGTAAAATATAAAAGATCCAACGATATGTATGTTACCATCATTTTAGTAAAGTACTACTCACTAGAAAGCAAACCCTAAATCTGATCATCTTAGGCAGGCTTAAAGGGATCTTAGATTTTCTGACCGACATGCTATTTAAACACACTTGTGGGACAGCTGGTTCTATTCCATAGCCATGGACTATCTCCCAATCTATAAAAGAGTTTTGCACTATTAAGAGGAATCTATTCCTACCACTGAACAAAATTCAGTGACAGAAACTAAATACATAAAGTACCCCTGGGACTCATCCCTTTGAACATAGGATTGTAGGAAGTCACCAATATACTAAAAAAAAAAAAAAAAAAAAAATTTTTTTTTTTTTTAAAAAGGCACATAGTTTTTAAGTTTTTGAGCAACAAGTAATAGACACTATGGGACAAAAATTAAGTTATTTACTGAAGAGAGAAATACTATGCTGCTAATGCAAATATTTCTTAGACAAAGCAGATGTAACAACAGTGGAAAATTACTCCAATATTATAATTACTGTCATAATTACTACTGCCATACACTTGGCTTTTTAACTGAAACTATATGATTCAGAGATTCTCTGTTTTCTAATTAAAACATTAATGGCATATCAGGACATTAAGGGAGAGATGACAAAGTTGGCCAAAAGAGGGCTAAGTAAGGGCTGCATGGTGGAAAAAGCTCACCATAATAGTGATGAGTACACAATCAGGTTCTATTAGCCAAGATTAAATGTGTGTAATGCTGAAAAGGAGATTAGAAACATGATTCTGAACACGGAACTCCCTTGGCTTTCTCAAAGACTAAGGAGTCGAGGATAGGAGGCACAAAACAAACACTATTCACTGGGCTAAATACAAAGTAATGCAGACAGAATCTATCATGGCACAGTTAATAACATAATTTTGCTAACGCAAATTAAGGGGTGGTTAATGAGGTTCCGTCAAATAAGTTATGTGTATAGTGTCATTTGCGAACCACAAAATATCAATTAGTCAAGGGAAACATCTGACAAGCAGTTTCTAGTCTCTTGACCAAATTCCACATTAGGCAATCTTAAAAATGACATAATTAACACAACTTACTTAACTGATCTCCATTTGAAATATATTAGAAATAGTTTTCTAGCAGCATTATGCTCTCTAAAGGTGACCAGACACATAATGACAGTTAACAAATATGAGGTACTCGACCTATGTTAAAACATAGACTGTGACAAAAGATGAAAACATGGAGGCATATAAGTGCATGTATATACGTACATATTTATCCTATGCTTCGTACACAACTGGAATGTTAAATGATGAGCTCTACAAATAACAATCTGTTTGCACTTCCAATGAAAGTTAAGACTAAGCCTGACAAATAGAGAACTTCCAAAGGTGTTTCAGGACTGACAGCATCAGATAGATAAGCTCATGGTCCTCAGCACACTGCTGAGACTTAGAGCTGAAAAACAGCATGTGCTATGCCCCTGAACCAGCCAATGTTTTGAGAGACTAGTGGTCTGCAGCTGAGCAATTCTTTAGGAACCACTATTTTTGAACATGACTTTCCCAGAGTCCCTGGGAAGAAGAGAAGACCCGGAAGAGTGCTTTCTCAAACCCTCATAAATCAAAAGGGAGAACTGAGTCCATTGGCAACACATCTTTCTTTCCATAAGCCTAATGCTTTTCTTATGAAAAATATCACTTTAACTCAAGAGGAAAACTAGGAGCACTGGCACAAATTAGAGAAAAACAGAGGAAGGGAGAGAGAAAAGGAAGGATACATTCAGCCCACCTCTGCATTTTTTTCTTTCTTTTTTAGGGATTTTCGATAAGAAATCAATGATTGTATATTTGAAAAGCTACTTCTGCAGGCCTCTGTTTCTAACTTTTAAGCTTAAAATCTTTAAGATTTTATGTTCAGGTGGCAAAATCTATGAGAAAGACATTCACTTTTTTTCCGATATTTGATGAATTAGCCAAAATTTTCTTTTCAGTTAACACACTGCTATAAACTTCATTTGAGGGGCCAACGCTATGGAATCATAAATGATATGGCCACAAGCCTTGGTTCAGCCTTCACTAAAATGCCGAGATCATTCACCCAGCTATAAACTTCTGGAATACCCAAAGACTGACTTCTATGGAGACACAGAGACCTTATAAATCCATTCTGTAATATTCTTCCAAATACTCCCTCAAGGAAGAAAGTTAAATTTTAGCCCACAGTTTTAGAAATGGAGAAACTGAGGACCAAAGTAGTTCATCCAATACGATAAGATTAGACCTGCAGTCCACACTCAACCGCAGATGTATAGAGGAGGAAAGTAAAGAGCAGAAGAAAAAGCAAAAATGGAAATGGCACAGCTGGTTTCTGAAGTATTTTGCCCTAAATACAGAATATTATATGTATATTGTCATTCGCATGACACATTCGCCCTAAATACAGAATATTATATGTATATTGTCATTCGCATGACACAGGAACTCTTTAAAATTCAAAACAATATTGACAGTCCACAGATATATTTTTAGATATAATTTTACTTGTCAATCAGTTTTTTATTAAGGAACAGTGGGCAAAAATGGGACCATTCATTATTTTTTTTTTCATTGGAGACGCATTGTTTCTGAGTGTAGGCAGGACTTGGCCTGACACATTAGGTCATCACTAATGTATTTATGTCGTAGTGGTAAAATGTTCTGTTTTTACCCATTTTGTAAAGACTAATTAAAGCCTTTTCAGGTCTTCATTTACTCAAGGTACTTTCAAGTCTGGAGTACAAATAACAGAGTTTTTTGCCAAACTGCCTCACTGATTTCATAATGGAAATTATATCTGAAAAAAATTTTTAAGTTTTTTTTTTTTTTTACATTAGGCTAATTACTCACCTATTTATATTTGTGAATATTGCCACTCCAGACCAAAGCCTGACTTCTAAAAGTGTAAAGTATATTTTTACAAGTAGGTATATGGTAAAGATAGTATTATGCGGCTTGGCGTAATCAACTACTTCAAAAAAATTAAATATCCTCTAGAACCTTCCAGTTCGAAATATATTGCAGCCTCTAGGTATCAGAAACTCATTCACAAAACTATGCCTTTAGCAGTCCTGAGTATGGTCTATCTACCACAGTTAAAAAATCATAGTCCCCAAAGGTATATTTATGTTAATTCTCTAAATGTTGACAACCATTATATATATAATAAAATTTTACTTTTAATAATTCACTTATCTTGTTCTTTCTATTTAGGTAACTCTTAAAAACAACCATCTTTATATTCCTCAGTTTCCTCACCACAAAGAGGTAGATAATAACTGTTTACCCTCAGATGCCACCCACTTATCCTACTCCACAGGCATATTATAAGGATTAATTAGATACTAAAGGCAAAGTGCTGTAAGCTGTACAGAAGAGAAGTCTTGAATATAGAAACAATGATCATCTCGAGCTATACTTTCAACAGAGAGCCTCAGGATGTTGTAACCGTATCTACCTGTTTCTCTTCCAAGCTGTCAGGTAGATGTTAGATCATGTATATTTCAAAATGATAATTTGCTGATCCAATTTTGCTGATGACTTCAATCAGCAAAAGAAAAAATGAATAACTTAAAAAGCCAATCGCCTTACATTTTCAGTTACAAGCGAATCAGACCTATGTATAATTTCACTTTATTACTGACAATTCTAAATGCGGTTTGACTTACTGTTGTTTCAAATGATTTATATTACAAAGGTTTTGCGACTGAACCGAGGAAAATATCACAGGATTTGGGTTTTTTATCCTCTACTAGTCACTTGTCCTGGAAGCTAAACAGAATTCCCAGCTCTGGCTGATCATGGCTAGGAGCTCATTAGGCTGTTCCTCACGTTAAATTACTGAAAAGGGTGATGTATTTATAATACAGCTTGCGATGCTATAAAATGGCTCATCAATCTGTTTTATTCATGGAAAGTCCACATAAGGCCACTAGTCTGTTACTGGCAATAAACCTTGGGTGCGTCTTCAAAAGACCTGCATATTAGATAGTGATTTATGTCTCTGTCCAAGAAATCAAACATGATACTAACAAGGCAAGGGATAACTCAACTGACACTTTCAAAAGCAATATAATTTCAGTAGTAAATCAAGTGGGCACAACACATACAGGGAAGAGAGAAAGACAGATGATTAGCACGTATGTATTAAAAGAAAAGTAGAGTGTTAAAAAAATACCAATCCTGAATGTTCAGATCTTAAACCATTCCTAATCTCTTCCCTGCACTATTTTTCTTACATGGTATTTCTTACATAGAGGAGTCACTCCTCACCTCCCATTTTATAACCAGAATATTCTTTTGTAAAGACATTGATATATCCTAGATAATTTGTTTTTGTTTTTGTTTTTGTTTTTTGGTACCTAAAAACAGAGTTGCCCAGCTATTCCTACCCTTAAAATGCAATGGTGTTTTGGATGAGAGAGGCCCAATAAAATAAAAAGAGAGAAATATTTAGAATCAGCATGAGAAAACAAAATAATTAGTTAAGTCTTATACTGTTTTCAGAGAATAGCATAGTTATCAGAAACATTTCACTGTTAAGAGTCTGAAAATCCCAATACTTTAAAATGATCTGTCACTTTAAGATCAAGTTAAAAAAAAAAAAAAAAGGCTACAAAACAAATCATTTTTTAGCTATTGAGTTTTATTTTAGGTTGCCAAGTCACTTAAACAGTATATATGTGAAAGTATATATATAGAAAATAGAAGTGTTTCTCATACAAGTGAGAAATGAGTTTAAGATGCCTTAAATGTACTTGCAATTTTTATCTTCAATGGCCCACTTAAAAAAAACTCATTTTAATAAAAGATTAAGGTGAGTTATGCAAATTCAATAACCTATCACATATACTGAACCTGTTTGCAAATAAGAGAAAGCTTAATTTTAAAAGAGAGGGGTTTTTTTGTTTTGTTTTTTAAATATCTCTAAGTGCACATGACGTCACTTTCCTTCTCCATCAGTAAGTAGGTCTTAGCATTCTTGAAACTGGAAAGCTACTTGAGTTTTCCCTATGGACTGCTCAATCTTACAGACAGGAATTGTGTATGCGACGACATTCCTAAAAATGAAAGGGAGAAAGGCATCCTTCCTGTTATCGTTAGTCAAAATAAAACACTCAGCTTCGGCAAGGAGTGACTCTTGAAACACCTTCCATTTCACTGGAGACAAGTCCTCCTGACGCACTGAAGTTGGCTGCCCAGCTCGACAGAGGATCGGCTATGCTTGCTGAAAAACCCTTTGCGGTCATTTCTTCCTAATGTTTTTTATAGGTTCAAGTTCTGAACTCTTCATTTCAAATGTTGGGGGCTATCTGTTTGTGTCTACATTTGGCCAAAACAAATATGAATTCTAAAGTACAAACTAATTTTTGCTGCTAAAAATTACCTGACTTTCAAAATAAATGATATTTTTTAAATGCTGCAAATTGGTTTAAGACTAAAAAGAGAACAGTGAATTCATATAGTAAATAGATCTATGTACTTTTACTATTAAACTCTCAAAATAATCACACAAAAATTAAGTGAGAGAGTTGATTTCTTTTCCCCGTATCTCATGTCATCAAGGCTTTTGAAACAGAGAAACCCTCCTCAAAAATCAAAACATATTTAAGTGCCCACACACAGAGATTCCTCCTCTGATCTGTACAAACAAAAAATAAAGTATCTTCTCTTGTCTCTCAAACACAAAACATACATGCATATAAACCACTAGCCAGACATCCTTTAGGTTATCTCACAGTTAAATGTAATAAAAGGGCTTCTTATTGTACATTTTGACACACACACACACTTGCACAGTCCAAGAACCCTGCCTCCAATTTTCTGTCACAAGGAGCTCTCTGGGGACCCAGGAGGGGGAAAAGTGTTTGGGAAACAGAAGGAGCTGTTTTAGCAGGCATCGGTTTCTCTCTGTGCCTGTGAAGTGGACATTGGCATCTCTTGCCTAGGCTTTTCCTGTGGGGTTCATCTGGTCGGCAGGGTGGGGAATAGTTGTCTGCGCCATACCAAGGTCAGCCTGCTAGGGCTGACAGTCTCTGTCTCTGTACAAAGAAAAGAATCAATACTTTTGGACTACGGCTGTGCCCTCAGTGTAAAACAACAAACATGCAGCGTCTGACATGTTTCTAGGTGATTTGTGGCAGAACCTCTTGTCTGATCTGTATCCAGGAGCTGCTGTGTTACTGCTCTTTGCTTTTCGCCTCCCCCACCCCCTTTGGAGGCCCCCTCCTGCCTGCCCCAGCTCTGTGATGTCTAATACTTTACTCAGGTACAGAGGCGGGTGTTCTACCCTACAGCTACTTGTCACTCAATAAATCACACCTACGAGCACAGTCTGCACAGAGTGATCTGGGCTTTAACAAAGGATCAGAGGGACAAAGTGCAGGCAAGACACTGTAATTATAACAAAACTAAAATATTCAGAGAGAGGGACAAATGCATAGGCTCTGAGGCAGAGGCATGGATAAAATGTCACTAGAAATTGTAGCTTCTGTCCTCTAATTTTTCGGTTTTACTCTTTTAATGCATCCCTCTCATCCTTCCTTTGCCACTGCCCTCCCTTCATTTATTTTTGTTGTTCTTGTTCTTCTTTGTTCTAACTAGAATTAAAGGTATAAAGTGAACTTTATTAAAATGTTCACTAAAACAAATAATGCTAATTTCAGATTTTAAAATATATGTAAGTTGTAATAAATGAAAGACAGTCACTTTTAATAAGTACTTTTAGTATCTCCACTTTGTATACTTATCTAAAATATTTGTGCAGAGGCCTCGAATCCTCTTAAAACTGCCCAAATGTAAAAACTGTACCAAGAGACAGCTAAAATTATGGCTTAAAGTTAATTACTTGAACAGTCATGAAATGATTTTACTTACACAAAAACATGCTTGTTTTGTCTGACTGGACAGTTTGTGTAGAAATAACTCTTCGATAAAATGTTAACATACATTATATGTTCTTCCATTTGCTTAGGAACAATTTTATACTAAATCTGTTCTTTCTCACTCATCCCAGACCCCCAAAATTTATTTTCCAGAGTATGAACTATTAGCCAAGTCAGATAAGAAGGTTTTGGACAGTTTCTTCTGTTCTAAATATTTTAAATGCAGCAGTTGAAGTTATCCCGGCAATTTCAGTCACATCAGACACCTCTTAATGCAGGAAAAGTGATGCTCCATCATGGAGGTCTTGCACAAGTCTCTACTGTAACTGTTGCTGATGAAAATAAAAGTGAGTTAGAATAGCTCTACACTTCCTTCCTAGTCAATCAATGCCTGACAGCACCAGTTCTTTCAGCCATGTACTTCAGTGATGATGGATCAATAACTGTGGTTTAACAACAGGGAGCCACCAATCATTATACGAATGATTAAAAAGGGTCTCACTCACATACACCTCTGCAGACAGAGTAGGCCATAAGATCAGAATACTTGCCATTATGCTTCATACCACTTCCTTCCTAGTCAATCAATGCCTGACAGCACCAGTTCTTTCAGCCATGTACTTCAGTGATGATGGATCAATAACTGTGGTTTAACAACAGGGAGCCACCAATCATTATACGAATGATTAAAAAGGGTCTCACTCACATACACCTCTGCAGACAGAGTAGGCCATAAGATCAGAATACTTGCCATTATGCTTCATACTACAGAAATTCAGATGAAGGAGGGGAAAAATTGGGGGGGGGGGGGGGAACGTCA
>NW_006441071.1:3533407-3597098 GCF_000325575.1 Pteropus alecto | reverse complement strand
TTAAGACAAAGCATAAAGGAAATATAAAATGCTTAGGACAGTGCCAATTTCCAGCCACTGTTTTCTTAGAAAATAATTCCCCGAATTTACCATAATGAATGTGAAAAAAGCAAAAAAACAGGAGAAGATTGTTTATTGTTAAATTCTATAAAGCATCCAGTTATTAAGATTACTTGGAGTATCACAAAAACATCCTCTTTACCTTTCACACAGCCACAAGGTCTACCTGCCTGGCGTGTCAGTCTCAGTTCACTATCTTGAAAATCCTTGCTGTCGTGATTTATTTTTATCCCGCTATATTAAAAATTACTCCCTTAATATCTATCTGGAAAGCTTAAAAGACCCTAAAAGGGTATGACTGTTTCATCCAGAAATAAACAAAGTCCATGGCATAAGGCAGATGTTCAACCGTGATTAACAAATTAATGAAATAAATGAATCACCTTTTAAAAAATCTAGTCTTTTTTTAAAAAACTCTAGCAAAAAACATTGCACAACTTCCCTGTGTACCTATAAAATATTACCTTGAATTCACTTATTACGAAGCAAAGCACCATAAAGTATCAAATTAAACCATGCAAATATATCCTTTGAAGAGTGGCAAATTTCTCTGTTGTTGACTGATCTTTCTCATTTGTCTGGGAACAGTAACGACGGTCCATCCTGGCATATACTCAGACAGCAAATGAACACATGGTGACTAGGGGCCACTGGTCTCAACACTGCTGGAGATGCCAAGGTGCACTGGCTCTGAACTCTGACAGCAAAGATAAAAAGGTAAAGACATAAGCACAAGACATTATTGAAAATTCTTCAGAAAAGGCACACAGAGGGTAGTGTTCTTAACCAGGGGAGCTTTTGCTGCTCAGGAAACACTTGGCAATGTCTGCAGCCATTTTGGGTTGTCACATTGGAGTGGGGGACAGAAGGGAGTGTTACAGATATCTAATGGGTAGAGGTCAAAGATGCTGCTAAATATCCTACAATACACAACATGGCCCCCCACAGCAAAGAATTAGTCAACACAAAATGTCAATAGTTCCACAGTTGAGAAATCCTGGTATAGGATGTGCAGGGCACAGACAGCCTAACTAACCAAATAACAGCAAGAAAACAGAATGAAGTGGAAGAACTCAGGAAGAACTCAATTCAAACCTAACTATGGTAGAGAAGAAAAGTGGTTAGAGGAAAGGAAAAGAGAAGAAAGTAGGCCAGATCATGCTAAAGAGTTCATACTCATCTAACACAGTGGGACAGCTAAAGTCAGGATTTGAGAGTGGAGAAGTACAGAAGTGACAAGTTCAGATCTGCATGTTAGATTACTCTGTTCCTAACAGGAGGGACAGCCAAGAGAAGGATGAAAGTGGAGTTTGAAGTCAAGAAATAATTGGAGTCTACAAAATTAAAGGCACAGGGACTGCAGAGAAATACATAAGGAAACAGCAGTTAGTTACCATCTGGGGAAGGAGCTAGGGAGAGGGCAGGGTCTAGGACGACTTTCCTGATTTCACCTAGGTAGAATTAGAGACAATGATGCTACCTAACATACAGCAGAGGCTAACAGGAGGAGGGCAAGTAAAGACACTGAAACGTTTAGGTTCTGACTAGCTGAGTTTTGAAGTGGAGCATCCAAGAAAATTGAATTTACAAATATGGAGCTTTGCAGAGAAATCCGGACTGGAGAAAGAGTCAGGAAGTTATCAGTAAGTCGGCAGGAAATAAAAATAATGGGGATGAGTGCACTTGCCCAAAGTGGACAGGAGAATACCAGAAAAGACTTATGTTTATAATAACACCAAAAAGTGAACTAGAACAAAAGGAGCTAGAAAAGTAAAGATAGAATTGGAAGGTTGAAGAGTCAGAAAATCCAAAGACTTTGAGGAACTGCTAACATGGCCAGAAGTATCAAATGTCAGAGAGAAATCAGTAAAAAGCAGAAGCTTCTGCAAGAGGCATCAGATGAGAAGTCAGCTCTCCAGGGCTACTGTTGTGGGGAAGAGCAGAAACAGAAGATAGACTGAAGGAGGCAAAGGTGGGAACAGGCTGAGTTCCGAATGGAAGGTGAGAGAAGCAGGCTGCCAGATGGGAAAAGAGGTATGACCTGGCTATCAATAGGCTCAGAGAAGGAACCTGGACCAGAAAGAGGTTTATTTCATCTTTGAAAAAGGAAAGAATTGGAAATAAGCTACAGGAGAATCATTTTATCTATATGATGGAATAATGTGCAGCCTCAAAAGATGATAGAAGGATGTTCATAATATTAGACACTTATAAATACAAGTATGAATCAATGATATTAGAGATTAGACTGTGAACATAATCACTGAAGCCGAATTTGCGGAATGACACTGGCTATGTGGGTATGTTTATCTTAAGGGAGCTGAGGTCATGGCTTTGCTTTTTCTCTTATTTTCCAAAATTAACATGTTTAATATGAGCAACAATTTATTTTAAAAGGAATTAACCTTCTAAGTAGGAAAAACAGAGGCTCAATAGTAGACCAAGATCCCTGGGACAACAGAGGGGATGGCATCCAGATCACCCACAGGTGGAAAGGATCCGCTAATTTGAGAGGGAGGCGAGCATCTCTATATTACAATGCCAGCTGTCTGGAAAGTTAGAAATTCCCCAAACCAGTAATACCTACAAAATGAGTGGAAAATTTCATTGTTAAGTTATCTAGAATTTAAAAAATTTTAAGTATGAGTATTACTAAATGTTTCTGCAATAATTGCAAAGAATGGAAAGAAGGAAAACTAGTTAAAGGGGTGGTAGGAAGGATAAGGAAGAAGAAAGAAAACAAACCAAAACTTTGAGCAGTTAGTATCTTTTAGTTAATTTTCCTAACTGCCACTGTGAAACAAGGCCACCTCAGTTTGTACTGCCTGAAACTAAAACACACATTTACTTGGCCAAATGTGTTCACCATAAATAGCTCCCATATTGTTCAACATATCTATCACCTTCTGGATTCTTTAACTTGCTTTTCCTTCAAAAAGCCAAAGCCACAATTAAAGGGAATAGTTCCAATGTCAAATTCTTAGCAATTCCCTTATCCTTCCAAATTCTGGGAAAGATCATAGGTCTTGCAAGTATGTGCCCAACCCTTTTCCTCTCCAGCATCAATAAACAACTTGGTCTGTCTCTTAGGAAAAGACTGCATTTTGCCACACAGATGATTCACTAAATAGCCCAGAACAAACAATCCAACTATCAAATATTTAGTGTCAGTGTCCTCTTTACCCATATGTAATGGGTACTCTTTTTTTTGCCCCTTTTTTCAACTCTTCCCTATAAGATGGTGGCAATAGCTGAAGTACATATGACCTACAGACCTGGCAGAGGATAATAAGGTGACAGTTTAAACTGTCTGAAAATTATCAATTGGGTTCAGAAAAATAGATGAGGCCCATACATAAGCCTCTGATTAGTATAATATTCTGTATTTTGGAATGTGATTAAACTTAAGCATGGGTTCAATTGAGAGCGAAGACCTAAATGGTATCCTGGGTCACAGATGGTACTCAATAAATATTGGCTGAATGGTTGGCTAGCTGGATACATGGATTGGTAATTGGATGGGTGAATGGGCAAATGAAAGATGGATGGAAGAGGGGACAAATAAATGCACACATGCACACACACACACACACACACACACACACACACAAATGCAGAGGGCCCTGACAACAGCATTACAGATACCATTATATTTTCATGTAAAAAGGCTATCCTTTTCATTGTACCTTTCTGAAATTTCAGGATCCCTTAAGTTGAACTTCACTGATAACCACACTACTTTCCAATCATCAAGTTTATTCTCACATAAGGGCATTTGTAATTGCCATTTCCTCTGCTGGAATATTCTTCCCCTAGATCTGTGCAGGGCTCATTGTAATTCTATCCAGGCCTCTGCTCAAATGTCATCTCCTCAAAGCGATCTTTTCTGATCATCTTATCTGAAATAGCAGGCCCCTCCCCACTCTCAGACCCTATCCCCTTGCTCTACTGTTTTTTTTTTCATAACTCTTATTATACTCCATATCTATTTTATTGTTTATTGTTTATTTGTCTTCTTCACTAGAATATAATCTCCAAGAGAATAAGACTTTGTCATGTTCACCATTGTACCCTCAGCAACCAAACTGGTGCCTGAAACAGAACTATACACTTAACTAATATATTAAATAAATAGAGCTGAATTATTCCCTGCAAGTTAATTTTATATATCTATCATCTCTCCCAGGAAGTTTCATCCACATCAGCAACCCCTTGATTAGCTGTTCCCCAAATGTACACACTTAGCACCCAACCCATGGTACTTGCCTGGCTTTCAACGCCTTGCACCTTCTGAAAACTCCACATCTTTTGAGCATCAAGGACTAGATCAAAATAGTACTTCCTTTCCTAACCTTACTCCATAGTAAAACATTATTGCTTCCTTATCTGTACTCCTCCTGGTTCCTAATACATAGCACAATTGTACTATGTAATACTTTGTATTAGTTACACGTTTATATGTATACCTCCCATCACTTAGCAGAACATGAGCTGATTAAAGTATCCATTAGCATGGGCTATAATCTGCCTGCACAAATAAAGCCAATTTTCTTTGCACAAGAAAAAAAGGAAAAAGTAAAAACTTTAAAAAAATATTGAGTGCTCACAGAAGATGCCAGACAAAGTGATCCCATTTAATGCACTATCCCATTTAATCCTAAATAATAAATATTGTGAAATATATATACCATTGTTCCTATTTTAATGGTAAAGAAACTGAGACTCAAAACAAGTATTTAAACTTCCCAAAGTCACATGGCAAAATGGAGATCACAACCTAGGGCTTCCTTTCTCCATTCCCAGAGACAAGGAAAGGGGTGGTGAGTCCACACTTCCTTCCTATGTCACCAGGAGCATAACACAATGGACAATAAGCTCAACTTTTAAGGAGAAACCCTAAGTTTTAGTCCTACTAAAGTGAGTCCTTGCTAGCTTTGTGAGTTTACTTGGTTAAACCACATAACTTCTCAAAACCAGTTTTCCCATTTATAAAACAGCAAGTACCACCTGCTCTGCCGAAATCACGTTTCTTTGGAGACCAACTTCAGTGGCACACATGGAAAGTCTTTAAAGAGCTAGCTAATCTCTATGTTAGTTCCCCAGAGATGAAAATCAAGCATGAGTCCACATTATAGAAGACTCTAGAGTCTTCTGCCTCATAATTTCAGAGGCCATTAATGTTTAATGTCATCGGTTTCCTCTCCACTCAGGCATTCTCTTAGTCAAAACACCATATATTTCTATTGTTTTGGAAACTCCTACTAAAGCGGCCATGAACTTCTACTCATCTCATTTTCTTATCTATCTTTAAAGACTACACACACACACGTGCACGCTCTTATGATTTGCTGTGATAGAATTACCTGAATTAAAAAATCAAAATTAATTTCTAAAAATGTTTTAAATGTCTATGTAAATGCACATAAGAAAATTATTTTGTAAATGCCTACTACAGAATTAAATGTTAGCAGACTTTTAAAAAATATATTTAATGAATAAAAGTAATCTGAAGTTACTTAACTGAACTCCATAGCCAACTGCTTAGCTTCAAAGACAAGTAACAGAGCAGGGTCTAAATTTGGGGTGTGGAGAAACCACACTAACAATCATCCTCAAACCACCAGTTATTCAAAACAGCTGCAAATATGTTTCCTTAGAAAAACAGATTGGGATTTAGGAGCTTACAAGGTGATGGCAATTTACTTAACCATTCAAAAGTAAATTTCTACTCAACCCATTAAACTAATATTTCTCCTTCAGGGGAGAAAACATTGACGTATTAGTTCATGAGTTTATTTTGTATACTTGAAATAGAGACTCTGAGCCTCAAAATGGTAGATGTTGTGATTCTACATATTTAAAACAGTCTAGAACATATGGCTCAAAAAGTAAACATAAGAAACCTACAAAGTATATACAGTGCAAGATTCCATTATATTTGACATTAATCAGACCACATCTCCAATGTGTTCTTTAAATCCTATGAATCATACTTTCAGAGGCACGTTGATCGCAATGGGGTACAGCCAGAGATAACTGGCCAGATTTTCACTCACTGCAAGAGAGAAAATACCTAACTTAAAACAGAAAAAAGAATGACCATTTGATAGCATAAAGTCAGGGAGAACTTTCCACTAGTTCTTTCCACTAGTTTCACCATTCTTAAAAAAGGCTACCGAACCAATGGTATTTATTCAAACTCAAACAAATACTTACAGGCCCCTATTATTACCAGTAAGTACTCTATAAACAGGAATGATCAAAAGAAAAAAAAAAGTTGCAATTTAATTTCTGGGTATTTATCCGAAGAAAACAAAAACATTATTTCAAAAATATATAGGCACACCGATGTTCACTGCAGTGCATTTACAAAGAGCCAAGATATGGAAGCAAACTAAGTGCTCATCAATAGATGATTGGATAAAGTAGCTTGGTGCATATATATGTACAGTGGAATATTACTCAGCCATAAAAATGAAATCTTACCATTTGCAACAACCTGGATGGAAGTAGAGAGTATTAAGTTAAGTGAAATAAGTCAGAGAAAGACAAATACGATATTATTTCACTTAAATGTGGAATCTAAAGAATACAATAAACAAACACAAAAAAAAAGAAAGAAAAAGTCTATTCTCAAGGAGGTCACACCCCATCTGATCACACCCCATCTGATCATTTTATTTGTTTCACTGGAAAATTCAGAGAGATACCATCAACAATATCCCCATCACCTTCCCAACCCTGAACAATCTCAGTGGTCTGCAGGCAACACTCTGCATTTCTGAACTAACATAAACATAAATTCAGTCTCATTTATCAACCGGATTACAAGTTTTATTCCAGCTGTTTAACTCTGGACCACACTACAAAAAGATGCTGAACTAGATGATCTCGGATATCAGGTAATCTTGGTATTATCCTAGTTCTTAGAACATTTGCTCTAAAATTGTGTCTTTTTGTTACTCAGGTTTAGCCTTACTCTCTGACCACACAGAAACACACACTGCTGCATTTCAAAAATCTCAAAAAGAGGGATCATATCCCTATGTCCTCAACTCAAATATGCTGGGATATCTAATACACTGAACAAAATTTTAAAGTGTGAGGTATGCATATTATTTCCTCAGTAAGAAAAAAAATGAAAGGGTATGCTTATGAAAACGTATTTCCCCAAAATCTTAGCCTTAATAAGCGATTCCTGTTTGAGTAACAGTACTGTTAAAGATATAGGAACTTGTCTAGCAACTAGCTACAAGGTCCACAACAGGGGAGGAGGTGCTCCCCAATCAAAGAAAGATCTAATCTAACTTAGGTAGCCATTCTTATCAAAGATCTGCTATGCAAACTAAACGCTCCCCTCCATTGGTTCTCAAATCCCTCTACCCTGATTCTCTAATTAGTAGACCTTCATTCTTCCTATTTCCCAATGAAAAGGGAAATACCATCAAAAAGACCAACTCTGAACTTACAAAAGCAGAGCTCACTTCATCTCAAATACAGTGCTCTGTGTCACTGACCTCTTACACCTCCAGGATCCCAAGGGTGTCTATACTTCCATGCCTGTCCTTGGTTGCTACCTGCCCATGCTGTTGCATATGAACATGCAAATTATTCCCCAATGGCAGACCTTTGCCCAGAATTCCCACAATTCTTACCAGCCCTCTCAACCATGGGGCCAAAACGTTCATGTTCAATAACACTCCACTACAACTGCACCAAATGGTGTCCTTGACTCAAAAAGTTACACCAGGTTTCTGCTCGGGACCTCTGTCCTTTATGCTGGGACTGATTTGGGGCAGCAAAGGGAATCTGGCTTTGTAGTTAGGACGCCGCACCTTCAGAAATTCTACTTGGTAAAAATTTCTGAAAATTGCCTGTCCCTTAATCTTGTCTGCTGTTGGGCACGGTTTCTAGGTGCTCATCAATGGCAAATACATGGATATGACAGAAAAATAACAGCAGGGGCAGTAACAGCATTTAGAAAACAAAAGGGGCAAGTCTCGGGAAGGTGGCTGCCTTTGGCTGAGCATGCATGCTGTTTTGCTCTGGGGGTAAACTCTCCCCACTTCAAACCTGGCCTCTGTCACAGTCATAACATTAACTGCGTTACTATGATAAAGAATCAGCCATACAGAGTGAAAAAACAAATCCAAAGCAGGTAGCTGGGGACTGGGTCTAACTCTGATACTATCTGTGGACTCTGGTCAAATCATTTGGCTTCTTTTCATCTGTAAATTAAAGAGCATTGCCCCATGCCTACTTTTTGAAATAGAGGTGAAGATAAGTGAAAAATGTTCTATAAATCTACGATAATACTGCCATTACACAATGTTTTTCCTAGTTCTTCCTTCCTTCCATTCATTCAATTATGCGTGCACTCAGGCATCTACTCAGCACCTGATATACATGTGCCAGACACTGTACTGTGTGCTGGAGGCACCCACAAGAATGAAGCATGGCCACAAATCAAGGCACCACAACAGCCTAAATGGGGGTAAGAATAACTAAGAAAGCAATTATTATGCAGTGTGGCAGGAACAGATGGTGCAGTAGGAACAGAGATAGAGGGATATACAGGAAACTGTATAAACAAGAGGGTAAGGAAGCCAAATCAGGTGGACAAGGTGGTAAGGGATCTCTTACAGAAGAAACAACTGAGGTAAGTCGTGAACGAGATGTACAAGGCCATGCCATCCTGCAAATAACACACATACCTGTGCAAATCTTATATCTGACTAATTATAACACAGAGACTTTTTCTGTAAATTTATCAATATGAAATGTGTGTACTGGAATGTTTTATTTACACCAGTGAAGTACTATGTGTAATGCTGAAGATACCTAGCCTATTCTAAATCCAAGAAATTCTTTATAAATCAGAGAGGTACCTTAGAAATCATAGAAATATGCCGTACTAGACTCTGACTTCTTTTAGGTTCAATGGTCCTTATTCTCTTAATTTTACTGTTTGACACTATCTTATGTTATCAAGCACATAAGTGTGTTTGATATTTGGCTAGCATCATGAATTTATATCTAAGACTAATTTGGAGAAATGAAAACTCATATTGTCAGTTAATTTTCCAATCAGTATAAAATTTATCACTTCTTAAAACCAAGCCACTATACACCACAAATCTGGGCACACTCAAGTAAGGATCTTTCAGAAATTCAGAAATATGATCATATTTGCATTTCTAAGCATAGTGACAAAAACCTTCTATCTCTACTCTTCTATTCTGTGTCCTCTAACTTCTTTTTAAAAGTCGAAGGTGGATACTCCTAAATTTTCTTTCCTTCATAATTAAGCATTTGTTTAACGGATAATAAGCCTAAAAGAAAATCTGTAAACATATACTTCCTACCTGGTTAGCTTTTCCTAAGAAATCATCACTAATTAAAAAAATACATACTACTGTGATTAGTTTTTAGTCATATTTACAAGGACTTCTAGAATTAAAAATAATAAACTATATTTAACATTTTATTTGAAAATCTATCAATTTCTTAATTTGTTTCCTTGTGATATTTTAATGAATATCTGCAGGGGAAAAATAGTATTTTAAATAATTATTTCATTGATAATTCTGTTGAGTAGGTTATTTCTCATATAAACTCTGAATTTCAATTTCAATATACAGGAGTGACTTCTAGTATATTTTTCATATAAAATACATTTTTTCCTATGCAGTTCTATCTTCTAACAAAGTTTCCTCCAGAGCTATGTTTTGCCAGAGGGCTTTTCTATCTCTCTGTTTCTGGTCTCATCTTCAATTCTCTGTTTTCTTTACTCTGGTAATTTTGGCATTCCCTTGATCTCTGTCATCTCCATTGCAAATGTTCTCTCCTATAACTCTATATAGATGTTTTATTATGTTTTTCTCAACAGCATGAATCCTTCAATAAAATAGGCAGGTGGTATTAAAGACAGTTAATATGCTTAATTAAAAGAAAACAACAGCTAAAAATACACACACAAAAAGGTTACTGACCAATACTTTCAATATCTGAATACTACGATGCAACTGACAACGCAGTAAACAACGTCTACACTATTTTGGCAATTAAGTAAAAACATCTTTCAAGAAACCATAGGTCAGCTCTCATTACTGAAACTTGTTGGGTGATTCTATTGCTAAACATGTCAACACACATCCAGCTGACCTGATATGCTTTCTCAGTTCAAAAGTGGTATGTAACTAGCAAGTTATCCGTTCTGCTGCTGTTAATCTACAGTAATATATTCAAACCAAGATTAACACATATTTTTGAGGTGATATATCCTTTAAACAAATTATGATGTTTTGAGAAAGCAGTATCTATTTCACTTTAATGTAATCATCATTATTCACCCTGAACACTTTACTTGCTTGATATTTTTTCTTTTGATATATTTTTCTGCTTGGGTTTATAGTGTTTTAAAATTTGCATACAAATTCCAATATTTATAAACTAGTATTTAGGGCAGTATTTTATTCTGAAAAAAATTGTAAGCCCAAAACGAACATTATAGGTTTCCTATTTCCATTAAAGAGGTAAATAGTAATTTTAGAAATGCATTTCACACACACACATACACATTGTTATGAAACTAGTATCACTAGAATACATGTTTAGTTGTTTATTCAAGAAAGGTAATGAGATGTGATGATCCACTTTCTTTAGCCAAGTCCTCCTTTGTAATAGTATCATCTACTTACTTAACAGCTAACCAACATTTGGAATGCTGTCTATGTTTATTCAAGGAGTTTTTCCCTTTGCAAACCTAACCAGCCCATACAAGAATAAAACTTATAATCATGCTCTTATTGATTCCATGCTCTACTCAACTGAGATAGACAGTGCAAACAACTGGAGTATTGTTACTGGACAAGATAATCAACGTCGTTAACTGAAAATTAACAGTGGGACTTTCTACGTACTGCCAAATGTTGTCATCTGAAGTAGTTATCTTTAACAGTCCAAGAAAAAAAGCTGATTTCCAATTATCTGAAAGTGAGAAATATCTGTGCAAAAGTACTTTCAACTTCTTACTGACATAATTAAATCAAATGAGATTTCTTCTTTTGATAGCATTTTATTTTCTCTAGCATATATCATTTAGATATAAGGAAACAAGAAATGTTTTAAAACCAAAACATTTACTGGATTCTTAATACGGAAAGTAAAGTGCACTTCAAGTTTGTACAGAGAGAGGGCAACATGGTAGATTTTTTGAGAACCCACTATGTGCCAGGCACTATGTTGGACACCTAGTGTACAAAGGTGAACACAACCTGGTTCTTACCCTCAAGGAGAGTGTCATTCAGCTGAGCATACTGATTCTCCACAATATTTACCACAGAAAAATACTATCTATTTAAAAACTTGACTAACACTTTACCCTGTGTGTGAATTCTTCCTTAGTTTGCCTGTCCTCTGTAACTCCATGGCACAAAGATTAGCATTTATCTAATTCATTCACTCATTCTTTAATTATCAGGTACTTCCTACTAAGTGCCAGGCATGATGGTTGAAGCTGAGACAAAACCTATCCCTTGGGGAGATCCCAGTGCAATTCTAAGAAGTTAGCTTACCACCCATTGTACACAGCAGAGCTCCCTTGGAAACGTGCTTATGCATCTTCATATCACCAGTTCCAGCATACATTAGGAGCTAACGTATTAATTCTGTACCTGATGAAAAGATCTTTAGATGGGAAATCAGAAGACCGTGTTTTAACCAGAGTATGTCACTGTGACACTCTAGGCCTCATGTTCTTCCTCAGTGAGGTGGCTGTCATTGCCTCATCCCACATGATCTCAGGGTCTGCTGGTATATGAGTTTTCGAGTAAGAAGAGTAAACATACTTAACCACCTTGGGATGTGCTTTAAACAATTTAAAACCCAGCTAAGCTATGATTAGTTCACTGACTAGGCCTATGCTGAAATCACATCTTGAAACATTATTGTAGCCATTACTGTGGAATTTACTTTCTGATTTTGATATATTGAGTTCTTTTCTTGTCTCTCCTTACCAGGAGATGTATAATTTGGGTCTGCTGTACTCTTTCAAAGAAGAATTGGCAGGGTGGTTGCTGTTACTTAGAATAAGTGTATAATCTCTTTGACTTTCTCTTGTTGGGCAAACTGCCCAGTGAATATCAATTTTTTTAGAGCTACAAATATGGTTTTAATAGATTCACAGATTTCAAATGATTAGAATTCAGAACACGTTTCTCCCAGAGTGAGCAGATAATTCACAACAATCCATGTAGATGCAAAGGAGATGACAATGGATCAATCTGTATATGAATAAGTTGACACAGTGGTTTACTGCTCCTCCCATCTCTACAGCCCACTCCCACCTCCCAACGCACACACTTTTCATATGAAGAAAAATGCCTCAGTCTATGGGAGTTCAAATTAGTCATAATATCCACTTTAGGGACTGAGAAAGACTTACTGTAAATCAGCCACTCAGAAACCACATTTGACATATTTTGGTTACAGTGTAACTACAGGTTGCATAATATTGTACCTATTGATTGGAGCTTGGGATTATAATGGAAAGCAATTGCCATACATTGAAAGTGACCAACCACAAGATAGAAAATTGTTCCTGAAGAGCCCACAAAGGAAATCATTTTCTTTATAATCTAAAACTCCATCCTCAGACGGTACGTTCTATCAAACCCTTGAGACTGTATTTTGTCCTAAAGGTGCTAAAGTATCTTTACCTCAAGTCACCCAATGACTCAACTCCCTCAGACCAAGAGAAAATTCTAGTAGAGTAAACTGAATTCTCTCTTTTTTGAAATAGTACTGTCTATTCTGAAGTGGAGCAAAAGTGCAAATCAGAAGAATATCTCACTGGATGACAACACCCATATTAGAATATTAGAATCGGCTTCTCTGTTGTTCTTCTGTCCCTGTCTTTTACCTTTAAAAAATATAATGACTTATTGAAGAATTACTGTATGTCAGATACTGTATGATAAATTTCATTTGCAAGGTGTCCCTTCCATCTACCTGTAGAAACAGAGACCTTGTTCTTCTTTACCACCCTTAAATATTCCTATATGCCATATGTATTTCCTCAAAAACGGGAACATCTCAGAAAAACAGAATCCAGGTACCACAAAGAAATAATTAAGATCAGTTCATCCACTTATAAGAAGTAAAAGGTGTTAAGAGACTTGAACTGCAGCTTAGAGTGGATGGTTGGGAACCTTGATATTTCATGCCCTCTGCATGATCTATGATAGTAGTTAACTTCATAATTTTTGGACCATGATTCCAATAAAAATACATATCTACAATAAAAAGAACACATATAATAATTGTGTAACTCAACTGCTTTTGTTAGAAGTTAGTTTCTGAAACAGATTCTTCTGTCATATAAGCACTGAAGATATGCATAATGTTTAGATCCCAACTGGGGGATCTAGTTTTTCCTTACACTCTTATCTAAATCCTCACTAATCAGATGTCACAAGTTAATAAAAGCATTAACTATACCTTTTGGGGTTCTTTTGGGAAAAACGCAGCGAAGATTTGGGTCTACTTTTGAACATGTGAAAGTGCTAAATTACCCTGTGACAGAATTCTGCTAAATAACTCTGTTTTTTAGAAGAACACTGGGGAGCTGAACAGTTAACTTTCCCCCATTCCAAAACCAAGGATATGAGATATAATTGAAATAACGCCTATAAATATTTTGTGCAAGGGACCTGTGTCCACAAAAGGGAAATGCATTATTATCTATTCTAGATCACTCTGGTTTTAATGGTGAATGACCAGTTTCCAAGTGGTATGCTAAAATTATTGAGGAAAATGCCAACAGTCCTGCCAAATAACAGAAAGGGGGTAAAGGCACACACTCTCTAGAGGGCTCCCTCCTCTGCACTACCCAAAATCCTTCTTGTCTCATCTCTTATTCCAGTCACATCAACCAACTTCCCTCTTTGTAGTTAATTAGCATCTTACCCCGAGTTTGCCCTATGTGTTGTCACACTTCCTGACAACATGGAAGATGTATACATACCAGTCAGAAGTGTAGGGGAGTTAATGCTTCGAGGGCCAACTGAGAATGAAAGTCAATGGGTAAACATTTCCATCTTTTATGTTAGGGGAGACACAGTCATGAGGCACCTCAGAAGGACCCCATGAGAATAAGCACCCATTAGTGATAGTACTGATCTCCCCCGTAATTCATCTTTTAAAAAAAAAAAAATTATTTTATGATTAGGTTCAAGTATACAGTACATTGGTAAGACATTTATATAGTTTATGAAACGATCCCCCGATTGCTTTCTCTCCTCTGGCTCTCCACCTAGCCATTACATGTAATTCATCTTTGTATTGGTTTCCCCTGGTTCTTCATTCCTACTCTGAAATCTACCCAGAGTACCTTTGTCCAAGTCACCATTTCAGAATCTGTTTCCAGGAGGATCTAGGTTAAACCGGCTCCCCCAAAGATCCAAAAAGGTTAAAACAAAATGATAAAATAATATCTGACTATATCAAAATGAAGGACGTGATCAGATAGTGACATAATTCACAGTAAAAAAGGGAAAGATAAATGATAAGAGAGAAACTAAGAAAAGCACAGGAAGGCTAGAGCTTTCCATTCAGAATCGCGAATCCCAGAGAAGCCATACTCAGAAAAATTCTGAAGGGTACAAAGAGCCTTTCACTTTTACCACCAGGGCTTCTATTCGACAATAGAGAGAGGAAGACTATACCCTAGAGCAGGGGTCTCCAAACCCCTGGGCGGCAGACGGGTACCAGTCTGTGGCCTGTTAAGAACCGGGCCTCACAACAGGAGGTGAGCGGTGGGAGAGCAGTGAGCAAAGCTTCATCTGTATTTGCAGGCACTCCCCAGCACTAGCATTACCACCTCGGATCATTAGGCATTAGATTCTCATAGGAGCACCGGTCCCTGGTGCCAAAAAGGTTGGGGACTGCTGCCCTAGAGCTTCTCACATGCCCTGGTCACATGTATCACTCCCAGCTAAAAACAGAACATGTAGCCTTACACAGTCTTCTCAGCTCTTTGAAATCTGTTTCCTATCAGATCTGAGAAGCAGGCTCTAATAAGCAAGTAGAAAAGAGCCGTCAGCCCACTGTTAGTCACCTCTTCAGCCCTGAAGGAGTCCTGTCGCTCCATATGCCTGGCTCTAGTCAACAGATCCCCTGATTTCAATACTGGTTTTACAAGTATTATCCTGAAAGACTTCCAGGAAACAGACCCAAACTTCATCAGATATATCTGCACAGTTCAACAGCGATTAAAAATCCAAGTTGAATAATCTAGAACAGAGCCAAGTGTAACAGAGAAAATGTATCCTTACACGTATTGTGAGATTGTCTTACGCCACAGTTTCTCTCATTAAGCAAACTCTGAACAAATCATTTATAGGCAATTGGCCTGAAATCTTAGTGGTTACTGAGTCACAAAACCACTGAAAGAATACATATTCTGCTAATAGCCAGGATGTTGCTATGGCATCACAGATAATTACTACTGAAATAGGGAGATCTGTGGCACTCTCGTATGACGACGAGACAAAAATCTTTAAAATAATATATCCAAATATCTGATCTGTCAATTTGGAAATGTTTAACATCAAAGTAGACCAGTAAAGAAGGAAAAAATACTAATTGTTCAGGGCAAAATAAAATCACAATTAAGAGTTTATTATACACATTAATATCTGCCGCAGGTATAATCCTAAAACGACACTGTTCTAAATCCATTCTCTAGATGAAATTAAGTCGAAACAACAAATACTAGTCATCAGGCACCATTCATAAAAGTAAATCAAGAGGGAACTACCTGTGATACTTTTTTCCCTGCAATTCTTTGTTAAATTATTGGAAACCACTGTCAAATTCTGTTACAGGATAAAAGAATGTCATGGAATAGTTAAGTAACCTGAGAGCAAGAACAATAAAATGCATACCTTGATTTAATTTCCCCAAAAGCAAAGTTTTCATTTTGGGACATGAAGCCAACGTCATGGAGTCTGGGGGATGGGGATGAGGAAAGTAGGCAGAGTAAACAAGGGCAAAAAACACCAAGCAAAAGTTCTGAATCAAACATTAAATAATAACACTAACAAATTTCCCTTACACTAGGATTGTTTCCTTTTTTTTTTTTTAGTGTTTTTGCTTTCTGCTCTCTGACAGAGTATTTTTTCCAATTCATACAAAAGATAACGAATGTTCCTTACATGTGTTAGACATGGACTTATATGACTAACAGCCATAAACAAAATTCCTTTGCATAATCAAAGGAAGAAAACATGTTTATTCAAGAAATTCCTAATGGCTTCATTTATAAGTAAAATTTCTCTTTATTTGAGACCCAGTAGCACAGCAGAGCATAGCTGGAAGACAGCAGGTAGCTCTCATAATGAACTTTGCACAGTTTTGAGAAAATAATATCTGAAGGCAGTTCCTTCTTCTGGGGTCAGCAGATGAGTGGTTCAAAAAGAATAAACTATTGCAGGAAACAGAGTGAGATACAAAAAAATTAAAAAATTCACCACACAACTGGAGGGGAAGACGAGGAACATATTTACATTCTTGCTAATTAAAATTTCCAGTTCTTATGGTCCTCTATATACACAAATCCCAGTCAAGAAAGGCCTGCAAGATCAGGCCTGTACCAAGAAAATGTATACCATCATCACATTAATTGTATTATTACTTCATAATGCAAACCAGCCAGGTTTATATAGAAGAGATTAAATAACAAGATAATCTTATAAACAATGCTCATTTCATCAGTGTACCAAATAAGTCTGATTTATATCAGTGGCTGTTCTTCTAATTAATTTATGCATCCACATGCTTTAATTTACACAGACAGACACCTACACTGGGGTAGTACGGATAGCTATTTTTTTAATGTCTTGAACTTTGAGACAGGTTCATGTTTAGACTTCCCAATGTTGCTGTTTTAGTTCCCTTACACTTCAAAAATGAAGTGACTGTTAAAATACCTTGCATTAAAGTTGAAGCACGCAAAAAGAAAATATTTTATCAAACTCAATACCTATCCCCGCTCCCAACATTTAAATGTTTAATTTTAGGTGGTATAACTTCACTCCAAACTTACAACCAAATCTGCAAAAGTTGTGAATTTACCTCTTCTTACTGACATTCCCCTCAAAGCCTTTTGGATATATAAGTTCATTTCATTACAGAATCAATCTTTAACTCCTGTATTTGTTTTAATGCAGTTCCTAGCTGACTTAGAAGGAGAGAAAGGCTGCTAATTTAAAAAATACCATTTCTACTAACATTAGGGCTTGGATAAAATTTTAAAGTACACTCCACAATGCTGGTTTACGACAGCAAATACCACCAGTCAACAGTTAGAAATGGGAAAAATTCCAGAGCGAAGAAATGTTTCAACTCATCCCAACACCTTAACCAGAAAGATAAAAACAGCATCTCTAAATACAGACCCACTTGCAATAAGCTATCAGTGATATCATGATAATGCCAGCACTTTCTGAAAACCCTCAAAAAATAACAACATAAAGGAATAACCTGGTGTCAGGATTATTCCAATTTAGTTATTTTACAACTTCTGCGAATAGTTTTAGTGTGGGGATGAGAATGTCTGTTTACTTATTTAATCAGGCAAGCAAAAAGGTTTTTACTGGTCTTTGATATAAAACTTTTATTTATGCATTTGATCAATGTTTATTTGTAAGACCTTAATACAATAACAGATGTCAGCTACATTATCTGTTTTTGATTATAAACTCCTAAAGGGCACAGACCCTGTCTATACAGCTCACTTTTTATAGGATGCAAACAGTACCATACCCAAAAAGGCACTTAAAAATGTTTTTATGATAACAGTGATTTCAAGGGGACTTGGTCTGCTTCTATGTTCCATCAAACTCCACTGGCATGTAGTGAACATTAAAGAGTAACACTTTTATATTCTTAGGTAATTTCATTCTTCAGATGTTGGCAATGGCACTTCTCTTTTGAAACAGGAATTACTTAGATGGGACTGTTTGCACTTCTAAATGTTCAAAAACTAGCTTTTGTTCAATGCCTAAATTCTATACTGACACTAAAAGATAAAAGAAAAAAAGCCACATCCAAACATTCCATTTCTTAGCATCAAGTTTATTAGCACATTTCCTGCACCAGGCAAAGGATCTACTGTTTTGGTGGGGAAACCTGCTAAGACCACTACTTTGGTACCTAAAAACATAGCCATTCTTTATTTATGACCACTCGGATCATACAGAACAAAGGACACACTGAGTTAAATAATTTTCTATGACAAGAAGAAATTTAGAACACGGCTTTCCTTTATGGACTCTAAAGGAATAAAAACCAGTAAACAATATCTTAAAGGCTCTGACACATCATAAATGAAGAATACTTTATAACTATGTAATTTTGGGTAAGTCTTTTAAAATTTCTGGGCCTCGGTTTCCAAATCTGACAATGAAGACATTGGATTATATTTCCAAGTTTAAATTTTAAAACCATAACAACAACAACAACAACAACAAAAACTCATCTAAAGAGAATTCTAATGGAATTTCACGAATTGAGATTCCATTATCTACCCAAACAAAAGATTTTTTTTCTTTCTTCTACAGGTGGAGGTAAGAGATTATGTGTTCTCAGTGTAAATATTCATTTTGACTAACTCCAACAAAATTTTCAAATAGAATATCACCATTATGTAAATATATAAAAAATATGGATTTCTATGTAATGAGATATATATGATACACTCCCACACAAACACATAATTCTCTCTATTAAAGCCAAGAATTAAAGTACTTGCTATTTTCCTAACTTTCCTTTCTCCTTCTATAAAGCTTCTATGAAACCACTATGACTTAGGAACTTACACAACGTAAAAATAAGCATCTTATACAACATTTCTTATATTAATACTGACAGTTCTCAACATGAACAGCTTATGTTAAATTGGTATTCTGAAATCTAAATAACATTCTCTTATAGAAACAGTGGTATTGAGAGAGAATGCAAAATGTAGTTAAATTCTTAAGCCATTCAACTAAGGTTTGTTTAATCCATAATGTACCTGAAATGTAGAACTCAAGATACAGAAATCCAATAATTTAATGCTACTAAAGCAGAGAGTAACAGCGACAACAGCATAGGAACAAAGAAGGTCCTGAAAATATGTAGAGGCGTTCAGTCCACACTCCATCAAAATTTTAAAATAGGGAAAAATATCTTAAGTTCATGAAACTACTTTTTATCTGTATTTGCTGAGATACTTGCAAAAGAAAACTGCAAGCAACCACTGAGTGTACTAACATTTTTGTGTTTCGAGAAACAAATAAATGTACTACAGAATGCAGTGATTTCTTCCAAATATAGAAAGAATAACATAGGTATCTTGTTCACAATCTTCTGTGTTCACCTTGGATTCCTTATTCTTGGGGGGAAATTATAATATTGTTTAAAGATAAACAATATTTAAATACTCAAGATTTGTAAAATTTTCAGGGGACAAACTTTTCTTTTATCTGCTTAGCCAACAAAAGCTAGGTATTGTTATTTTATAAATGTATAAATGTATAAAATAACAATAATGTATAAATGTATAAAATAACAATAATGCATCATTATTAGCTATGTGCTAGGCACAGTGACTTTTACTCACACATTATACCCTTTGATCCCTCCAACAATGACAAGAAGACCTGAAGAAACTCAAGTCTTCCTATTCCACTTTATTAATTAAAATGAAATCCAAAGATCAAAATACACAAAAGTGATATCCTAACTACTGGTTACTCTATTAGACTTCATACAAGTTTAAAGTCAGAAAACTCAAGCGCTGCCATCTGAATGTCTTCCACCTACATCAGGGTAAGAAGGAAGATGGTAACTTGGAGCCAGGATTTCTAGCTTTCATCAATAACGATTCCATTCATGAGCCCAGGGAAATGGATAATTCAGTGAGCACTGTGAATTCCTTTAAAAAAAAAACTAATCAAGGTTCATTCACATTCCTTGGAAAAATCCACAAATGGTCACACAAGTTTATGTAAAAATGTATCATAAATTTTATAAGTTTACAATGTAAGTAACTGTGGATATTAATCTTTTAACTAGTAACAGGAAATATAAGACTAAGACTGTAAATGGAAACAACTGCAGTTCATGTCTATGGAGGATGGAGAATAAAAACAGGTTGTAAAGAAAGTCAAATACAAAAAGATTTTTAAAAGTAAGAATAAAGGAAAGGAAAAGAGAAAAGGGAGAAGGCAAAGAAAAAGAAGGAAAAAAGGAGATACAGAACATGGAAAGGAGAAGGGCTATGAGGTGGAAAGGGGACTGACCCAGCAAAGTGGGACCAGAGGTTTGCAGTAAAATGGCTCTCGTCCAAGGCCCTGGACCATCGCTTCTACCTGACGGGGATTATCTCTCCCAGTTTTTAAAAAATGCTTTCCATACCTAAACAGTCTCATTTTATTTTTCAAATTCCCATGTTTATTTTTAAATAAAAGTTCAAGTTTGAAAACTCTGCTTATGTGTAAAAGGAATTACTTATTTTAGAAATGTACCTTGGAACCTACACGCCATTGCTCAGTTTAGTGCTCAAAACCTCAGAGATGTCCCGACATTCCAAACCTGACAGTCTTTCCTTTGTAAAGAAATTAGGGCTGCCTTTTTCCATAGTGCCTGAAAATTACATTTGAAATCCGTCTTCACTGATTGTTTCAAGCCTTAAAAATGTTCGTTTGCTCGAGGAGTAATCTATCTAGTTGTTTTTATTCTCGAGAAAACAACACAGATGTGTCTTAAGTGTCAGAAACTCTCAAAAGGACATCCAAAGTTGGTCAGCAGAGAGAAATTGTCCTTTAGCCTACATATGTACAGAAAGCAATGGTACCAAATATTGTACTCAAAGCCAAATTCTATAGAAGGGTGAGCTGTACTTCAATTCGGCCTGGCTCAGCAGGCTTAGAATCTCACTCGCCCACCCCTTTTGATCTGACAGTTTGCTTCTTTCTACTCATCCACCTAACCATCCTCTCCGTGCTCCAATAAACCACTGGCCCTTACTATAATCCCTCAATACCATAAGAATGCTTTTATATAAAAATTCATTAAATAATATACCACTTTCAATATATTGATCCTACAAACTGTAACTCTGTGAAGTGGTTCAACACGATGTCATCACTACACAGCAACTTGTTTCATTTACAGTATCTGTTTCACTTCTACTCATGAGCTAATATAATTCAATTTTTTTTAACTGCACACAGGCTGCTAGACACATGTGCATGGCAAATGGAATCTGAACTTAGCTTAACAGCCTCATTTATTCCTGATGGTTTAAATTATTTCATCACAATTAATGACACCCCCTCAGCTTCCTGTGCAGTGCTGCCAGATGTTCAGAGACCACAAAGCCACTCTCTTCTTTGACGGCTGGTGACAAGTCGTCCTCTGAAGGACGTTCCCTAGGTACGCGGGCCGGATGACACCTCCATCGCTTAGCACCTCTCTGCCTCCCAGAGTAACCATGTTGAGGAAAAATCAGGAAGGCATGAGAAACCAGCAAATGCATTAACGAGAGCAAATTATGTGAAGTGATCTAAACTCAGAGGAACTTGGCTTCTGCCACAGGAGTTCCCAACCTTGTTGTTTTATGAAAGAACTCTTCGCCTCCACCTTCCCAGCTACTGGCATCCACTGAGGTGCCTAGCATGGCATCAGTCCTCGGGGAATGTCAAAGGACAAAAAAACAAACAAACAAACAAACTTCACCACAGGGTCCTTTCTGATTTTGGTTAATTTTGTTTTGTTTTGGGGTTGCTGGATAAACTCACCACATTCATCTTGATCATTATCATGTTTTTGAGAGTGAACAACTGAACAGTTTATCACTGTCTATATCTTCTTCATCTACAACTTTTCTCTATCCTATTCGATAGACGCTTCAAAAAGGAAATTGTTTACCACAAGTTGCCAAAATGCTGTCTAACAGTTTTACCCTTTTCTCTTTTTTAAGCTTTACTGAAGCATAATATAGTTGGATATACAAAAAGTGGCACACATTTCACATATACATTTTGATGAGTCTGATTTACCTCTTTCTTAGGCTTAGTAGGATTTATTCTTTTCAGGGGCTGTTGGATTTTTGGTTTTGTTCTTGTTAGGTTTTATTGTTTTAATTTTTTTTCAGGAACATGCTGAAAAA
Source organism: Pteropus alecto (assembly GCF_000325575.1). Taxonomy (NCBI): domain Eukaryota; kingdom Metazoa; phylum Chordata; class Mammalia; order Chiroptera; family Pteropodidae; genus Pteropus; species Pteropus alecto. The sequence goes on along the minus strand of NW_006441071.1, from coordinate 3,574,819 downwards.
CAGCGACTTTATACTTTTCCTCTTTCGATTCTAATGTGGGCAAGGCCATTTACTTCTTTCCTTAACAACGACAAAAATTCTTCTCAGTATAGAAATTCAGAAATAGTATCTTATATTTGTCATTTGAATTTCACACAAAAAAATAAATCTGCATAATCACAGGTAGCTAAGAGGGTTTCAGAAATAGTAATAAACACACTAGCACTTTTACAATGAGAATCCAATACTATAGCTCTAATTTGGAAAACATTTCCATCAACTAGAGAACATGTGGCAGACATTTTATGGATTATTTTTTAAATGCTAAAAAAAAATAAATAAAAACGCTGATCTTATTCAGGGAATAAGGGACCTTTTCATTTGCCAAAAAGTGTAATAGAAAAACTGAAAGGCCACCTGTGTCAGCCCACCCTATAGTATGAACATAAGCTCTACGAGCATTTTAGAAAATATTTTTAAATTGAGATGAGAAAAAAAAACCAGTATCAATACAGATTCCAAGCAGATGCAAAAGGCTTCTGTGCATGGTACTGATTATGTGTGTGGCCTATACAGGCTAATTTCAGATGCCTCCAAAACTCAGTACTTTTTCTTTTATGAGCGAATTGGGATAAAACTAGAACCATATCCATTTCAGCTTTGACAATGGACACAAATACAAAATAAGCTAATCAAGCCAAACAAGTTGAATTTTCCCCCTCACAGAGGCTTTCTTAATATTAAATGACTACTGAATTTTACCAGACAAGCTACACTTAATATTTTGACAGTTGTTTATTAAAATTACTTTCTTAGGAAGTCCTATGAAACCAACAGTCTAGTTTTTTTTTTTTTTTTTTAATCAGAATTGAGAGATCGGAGAGAAGTTGTGTTGATGGCATACTTGCAGCAAGCAGACAACAATAGGAAACTCTTAGCACTCCCAGAGTTGCATCAAATTTTCCATGGACTGAAACTAAAATGAAATAGTTCAATTACTGAGAGGTAGATAAGTAAAATAAACAACTAATTTCATACAGTGAAGTTGGGATAGAGTCATATGGACCTCATTCTGTTGTCTCCAAATACTTTATCGAAGGGGGAAGAAGGAGCTGAATAAACTTTAAACTCTCATGTAGGGATGTATTGCTTGTGTGTCCCTGGCAGATGTGGAAAGGAGATGAAATGGGCAAGGGAGAATCAAATATCCCATCGCTGCAGGTTTGCTGAGGGAAAGTGCTGCAAAGATCTCACATCTGGCAATCATTTGTCAATAGCTGGAAAGAGAACTGCAGGAAACTTTCTGGCTCTTGGAGAAGATGAAAAGACAAAAACCATGTGTCTCACATGCACACACATGCACACACACACACACACACTCTGCACTGGCACACTGACTACTACACTTATTCTCCACCCCTCTTTACCCCCACTAAATTTAATGATCTTCAGATATACTCTACTCCATGGTCAAAAACATGCAGTCACTTGACTTGTTAAAGCTGCAGTGTATGTACATTTTTCAAATAAACCCCAGGGCTGATGTTAGAAAATCAAAATCAGTCAAGCATAGACCGCCTGGTACTTTGGGCAGGAATCCTTGTGGTTTAGTCAATAAACAGAATCTGAATGAAAGACACCACAGTAACTAGACAGTAACGTTTTGAACAGTTCTTAACCTGAAGGGGGGTTGGGGAAGGCGGGTGCACTAGTGACCATGGACCTAAGGCTACCAGTCCACTTAGATCATTCACTTTACCTGTGGCATGACTGTGTTTAGCACAAGGTCATCTGCTATTTCTAACACATGCTTAAAAAAGAAAAAAAAAAGAGTGAACTTATATTTGAAGGATTTTGTGAATGAATTTGGGGAGGAAATAGATGTTTTTTAAGAAATAATTATACCTATTTAATAGAGTGGGAAGGGGAAACCTCAGATTCTGTTTAGTCCATACCGGTAATAACAATATAAAAAATTTGCTAGCTTCATTATGAATTCATGAAAATGACGGTTTGCCCCAGGAGGTTTATCATGCAATAAAAAGTTTTCAAGACATCCCACACAAAATTAATTAACTTCTCCAAAATCATAGGAATTTAAATCTGTTCATGGTGATCGATAGACTTCAATGGGCAGCTTTTGGTTCACCCTTATGCTACATTTAACTAACTAGCAGCAGCCGTCAAGCTTGTCCCTGTGATTCCATAAGTGAATGCTGCAGGTTGTTTAATAACCTGGCAAATTCACAGTAGCTTGTCAAATTATTACAGGAACAGTGTCATCACTAAACAAGCCTGATCACGGTTAATTACAATGCAGACTAGAGAGCAGCCACAATTGTTCATTAATTACAGGAAGCACCTCATTTAAATTTTATGGAAATTTACACTTGCACCCCGGTATGTCTGGAAAAAAAAAAGTGATCCTTCACGCATTCAGAAGAAAGGAGTCTGTGGTTTATGAAACATCATAGTAAATTGTGTCTAATCTGGTACTGAAATATTGGTTCATTATTTACTCTAATTTTCTAGGCACTTTGGTGCCTAGAAATACGAAGTCAAACCCCACATCTTGAATTCTAAACCAAGTAAGGAAATGTGTGGGGCTAACAGTAACAACTTAATATATGATGAGGCACAGTTAGACTAAAAAAGTAACTTTTCTCTGATTAAAAGTAAAATATTTAACAGCAATTAAGGGAATCTAAACTAGAATAACCATTTTCTATAAAATAATTATATAAGAACACACATTTTTTGCTACTATACATCAATTAACCTACCCAGCTAAAAGTACACAGTTTCATAACTACTTCAAAAACCACTGAGGAAAATGGACAGTTAGACATTGAATCAAAGTCTCGATTTCTAGCTACTTTTCTAAATCAAACATATGAACACAAAAAAAGAGCAGACACCCTTGCAAAAGTTAAGTCAGGTACAGACTTCAAGGATTACAGTCATTCAAAACCAAAGATATATTCATAAAAGAATGTCAGGGACCCTGGGATTATTAAAAAATAACGCTGCTAAGCTATCTGAAATTTAAGGGATAAAAGAAAAGAGTTAAAAGAAAGCAGGTTAAGAACAGGAAGGTGCTCCACCAGTCATGAGAACTCATATGAACCAAATATAAAAGACCAAATATGAGTGTTGTGTGTCTGAATGGTGCCAAAGAGGTGATTCTCAGAATTGAGAGGCCAAACAGCAAATCCTCCGGTGGTTTTAACGCCTGGCCCTGGGGAAAAGCCTGAGATCCAAGCGGAAAAAGTAAATGACCCTGATGACTCTGGCAAGTCCTATAGTAAGTTCCCTGGAAGAGCTGTACTAAAAAATAAGAGATGGCTCATTCTGTAAGTGGAGGAGGCGGGGGGGACCATAGTATATTCCAGGTAAGAATGAAAGAACTGGTAAGCTAAAAACTACTCCACGAATTGTTAGCTGATCAAGCGTCAAGTTTATTAGGATTGACATAACATGGATATGTACTAGATATTATTAAAATGTGTGGAAGCCATATTTAGGAAGGAAGAAGCAAAAGAGAAAAAAAAAATGGCTCAGGTGGGTCCCAGTTAATAACACCAATTCACCACAGTTGACTATCTTTTGACAGATTTAACCGTTCCACTCAGTCCGCCAAAACGGTGTTGCAGGAGAAGAAATCCAATAAAATGAGCACTTTCATTTTTTTGTCCAGGAGCTTAGTCTTCTTTGCAAGGCCCACAATGAACTGTCAACTCCACAATCTGTTTAACTCCCTACAACCAGAATTTCACTTAAACTTGTAAATATACATTTTCCCCTCGGTATGTCATAATAATATGCTCCATTGGTCTCTTTCAGTTTTATTTCATGCACTCACATCTGCAAAACCCATTGCTCTTTGCGCCATAACTCAAAGTTCAAAAACAAATTATCCAACAGCCACCCATGACAGACCATTCCAGGTGATATGTTTGAAGACCAACACTTGTCCTACCCAAAGAGGTCAAGGATCAGACTACTCTCCACAAAAAGTCTTCCATCACTGTGCATTTATGTGTCACACACAAGCTGTTAGCTTTCTAAAACTAGGAAATACATGATCATGTCTCATATGTGTCACACCTGCTTTTCTGTTCTATCATAGTCATACACCACCCAGACAGTACCAGCTTGTGGCACTGAAGAGCTCAGGTGGTCTTCCCCAGTCCAAGAGCAGGTGTGCAAGAGCTGGTGTATACTTCAGTACCATAAAAACTGAAACCTCCTCCTGCCACCACTTCTACCTTCACTTCCACTGTAAAGAAGTCAATTTTTAAAACTATTCTTTTTTTCTCATGTGGGGTGTCTAAATCAGTAAAAATGTTTTTAAATGGAGCTCACTATGTTCAACCCATAAGTCTGAAAATTTTAGAAAATGATGCCAAATGGAGGTCCTAAAAAATACTATGAGTTTGCTCTTGCTAGGGGATGACATCCATGTTGAAACTTCAGCCTGTATCTTTGCATTGCTGGCACACACATTTCTTAAATATTAAAAGGTACGTGGAAGTGGAGACATCCCTTTGGCCAAGATGTCATATTTATATTTTTAATTTGCAATATACCAAACCACTTTGAACGCCTCAAGATCACAGAAAATGAACTGAATTCCAAGTCAATACTTTCACAAAAAAAGAAACTTAATATTCCACCAGAGGACATATCTCCCCAATCAACAAAGAAGGAAGACACTTATCATTAAGTCCTATTTTTCTAATACAGTGCCTAGTTGAATGGCTTCCATTCTCACATGATTACAATGATTTAAAAGGATGAGAGCTAGTATTTCCAGAGTGCCAGGCCCTGTGCTAACTGCTATATATATATACATTAGAACATTTAATCCTCATAATCACCTTGTGAGGTAGATCTCCATTTTACAGATGAGAAAGCTAAAGCTCAGTTAGGTAGAGTGACTTGCCAAAGGTCTCACAGAAGCCTGTGTTGACCTGGGCAGCCAGCCTTCAGAAACACTGTTCTCACCCACTACAGTATATACTATTTCTCAAATGAATAAATGAATGATCTCCGTTACAGACAACTTATTCTCAAAAGGTCTTTTTGCTGAACATATGCTACATTGGTCCCTCTTTTACACTTGTCTTAACAGTTGTCTATCTCCTGATGGGCACTGATATATCTATATGGCCTTTAGGAACCACTGTGTCTGTCACACCACCCCCAACTGATAAAACAGTAAGACTCCAACCTGGACTTCCAGCCTCTGGTCTGGCTCCTCCAGGTTTGGGCAAAAGTCTGCACCCAGCACTCTGCCAGCACATGCCACTGGAACCTGAGGGAATACGGCCGAGTTAGATAGATGCTGGGTGTGGAGGTTGCTGAGAACTGCACACAAACACATCTGTCCCAGGCAGAAGCAGGGACATATCAACTGCAGTTCTGAAAGAGGCCATCGTGGCTTTACAGGCTTTTGATGTGGTCAAATATATTGTAAATATCAAATATTCAAGTTTATTAACTACCAAGAAGGTAAATTCCCAAAAGAAAAGATCCACATAAATTTTATTCCCCCTTGTATCCACAGCATGTAGCACACAGAAGGTACTTAAATATCTGTAGATCAAAGAGGAGAGAAGGAGATAAAAAGGAAGGGATGGAGGAGGGAAATGAGGGAAGGGGAAAAGAAAGAGAATAGCTTCTTCGCCTTTGGTGATTTTTTTTTTCTTTTAATTTTCTTATGTGGGGATTAAGAAAATTGAATTCTATAATTCCTAAAGTTCCTCTGCACTCTTAAAATACCTATTCAAATTTATTTTTCCTGTTTCTGGGCTAGCACAGACAGACTTTACTTATCAGCATTTATTATTTATTTACTTACTATCTTTAAATTACATTTAAGAGGTTTATTTTGTTTGTTCTAATAATTAAAATGATAACAATAAAACAGCTATAACTTAACGTTTCTCTGTATCCAGAATTCTACATTGAAAGCTACTAAGACTTCGTTTTGTTTTTTTTTTAAAATAAGGAAAAAGGATTTAGATTTGATCTAAACCTGTTTTTAACCTTTTCTAAAATTTCTCTAAATCACTACTCAATATTTCCAAACACATAATAACTTCATTAATCACGTCTATCTATATGTATAGGAATCTCAATCCATCAATCAGCTTCACCTCACCTGTGTTCTTTCTCTATCAAAGCCCTCATTTGCTGTTTTGTTTTGTTTTATTTTTTTAACTCGAATTAGGATCATCTGTGCCAATCAATTTTCTTTATTCAGAGATCAGTTTTCAGCCAAGCGTGCTGCCTTAGAAGATATTTCCCTCTTTCTTTGACCCACAAATCAGTTCACTTTTCCAAAGTTAAACAAGTTTCGATAAGCTTCACTTTGCAAGTTCACTAGTAAATATCACTAATTTTTTTTAAAAAGCACTCATTCAACCCTTCAAATATTTTTAGGTTCAACCCTTCTATTCTTTTCAAGTTTTTCATTCTTCCTGCCTATGTCCATAAAGTGAAATAGAATAGCATCTGTCTTTGAAAATAACACTCTTTACCCACAAATTTCACCAGTGAAGCCCAAGAGGGAAAGGAAAGGGAGGTCACATTTACTGAGCACTTGCAAGGAGCCGGTCACCACATGGGCACTTTGCATACAGAAATAACCCGTTTTTCTCCTTTCAACAATCTTCATGGGATATGAGCGTCTGCATTTTCAAAATGAAAAAATCGAGCCTTTAGAGTAGGTAAATAACTCACATGCTAGAAAGTTACGAAGCCCAAACTTAAAAAATGAGAAAGCAAAGAAAGACTGAGAATGTATTTCAAAGAAGTTAATGAAAAACATGTCACAGTTGCGCTTAGTGGCATCTAGTGGAGGAGCATTTGTTGATGTTTCATATGAAAGAAATTACAAAGAAGACAATTAAAGGAAACAGAGAAAGTGTTACCAGAAACTAAGATCTACTACTTGCTCTTTGCTCTAGGATAACATAAGCAATATAAAATAGAATTTATCCTCTAACTTGAGGAGTGAGAAAGAAATGGGGTATGGAAAAGAGTAGACACTGTGCATTTGTATTGTGTCACACGCAAAATAATGCTGATTCCACCCCTCAGTTGACATACGGAGGGGCACTAATGAGTCATGCAACAGTAATTCTCCCTAGGGTGCAATAGAAGAACTGGAAAAACTTCATCTTAGAATATTCCATATCAAAACGAAAGCCCCCAAAAGAGCTTCTTATAAAACCTCAATAAATGTGACTACTTAACTGAATAAAGCAGATTCCATGAACCATAATGTATACATTGCAAATTAAATGTAAACAATACTTTATTTCATGTACACACAAAACAAACTCCTACTTACCTCAATATTATTTGACCGTGTCACAAATACTAACTTTCTACTTCCTTTTTACCCTCACAGAATGCATTTTATAAACACTCTCAACAGGAAAAGAGAAAGTTAAACAAGTACAATTATACTCAATTACAACCTCAAGACACTTACAAAGACAGTTTCTGAGAGAAAACAAAAAGTTCTGTGAATAAGTTGGAAAGAAACTGTGCCAGGCTACTAGATTATTTAAACAATCCAAATCACAAAAAGGAACTAGTAGGGAATTGGGTAGCACTCTCATAGTTAGAATCCTAGAATTTCTGAGCAGAAAAAAAATCCATAAGGATCCATAAAAACGAACTCTCATATTTTAAAGATGAGGAAATTGAGATTAAAACCAAAACTACATAGTTTCACTTATCGGTTCACCATCCAACAATGTCATTAATTATCAGATAGAGAAAATTTTTTTGAGGGAAAAACAAGTGATATCTGTTTCCTAATTTATCAAAATGTACCAAGGAAAATAGAAAGGATATAAAAGTTGATAATCTAATTAGTTATAATTTGGCACACCTAGATAATTAGGCCCTTTAATTTAGAAGCCTCAGTTGTTAACTATGCAGCTATAAAGTGATTCAAAAAAATGACAGAAACAGCAGACATAAATTGTCTAACTCCTTATTATTAGACCATTTTAAATTATGATAATAAAATATGGCATACACCCAACAATTATTTTAACTGGAATATAAAATTTAAGTTGATTTCAGGAATTCCAATTTATTTGCTTTCCTTCATGCTAGTGTTCAGTGTCTGTTTAAATGCCATGCTTTAAAACTAAGTTCCACAATGATTTTTGCAAAATATCCACAGTGATTTTTATCTCTGAAAAGAAGACTAAAGTAACTTTTCTTTTTGCCATTGTATATTTTGCTTTTAAAGTTAACAAAAACATTTACGTTAAAAAGAAAGAAAAATACTAAACTGATCAGCTAATGTTTCTAAACATTCTGCCACAGGTTTCATTATGGGATGGTAATTGTCTAGTACTCATCTAAATTTCATTCTGCTGGTGCTATAACAGGAAATAAGAGGCCTTGAAAGGGACCCTTCAGAATCCCCAGGGTAAGCAGAAGCTGAGTACATATCTACTCTCCTGTACATACCTCAAAGGAATCATGGTGTGTGAGAGAGCTATTTACAACTTACTTTGTGTATAATCAGCAGAAACAAAAGATATGACAACAAGCATAGAGGCCTCTCTCTCTGTCTCCTCTCAGGAGAATTCAGCAAGGGAGGGCCAGTGGGCATTCACTTCAGTGTCAAAAGGGCTTCCAGAAAACACATTTTCTGTGGGGCAGGGAGGAAATATGGTTTTGTTTTAACACACACACACACACACACACATACACACACACGCACGCACGCACGCGCGCACGCGCGCGCGCGCACACACACAGGCTCTTTGTTTACTGAGATCACACATAAAGAATGTTAGGGACCAGACTTCTGAAAAGAAGACAGAAAAAGCCCCGCATTGTAAATAGAAGCACCCGCTCAAAATATTTGAAGCAGAATGGGGGTAACAAGGTGGGTGTAATGAAGGGAACAAAGGAAGAGAGAAAGGAGAGACAAGATAACTTGGGAAAATAAATATGTTACCAAGACAAGGGCTTATAGAACCTGGGATGCTTCATACAGAACTAGGGTCCATTTGAAATATAATTTTATTTTTAAACATTAAACATTCAGGTAGGCACTTGCCTGATAGGCACTATAAAAGTCACAGCCTAAATAAACAAACTGATTTCCATGTCCGCTCAAGCCTCTTTGGTTAGGCTGGCCACAAGCCCAGATCAGTTCTGAAGTGCATGTGTTTTGGTGGCTTCAGTCTAGTAGTGAAGAGATGGGGGAAACTATCTGAACCCAAGAACTTGAAAAAGTATGAATAGACAAAATTGGTTTTCAAAAACAGAGAGAGGGTGAGAAAAAACCCCAAGAATACCATCAGAGGACTCAGGGACATGGCTGGGTTCAACCTCTGTCACATTCCAAGCTAAAGAAAAGCAGAACTTCAAGCCTAATTTCAGTGGTTAAACAATGCCAAACAGCAAAAGGAAAAATTACTCAGATAACACAAAGAATTCAGGAAGACCATTAAGTGAAATGGGTTTGACAATAAGCTAGCCAGAAGCCTATGTGACACGGAGCAGAGAAGGAAATAAATTAGTTGCCCAGCACTGTAAAGATGAGAATGTATGCTAAATACACTGCTGCAAAATAAACACAAAAACTGAAAAACAAGATGAGCTGAGTTACTGGATGTGCAGTTAACTTATATTCCTAATTTTTTTTTCAGGCTACGATTTAACTAAAAGACAACATTCCAAGCCTAAACTTTCTCAACCATGAAACCCCAGGCTAAGACTCAGAAGGATCAACTATTTAGAACCTAAAACTTAAGAATAAAAACACCATTTAATGATCATTGCTACCAGTGAGTCAAAACAGTATTTATCTATTTTTCAACATTTAATGGTCAGAATGATGCTCATTCTGACAGAGGCCTTAGATGAGGCAGGGCTGGCTGTATCAACAGGAACACAATAATGATAAGAGATATGTTATAGGAGAAAACTGAGGAGGACAGCAGACAGGCCCCTCTGGAGTCATTTCACAACAATGAACTATAGGATCAGAGAAAAGATAAAGGAAAAGGGTCAAGCACATGATTCTGCTCCTCAACAGGTTGACACAAAAGATAATTGGGGGAGGAGGGAACAATGTCCTCACAGGAGCCAGGAACTGTTTAATTGAGGTTCACTCTCTTTCACAGCCACAAATAACAACAAAAATACCTTGTTTTTATACCGTGAAATGTGGGATAAAAGGTAGAAATCTCTCTTCCCGGGTGACACTCTGAAGAACCTAATGGACCATGCATAATGCTAAAATTACATAGAATCTTCTTTCCAGAGCTCTCAAAGGGCTTTACACATTTTATTAATTCCTATATCAGACAAATAAGTGGGGGGTGTGATTTCCATTGCACTCTTTTTATTTTTAAACAAGAAAACTGAGAACTATCATTACGGTCTTCCCCCATATCTGATAAATGGGACAGAACCAAAATTAGTACAAAGTTCTTTCAACTACCAGCTAATATTTTTTACTAGAAAAGCTTCCTACCATTCAACAGAGTTCATTTGTTTCTCCAAATCTTGTTTTACATGGGTTTTAGCACTGAAGAAAATGAGAATAAAGTTATTTGTACCTGTGCCATGGATAGACTTCATAGTAAGGAAAAAAAGTACATAGATTATTTTCATTGGTTTGCAATCATTCTTATAATTCAGTATTTTGGAAAATAAACACTCTAGGTTTTTGTTTATTAGCATATACATTGCCTAATCTGACAACTGACATTAAGTAAAATTTCAAGTATGCTTATACAGGCACAGGTTAACTTTCTGTCCTCAAGGCTCAGTGCCAACTATCCTAAAGGAGGTAATATTTAAAGATCACCAGCTTTGGAGTCAGACCTCTGTTTAAATCCTAGCTGCAGTACCTTATAAAGTTAGTCAGTTAATTACCAATACAGAGCCTTGTTTCCTGCATCTGTAAAGTGGGAATAATTATATTTACTGTGTAAGGTTGGCAAGGTTAAAGGAGATGACACGTCTAAGCATGCAGTAGGTATACAGTATAGGTAAATGATACTTTCCCAGATACCACCGCCCCACACCGCCTCACCCTCCCCCCCGCACCACACACACAGAGCACACCACTCTCATTTAGAGCTGAGAAGTTTGAGATGGTGAGGGAAGGAAATTTGGGGGGAAGAAGCAAGCCTCAATTGTCAAAGGAATATTATAAGCAATTAGGGAAACTAAAAAATATACCTATTTAATTAGTCTCAATTAGGGGCCAGCTCAATCAACTTTTAGAAGGCTTCCTAGAACGCTGTGTTGAGAAACACTGTAAAGGACGTACCTAGGCTCTGAAAGATAGACCATTAAAGTGTTCACTGGAGGAGATCATGAGAGATGTCCCATTCCACTCTCTGCCACTCCTGCCCCAGCCAAGCCCTTCACAATTGAAACATAAGGCAATTTGCTGACTTCTCCTTCATGCTAGTGGCTTGATCTATGAATTAAAAATAAGGAGCATCCAGAGAACATGGGTGAATAAAATCTGGGGAAACCTTACCCTTTGGAAAACGATACAAAAAACAGCAAACTGATAGACAAAAACAATAGTCCAGGTCAGTGGTTCAAGCTATACTACTCAGCCAAGGAACACTAAGTATCAGCATCATCTGGGAAGATGTTTGAAATGGAGTTTGCAAGCCCCACCTGAGACTTATTGTGACAAAACGGCTGGACGTGGAGCCCAGTCATTTGTTAATAGTAATCAGGTGTTTCTGAGAATCACTAGCCTAAATAAACTAGAAAATCCAAAGCAAAACGGTAAGGCAAAAGATCTCTAGACGATAGCTGAGTTTTAGAAAAGATACGCCTAACAAAAACCAAAGGAAGAAGGAAGAAGCATACACCAGGACACAAGATCCAGGATCTCCCAAAATCTCACTCTGTGAGGAGAAGAGGAAATATCAGAGAAGGAGACTCTTAAGGGAGAAAGCCAAAGTGAGCAAACCACTTAAGGAGCAGCAGTGTGGCCAATGGCACAATATGCCACAAACATTACAAGGAAATAATATGGGGACAGATGTTAACTTAAGAATTTAAACTAAAAGTACTTTGAAATAATCCAAGTCACCTTTAACTCCTCCACTCAGCTTCTCTCTGGTTTTCCACCGCAATCAAGAATGAGGATGAATTTAACTATCTCTAATGAGGAGAAAGAGGCTACTTTCAAGTAATGATCACCAAGCCATTGAAATATTTTTGAGGGTGTGGCTTTTTTTTTTTTTTTGAGAAAGGAGCTCACTTTGGAAGAAAAGAGGTGCATTAACTTGACCTTATGTCATCAAAGGCACAAGTGGGACAAAACAAGTATTTTTCTCTTCCTAGATTTAACCTACAAAAGAGAAAAAAGTGATTGAAAAAAAAATCTGAGAAAGCAGAAAAGAGAGTTTGAGGAATAAAATCTGGTAGAAGAATGTGTTATATGCCAGACATTGAGAAAACAAATATTACCCCCCAAAAAACTCAACATCTGAAGTTACCCATGGAACCACCCACATTAAACCTACTATGGCTTTAAAAAAATAGTTCAAGTATCCATACATAGTTTAAAAGATAAAACAGAATGAGCATATAATACTAAATTTAATACGCAGTGTGCCTGGCTAGAGATGCAGGTTCCTCTGGACCAGCCCCTTGCCCTATTTGACACAAAGAGTGAGCCTGAAGGAAGGCCACGAATCGCACCAACAGACCAAAGGAATTCCAGCCACTGTAAACAGCAGAGCCACGGGAGCCTTTGCCACACTACTGAAGCATATGATACAGCATGCTAAAGATCAATGAAGCTACGTGGTTTTCTTTGCATGCAAAATTAGAACACAGGTAATGTTAAGAGAAGAAAGGAAATGGGAAGGCAGATTCGGTCCTGCCGTTCCACATAGTAAAACTTTCCCAATTCAAATATAAGTCACACTGTGTCCTGCACAATTCCCCCTCCAAACCTGCTGAGGACCCCAGACTAAAAAGAGAAAATGCACAAAAGCGTACAAAGTTGATTTCTATGGAATTCACTCCATCCTCCTAACTCCCCCCGAACCATCCTAAGTGCACTTATCTCAACTAGGGTGAGATCTAGGGGAGATGAAAAGCTGCAGAATTCTGCATCAGACGGGTAAAAAGTGAATATAAATCTCTCCCACCAATGGCATTGTTTTGTTACTGAGGGTCTCAGGATGTGGTGAGATGATTACGTAAAAGGGAGTTTCTTACATTTTCCTTGGGGATCTTATAAAACGAGGTATTTTTATTCCAAACTGAACATATTTTACTCCTAAAATCTAGTGGCTTCAGAAGCTAAAAGAAGCTTAGTAGACAACAGAATGCTTTATAAATAATAAAATACATGTTTTTTTTTCCTATGTTTTTGGTGTTAATAGCCTCACATAGAGCTACTTATGTCACTGACTTACATAATGATAAGAAATGCTATAAAATACCATTTTCTCACCACATGCTTTCCTTCTAGTGATGTGATGCTCTTCCCTGGTTTCATCTGCCACCTACACGAGAACAGTTCCAAATCCCTATTCTTTACTTCTCGTGTGAATCTTAGTCCTGTACTTTCAAACTCTCACTAGAAATTTCCAGTTAATACCTTGAGCTAAACAAGCAATGCAATTGGGTTCATTACTACCCGTTTTTTACTACAGCTCTCCCCTGACTTTGCTATATTTTGCAATGTTATCACCATAATCCCATTAACAAAGACTCAGAACCGTAGGTCATGACTAAGAGCCTTCTCCTTGTTTCCCAAAGCCAGTAACTTCTGAAAGCCTGTCCCTTCTTCCCTTTCAGTCCCCTCAGCAGTCCCCCTGACACACCTTCCAAATCATTTCTAATGAGAGCATACTCAGACATTTGCCATAACTCTTAAGTGATAATCCCAACTTTATCGTTCCACACTCACCGACAAGTACCATATACCCGCCCCAACTCCCCCAACCATCGAACATATTCTAGATGATGTTTAGAGATCCCCTACAAACTATCAATTAAAGTTCCTTCCAAGCCCTTTACCACCTAGTTCTACTCTGCCTTTCAGGCTTTGTCTTCTCTTCATGACAAATACTTAATAGAGAGTCTAAACTATTTGATGTCTCTTGCTTACTGATTTGGGCTTTCCTAATTTGACACAATTCTCCTGCTGCTCTTTTTAGAATATCCTCCCCTGTATTATACATTTGAAAATCTCCCTATTTCCTGATGCCACTTCTTCCACAAATTTTTCTGATAACCCAGGCAGAAGGGATCTCCTCCCCCAGTGTTCTGCTATTCTTAGGGCTCTCAAAAGCACCACAAAACCTTGGACTTTAAATATGTGTTTTTCTCTCCTTCAGGGCAAGAACTCACTCACTTTTCTTTGTATTTCCCCACAGCGCCTACCAAACTGCTTTACACACAACAGTCAACAAGTACATGTGAAATAAATAATAAATAAATCTCTTAAAATTCATAGTGCCACCAGTGACCCAATGTTACAAAAAGAGTGATTTTAACTATATCATTATTCCACCTTATCCTCAACAAATACCCTTAAGGCAGTTAGGGGCCAATAATTCCTATTTTACAGAAATTCAAGAAGCAAGGAGATTACTATTTATGCACAGAACATTCTTCTGAGTATAATTTAGCCTGTAAAGTTTCAGTAACTAAATCGATGCCACCCTGTTGATTTGTGGCATATTTCTGCTGAAATGGTACTTCTCTTGCTAAACTTCCCTTCCAGCTTACTTCAAGATACCTCTAGAACCTGACTCCATCGAGGCAATCTTCTAGAGGTGAGAAAATGTACAAGATCTTCTCTACAATATAAGTTTAAGAGGTCATTCTGTGCTCCGCAAATTGTCAACATATGCTGAAATCTAAACTACAGAAAGATAATTTATATAAACTGACATATATATGGTCTCTTAGTTTAAAATTTACTCAGCTTCAGAGTAGGGGCGGGTATAAAAAAACCTTTAATAAGCCCTTTAAAAAAGGTATTGATTGCAATCTACCTGGAAAGAAAGAAACCAGCCCATTACACCGCCCTGAGATATGAATACATTTCTAAGATCAGCTTATAGCAAACTGGGGATTAATTTTCATCCCTAACCATAGTTTCTCTTTTGTTTCAAATCGGAAATAGACAATTACATTTGGCCCTGTGAGCCAACTGCTGCCTGCTGCCTACTTTTCTAAATAAAGTTTTATTAAAATATAGCCATGTCTATTCCTTTACATATATAATCTGTGCCTGTCTGCAACTACAAAGACAGAGTTGAACAGTTGCTAAAGAAACCATATGGCAGCCTAAAATATTTACTATCTGGCACAGAAATACAGAAAAGGTTTGCCAACCTTTTTAAACTGTGCAAAATTACACCTCTTTCACCACAAACGTCACTTTCAAGAATTCACCTTTAGGAAATAATACAAGTGCAAACAAGAATGTTCATGTTGCAGCACCATTCTTCATAAAAGAACTGGCAAAACCTCAATGTCCAAAAACCAAGAACTCATTAAGTAAATTATGGTACAATAAGAATACTAGGAATCCACTAAAAATTATGATGAGTTTTTATATTTATAGACATAGGAAGATAACTATAACATATTTGAGTTAAAAAAAAAAAAAGGAAGTCACATGTCCATAATCCCTTTATGTAACTAGTATCTATCTCTACATTTTTCTGTAAACATAAATGAAGATGACTAAAAAGATGTTAATAAGATGGTTCCTTGGTAGCAGCATTCCCGTTATACTTTCTGTAGTTTTAAAATCAGATCTACACACCAAATATAAATCCTTTTTACAAAAGCTATAAAAAAGTTTAAATCTACTAAAAATAAAAATCAGTGTGCAAAATTTAGATTCTGCATTATAAAGCACTTTTTCAAAAATAAAGTGTTTTTTGAAATTTTTTGATTTGGTGGGAGTTTTGGTTTGGTTGTTGCTATTTTGGGTTTTCCTTTTTGTTTTAAAAAGAGAAAGGCTCTTAGACTTATCAATAAACTACATAGCTATGAATTGGCATCCACACTATATGTGGCGACCTCACTGTTGGATCAACGAAGTCTCTTACAAAAGCATCCATGGGTTAGGAAGAAGAGGAGAGGTTAACAGAATAGCGTCTTGATGGAAACGTATTAATGCAATCAGTGTCTTGCTTCTGGGTTACCATAAAAAGGTTCATAAAGTACCCAAAAGCCACATAAGATTTTAGAATTATGCTGCTCAGTGACTGATTCTCAGTGAAGAGAAAGAAAGGAGAGATTTTTTTTTCTCCCACCCTCATTTTCTTCAACAAAAGCAAGCTTCTGCAAGATTGGCACAAGTATATTTTTTAACTAGTATTCCAAAAGGCCAAGTATGTACATGATACAAGTATTAAGAACTCTGTATCACCGTTGTTGAAGAGATACTAACTGAATACTGCATGATGCTTGCAAACTAATTACAATAGGAACTACAGAAAAAGAAAATGCTAATAAACACCAACACAGTTCACTCTCTCTGTGCCAGACTTACAGGCATCATTTCTAAGCCCTATTCTATAAATGAAGTAACTGAGGTTCAGAGAGTTTATAAAAATTTTCCAAGGTCACATAAAGAATCGATAAATTCAAATGCAGATACATCCAGAAAAAATCTGGATTTTTTCCACCATGCTAATGAAACAAATTATATTTCTAATGAAGTATTATATAAAATCCCAGTATAAATTTAGCAGGTGAAAAAACTTGAAATTCCTAGTTTACAATGACGTAATAAAATTGCCGTGTCAATAATTTGTTTTACAAATAATTTACTTAAAATATTGTGTTTTTTACACTATTTTCTCAGTTAGATTAATCTATATTCTCTCATCCTTATATTTATACATATATGCATATATGATACATATATGTCTTTTACAGATATGCTATACCATTTTATAATATTGAGCACAAAAACTAATATTTTCAAACTGAAATAATAGTCTGGATACATTTGCAGACACAGATTCCAGTTAGACACAAAACTGGGACTGATTTTTTTATGACTTTTCTCACAGTAAAATTAGTTCACTGCTAAGAATTAAACAAAATCTGTGCCCTGAAAATTGACATATGAAAAGCTGTACAATGATATAACTGTAATTTGCTTTAGATTTATATTTACCCCAATTTGCCCTTAGATATATCCTCTTTTAAAGTTACAGGGATTAGCTTTTCCTGTGAATTTTGTAATAACTGAATAAAATAAAAGATACTAACCCTAGCACACTGTGTGATTTAAGAAGTAGCTATGAAATTAATAGTTGTTAATCCTCATTCTTCTACTCTTAGTAACAGGTGAACATAAACCTCAAGCCAAATATTCACTTTAGATCTTGAGATGCAGTATGTTCATTCTAGGGTTAACCTAAAGAAACTAGATGTTAGGCAAAAATAACAATAATAATCAATGAACATCTATGACAATATTAGTGTACTACACATGAGAACACCATTACTTTTGATAAAAACATAATCCATGATTAAAAACCAACCTTAAAAGAAGCACATTTTGCTCAACAAATAGAGAGGTATAAATACTATTAGCTTTAATGTGACCTAAATTCCACAAATACAAATGATACTCATGAAGCCAGAGACAAAAGCTGGGTTCTTAACCTATAAAATCTAACTTCGAGCTCTATTATCGAGTGCTAATGATAATGAGTATAATAAGGCAGGAAGCTTCAATTCAAACAAATGATTAGAGCTGATGATACTAAGGTAAACAGAATCCAACAGAATTGGGTTTACCTCTTTGCCTTCAGCCTACCATTAGCCATAACTGATATCATGGAAATAACAGTATGAGTCTGACATCCATGAAGGCCAACCAGGTGAGAATTTTGCAGAGTGGCCAAAACGCAAGACTTACAGATGACAAAACAGATTCTCAAAAAGAAAAAGAAAAGAAAAGAAAGTTCTCTGCCGATGCTTACTATCTCCTTTCCTATAGATAACTAAAGAAATTAAAATACTTTTTCTAAACTTATCCCCTTTCCAAAACTTCAAGCTTCACAAGGGAAGCTTGCCACAGGCTCAAAGGAAGCTACAGTTTACTGAATACCTAGTAATGTACCTGAGCTTAACATGTGTTGTCTCATTTCATGTTCCTGACAAATTCTCAAGCTACGTGTTCTTTTCCCCATTTTAAAGTTGAAGAAAATAAAGGTTAGCGATAAAGTGACTTACCCAAGGTCACATGACTAAGTGGCAACATTAGAATATGAACTCAGGTCCGATCTTTTAACTCCCCACGAGAGTTCTACAATGGCCAACACTAATGTCTGCTGCAATGGGAACAGAAAAATGCTGAAAGGACAAGTATTAATATTTTAAGAAAGTTTGATTTTTAGGGGAAAAATCCTAAACCGACTTTAATTTTCTTATTAGGGAGACATATTAGAGTAATTCCATGCTTTCCCTTTTGGATTATGAAGGGACAATTTTAATCAAACTGAAAAGGGCTGAATACATCCATAGCATCCTTGTTATAATCAAAAACTGCTTCCATGATCAGGATAAAAAACATATTTTTAGTAAATCTAAATGTACATGATAGGTTTTTTCTTAACTAAGCACTGTTAAGTTTTTCTACTATTTAGGAAAAAAATAATTTGGAAATTGGCTATAAGGAAAAAATTATCCAGCACAAAATAAGATTGATATTCTACTGGAAAAAAATCACTAAAATCACTAAAAGAAAACTTCCATCATCACTTTACTACATCCAACAGCATAAAAAGAATTAAGGTGAGTTTTCTCTAGAATATAAGAAAAAATACCTAATAGATTCATGTAAAATTTGAAGTGACCAATCTATATATAAATCTTGACTTTGCTATATATCTGATTGCTTGTTGGTTTAAGACCTCCCATAAACAATGTGAATGTACCTGTTCATAAAGAACAAACCATCATACAGCCAGTATCAATCAGATTAAACTCAGGAGGTCTATCTTGACAAAACATGCTTTTACAGAAATATATAAATCATGTACCAAAGATACTATAAAATGGGCAAAAAGACCCACCTATGGTTTACTTTTTTGTGGTACATTCATAAGATAAATTTCTGTTACATGCCATTTTTTTAAAAAATAACTTAACAATGGAAAACTATCTTAGTATATCTGCAAGTTTTTCCTTATATGTATTTGGTAGTTATCAAAGTGTGCATGCACGTGCAAGGCAAGCACACATACACAATTCTAAATATGTATATACATATACATTATTAAGAGAAAATGACACATCATAAGAACATGAAAACAAAGTATGACGGTTTGAAAGTGAAAACAGAAAGGCAATTCAAAACTAAAATTCAAACTATTAAAATATCTTTTCTTAAGTAAGCCCAAGGCAATCCATATTTCTCCTACTCATTGGGAAAAAATCAGAAATGTAAATTATTTTTTTAAAGTCACAATGCAAAATCAGAAGATTGTCCCATACATCCACATTTTAATGTTATAAATTAACTTGAATCAGATCGAATCATGAAGCAATCCTGAGTGTTACATGCACAATTACAACTGGTCAAATCTTACACGCCCTAATCAACTGTAAGCCTGAAACACCTGGAATAGTGAATGAGAAAGCTAGAGTTTCCCCAGAGAGGGACAAGGTAGGAGCAATCTGCAAAATGGATATATCTGAGATAAGTGCAAAGCCTGAGGCTGTCCTAAAACCCTGAAGATGCTCACGTGGTTTCGCAACAAAGTTCCTTTACAAGATCCACAACCCAGATGACTACACTTTTTACTGCCCTATTTCCAGAATTCCTGATTTTTAAATCACACTGGAAACCTTTGGCTGCAATTGAATTAGAATGGTTCAGTTTAGCCCTTCTGAATGACAAGGAAAAAAAAAAAAAAAAAGCACCATACTTAAGTTTGTTTTGTTTTAAACTCAGACCTTCTGCATTCCAAAATTGTATCCCTCTGACTAACATAAACCGTTATTACAGAGAAATGGTTAAAAAACAAAAAAAAAACAACAAAAAAACCCCCCACCAAACCAGCCAGTGAAAAGGAATGAGGGAGTAGTAATGGTAACATACAGTACCATGAGCTGCAGTGGCCTCCCAGTCAGTGGTGCAAGGTTAACAGATCACTCCCGGCCTTCAGGCAGACAGCAAAACACAGCCCTGGGAAGGGGGGTGGGGGGGACAAGGACCGAGGTTGGGGGAGGGGCCCTAACTCGGGCAGTTTACACAAGAAGGCAGCTCAGCTCCTTTCTGGCGCATTTCTCCTCTCTATCTCCCAACCTCTTTGCATGTGTCTTGTCATATTTTCTTCAGCTGTTAACTGTCCAGACTGCAAGACTTTAAACAGCCACAGTTTAGGAAAAAGCGAAACCCTTCTAAGTGACCATCACAGCAAATCAGCTTCATGCTGGTGGGTAAAATTTTCCAAGGGAAGTGTTCTTCTGATAGTTCCTGAGTCTCTAAGTCACCACCACCCCCACCCCCACCCGCCACCACACACTCCCCTAGAGGGCTAAATGCACTGTGGCAATAAAACATTCATGCAACTTGGAATTTTAACACAATGCCATTTCCCTAGTTTAACCTGAAAGGAATGCACTAGTCACAACAGACTACATCATCCTGCCATTAAACCCTGCCAAGGAACCGCTTTTTTGGCCGTGCTGGGCCAGCTTTGACGGGAAAGGAGTACACAGACCCACACGCTGAGCACGGAGGGGCCACCTCTGCTTCCTCAGACTCGTCCAGCAACACCCTGCTCTTGAACATGACCCCTGATCCCTCGCATTGTGACCTGCTTGTGAGGCATGTGTCACTCTGGAACTTATGCAGAGCCACACACTGTGCAGGCCATTTGCTGCTCTCTCTCAACAGGACTTGGGCCAATGCCAAAGGTTCTTTCTTATTATTACTGATACTATTGAAAGTCTTAGGTTTAAGTGCTGGATGCTTTTTCCTTAAATTGTATAGTGGTTTTTCTTCCTTTGTTTGTTTTGGATTTTTTAAAAAACAAACCTTGCAATTGCATTCATAATTAGGTTATGATTACTGACAAAATGGTTTGCTTTGGGGACTACTTATCAAAGCTGCCAGTTCTTTCCCATTTAAGTGACATTTAATTTAGACTTACAAAAGACAAAAACAGAAATAATTCTGATTTCTCCTGAGAATTTTAAAGAAAAATTAAAAGGTGTTCAATTCTACAACAACCACACTTATTAACCATTTCATGTGGCTAAAGTACAAGCAACAGATTATATTTCATTAAAAAAAAAGGATTTATTGATTTATTACTTGTGCAGATTTCTACCTTCCAAAGAATGTAACTGACAAAAGGGAACAAGAAAAAAAACCACGTGCAACAAATGAAACATTAAAAACACATGAAAAGTTTTAAATGTTTAAATTTTAAACCCTGCTGTGATGCCAATTAGGCCCTTAAAAAACAATCACAACAGTACTAATTTTTAAGTTACCAGATACCATAATTCTGTCCCCCAAACATCCCTTTTATCTTTATCCTCAACTTCTCTCCTACCACTGAAGTATCCCTTCCATATTTCTTTTTTCACTTTTCTGATTATTCATTTTCTTTTCTAATCTTTAACTATTTTCTTATGGGACACTTTCAATTTCAACCTTGCCCTATTATTCTTTCTTATGATTTATCCTCTCTACTGTAGTCACAGGCAGTTCTAAAAAGCAGCAAACCCCTCTTTGCCATGCCCCTGAATTACAGCCAGGTGAAGTGTGATTATCCTTGCAAAAGAACAGAAGGTGTTCCAACTTCAATTTCCCGGAGTGAAGGAGCCATGCCTCCTTCTCAGTAACAAATGCAGAACATCTTATTTCCTCTAAGAGAGTACCTTAAAACACAAAATGATGATCTCTAAGCAAGTTAACATGTACATATAAAATAAAACCAAATTGTCTTTAGAGTAATTTTTGTCTCCTTAGTAGCTGGAATTAGTCTTAAGCCCTAGTTAAAAGACTTTTTTCCTTTTTCTTTCCTTTAAACAGACATTATCATGCCTTGAAAAGTCACTCTAATCCCTTTACCTTAGCCAAGCCATGCTAATTCTAGATAGGACAGCCGATTAATTTTTTTTAAAAAGAATTATATTTCACTTAGTGGGGGCAAGGGGTGGGAAATCAACCCAACAGAGAAGAAAAGATTATCAAAACCTATGTAAAATATTTCCATTTCAAAATGTAAATGCTGAAACCAAACTGTCATTCTAATCTATATAAAACAAGGCAATAAAAACATTTGATTTTTTTCGAATAATCTGATTTATTATCAATGTATGTTCAAATTTCAATTTTGATGTTACTAGTGGGAAACCTAGTAAAATTAAAGGCAGCAAAACATGAAGCCATGAGATTAAAATTAGGGGATAATTTCTATTTAAATACAGGCAGATACACTTTTTGCTTATATCAAATTAATCAACACAGTGATCCCAAAGTATTTTGAACCAATATACAAAGAAAAGAGCGAAGGTCTGTGTTATTGCACATGTAGCATGTTAAACCCTCTCATTTGTGATACACTTCTTCTGAAGAGCTCTGGAACTCAGATATATCACTAAAAGAAGTGAGAACCAATGTCATTTTTTTATAAACAAATGTCCACCAATTTTATGATTCGTTGCCGTGGTACAGTGATGCATCATTACGAGGAAATCATATTTCACATGAAATTCTGCAATTACAATTAAGTGGAATCAGAACATAGAACCCACTAGAAAAGAAAGTCAAATCAATACGTCGCTGAAATGCGAAAAGTTGCAAAAATTCAAGTTTTGCAAAAATATTAACTTATTTTGGTGAATACATGTAAAATGATCAAATCTAGGTGATTTTCATTTTCTTTTAACCAAAAGTAAATTTTACTATGTTAAATGACATTTTAAAAATACAAGTTTAAAAGTTTTGTGAGATAACTTTTAATTACTAGAAAGCAAAATAGGTGAGACTTTTCTCAACAACTTCTATTACAAGGAGCACAAAAACGCACATGTTAATTTATTCTCCTCAACAAGAGTCCACTTGGAACTGAGACTGGCTACATCAACTACCACTACCCCCTACGCAGGCAGTTAACAGACTCTAACCCTGCGTGAGGGCCAACCTCAGAGGTGACGAGGTGAAAAAGGAAAGATGTATGGATAAAAGAGTGAAGAAAAGAAAAAGGAAAAGAGATGGTGTGAGATGAAAACAGACTGAAAGAAAAGCAAGCAACAGGAAAGAAGGGGATGAGAGAGAAAGAGAATGAGAATGAGCTGGGGAAGAGTGAAACGGAAAGAAGCAGGGAAAGGGAGAGAAAAGAAAGGAGAGACCAAAAGAAAAAAAGGGATGGCTTGGGGAGAGAGGAGGAATTGGAGCCCTGAGACACAACAGTTGATCAAGCAGCTGGCCGGAGATGCTAATTCAGCGCTTTAACAAATCAATGCCACTTGAAAAGTACAATGTGAGCCCTCACTGGGTAGATGTCAAGGGACTGAGAAAATGCATTCTCAAGTATTTCACATTAAGAGGGAATAATGTGTTAATTTATAACTCTTCACCCTATACACTTGGATTATCTATCTGTGTCAGCGATTTGACTTCTTAAATTTATCAAAAACACACGCAAAGGGAGGCAGCTTCAGCTTCACCACTGGGAAATGGAGGTTTAGGAAAAGCCTGTCCTAGGATTGTACTGTGGTTCTTTTCGCTTTCCTATGTGAGCTGAAGTATTGGCGGGGGGGGGAGGGAAGAGGGAGAATCTGATGGCAGAGATCTGGGGAGGTGGGGAACTCCTGGTCCAGATACTAACACAACCAAAGAAAAGGCTTTCTTGGCCTGTGGTTGATTGCATTAGGTACCATCCGTCAAAAGTGACACAAAAGAGAAGGAATAACTTGAATCAGCAACCTGAGCTGCCATCATCAGAATTTACTTTACGGAAACTTACTTAAGTCTCTCAGCACACCCAGCGGAAGAGAAGCTGCTGACAACTGGATTGTAATTAAACAGTACTCTTGCAAAGCCACTGCAGTTCTTCAGACAGAGCTTATCAAAATAGGAAGGGAAGGGAGGGCTAAGATTATTTTATTTGGTTAGCTTTGAGACAGGGAGGGTAGATGTTGAAGAACTGATATTATATCCCAGCATTCAGGAGATTAATGTTTTTTTCTTAAGAAAAACCTAAATTACAAATTTGAGGAATTGTTTCCTAATTTTTCTTTAATGTAAATTTAGCTAACTTTTAATACAACGTTAGCAGTTTCTAACCTGTGGGAAAGACTCTTAGCAATTTTGCTGCCAAAATTAAAGCAGTATCAAACTTAAGTTTTCAAGGTGCAAGCTTTGTCAACATGCAAAGGCTAAATGTGTTAAAATTTTGGAATAAATAGAAGAGAATAAGTTTCAAGAAAGCATTTCAATTAAGATCACATCTTCAAAGATATGAAGGGGGAAAAGTGGTTCTACATATACAGAATTAAAAAATGACCAGATTGTAACTGTTCTAAGTTTTACTTTAAGTCTGCTTCAACTACACACAGCAGTATTTTAAACTGTGGAGGTATTTTTATTTGCTAATCATATAACTGCAACAGAAGCAGACATTCTCTTATTTTGGGGACATTCGTATGTAAATAAATGTTGATGAATGGAAATGAAATGCTATACATGATGGGCATTGTTCAACATTCAGTTTAAAAAACGGCAAAGTTACCTCATTCACTGAAGCTTAAATCTCTTCCCTTTTAGAACTAAGCACAGAGAAAGACAATAATGAACCTTCCACCAGTTTCTACTGGCTAAACACTGCCTCACAGAGATGCTCATGACAGAAAACAAATGTTCCCTCAACCTTATTTTTTGCATCTGTTTTATGACATGGTACTACACAGAGTCATTTTTTAAATGAATGTTTGATCAGAAACTGAAGGTATAAGTAAATAGCCAGAAATATTACAGCTGCACTGAACAAAGGGTTAAAATGTCCAAAACAGTATAATTATTTAGTGAATATATTATTTTTCAAAGGAGATAATTATTAAGGAATTTCCTAGGTCAAGACCATAGACTAAAAAAAAGACCATAGACTACACTACTTTCCCTTTTCATAAAATCTTAGGAGATAGAATATATATTCTAGGCAGCATGTTTGCAATGGGAATCATATTGCATGTATTTCAAGGGCCTCTATGCCCTGAGAGTAGGATTTGTCCTATCACTAGTTTTTGCATGAATTACCATTACTATCTATCCCATCCAAACCACCCCCCCTTAGACGATCTATTCTTATCATTATAGTACCATTAATCCCATTCTCCCCTCCCCCCTCCCCCACCACACTCACCTAAGGGGTTAAAAGACTTCAGTACATTTGTGACTTGTCAGTGACATATAATACCCAGGTCCTTCATGCAATCAACTTTTACTTGACATGTATTTGCTCATCACAGGACCCGCATTACTACTGGGAAAATGAAGAAAAACCTAAATTAACACTTGACATTCAATATGGTCAAGTCCTTAATTGGCTGGGCTTCCTGAGAAAGCAATTTTCTATTCCCCAAACTGTTCGCGTGTCATGTGTGGAGTGCAGCTCTTGGCCATCACTGCTGTCCCTCGCTCCCTCTAATGAGAGCAGATGAATTAGTGCTACGTGACACGATTTGAACAGGGCTTCTTCCTCCTCCCCTCCCCCCAATCTTTCTCTTACACCAGTGACAGCTGTGTAGCAAGGGAAAGAAAGAAAGAGAAATGCAAGAGCAAAGAATCCTGTAAAGGATGATCATTTTTTTAAATGAACCTTAAATGTCTTGTTGAAACTCCAGAACAACAGGGTCATTTAATTGTGGAGGTGGGGAAGGGGGTTGTTACAAAGATCAGGGGAATTATCTGGCTATGGTTGATTTGGATTGTATTAACTTCCAGCATGTTTCTTCCATTCCTGGCTAGTTGAGGTATTAGATTGCACTAGTCTAATTAAAATGGAATTTACATCTACTTAAAAAAAGTTTTTTAAAGGTCTGGAGAATGGGTCAACTAGAAAAAAACAAAATAAAACAAAACAAAAGAAACAGCATGAAATGATTATTATTCTAAGATAAACATACCTCAATGTTAAGAAAAAAGAAAGTCCTTTCAACAAACGTTTAGGGCATGAAGAACCCACAACATTAAACTGTGTTTAGTATACTCTGTTTTAAAACATTTTTCACTGTCTGAACTTAATGCTAATCATCCTATTTTAAATCATTTTGTTTAGTTCCCTTTAATTGTTGAATTCCTGCAGCAAAAATTATTTGAACATTGATTTCGTTCTATGATTTTGGAGAGAGAGCATATATTCTGCTTTAGATGTGCTTACCTAGCTCAATAAGAAACAATTGAATGAACGCATGAAAGGAAAGCAAGACAAAATCTGCTCTATTCAAAGATACTAAAAGGTAAATTGAAGGGATTTCTTTGAGTCTTCCCTTATCCATTTTGAAACCAAAGAGGAAGTAATTTTGAATGCCTAAGTTTCTTAACCAATCCAATTAGGACCAAACAGAATTTGGGGAAGGAAGACTCTATGATACATCACACATTTGGCAAAGTAAAGTAGTCCAAAGTACATGTGTAAGTGAAAATAATTAGTAAAAGTCACTAGCACCTTAGCACTTTGGAGCTTTATTCATTTTTATTTAAATGACAGCTAAGTCAAAGATGTTCCCTATGTACCAGAAATTATATCACAACTATACTGGTGCCACAAAAATCAATGTAAGTATGCAAAATATAAGACTATTTCAAGTACAAATCCCTTGCCTCAAATAAGTAGCTTAATCATTTATTAATTATTCTTATATAATTTCACATATCATTTAAATAATATTTCAGTAAGTCTGAATATATAAAAACATGGTGAAACCCACTTTTGCACTATGTTTAATGTTATAACTTGAAACCAAAAAAGATATTTCCACATTTAATATTTGTAGGAAAAGAAAACATAAAAGGAAATGATTTTACATTTTTTTTAAAAAAAAGTGAATTCATAACAATTTTAAGTATTGTTATATTAACTAAAGACAAACTGCACCACATTTTTGGAACACCTTAGATTTTCAAATTTGTTGGAATATTATTCATTCCAAACAATAGGAAAACTCTAAAACATGAGTATAATTTAGAAGTATTTTCACTGAAGCAAAACGACACAATGGTTACAAACTTTGCGTATTATTATTCCCTCCTATGGCCAAAGCACTGACATTTCAAGTATCGTTAAGATCCTTGTTGAAAATACACTGAGACAGCTTGTGAATGGGCATTCTATCAGGTGTTTTAAAGAAATAAATAGACAATTTGGTATTCTGGAAAAGTAGCTCAGTCTAATACATCCAGTTAACTGCTACAGTAGCATTATCATCACTGAGCAACAAAGGGCAGTGTATTCTGTCAATAGTTTTAGGGTGACCTTTGCAATGCTGACTAGTCCGTCAAGTTCCATCTCTGAGATGCAACGTAAAGACAGGGATAGTTTATTAACTGAGGTAGGAACTAAAGACCAGGAGCCTCCAAAAGGGTAGGCATTTCACATTCAGGAAATGGGGAATTCCTTTCCTTGAGAAGCAGTGTACCATGAGATCAGGCTGAACAGCCCATATTCTTTCTCAAAGCATTAGGCTTCCATGATGTAAAGATGCCCAAGTACTAGAAAAGCATCAGCATATTTTTCTCCCTTGGCTACATTTTTAAGTATTGCAATTGGTAAAACAGGATCAGTGAGTTGAGCTCTATAGGAATAAAGCTGAAAAAGAATGTTGACATCATTTCAGAGCTTTAAATTGTGATGAGTCCTGCTTTATTTGGGGTAGTGTCCAACAACATGCTAAGAGGATGCATTGACAGAATTTAAGAGGCCAGCAATAGTGGGTCAGAAAAACGACAGTACTGAACTGAGAAATTTCTTCAAGGATCACCTGTAGAAAATCAGCCTTTTTAATTCAAGAAAGGTATTTTTTGATCTAAGAAAGTTAAATGTGACTATGGCAAAGTGACATGCTTAAACTTGATATTCTCTTAGGGATGAGCAGGCTTTGAAGCTCATAATAAACTCAAAATGGTTCTGTGGAATGTTAAGGCTTAATGTAGATGGCTGGTGCCACTGTCATGCCTATACAAAACTATGTCAACCTGGAAATAACTGCATTAACAGCTCCGGGGTATTTAGAATGGAAGGCTTGCCCTTTTTAAGAGTTTAACTTTGAACCATAAGAAGACGCTGCATTAAGTTTCTAACTTGTTTAAAACAGCTAAAATTAAAATACTTATTCCGGTTTAGAAAGGTATATTGTTCGCCACCCACTTAGTTCATGTTACCTTCACATCAGACCAGTCTCAAAAAGTATAAACACAGAAGAGAGAGAAATGATTACTTTAAAGTAGCCTTGCACATGGAACAATAAAACTACACCAAATAGAAGGCACAAATGTTATTTTATAAAAATTAATAGCATCTGAAAGGGTGTATTTTTTAGTCTCCACCCTTCACCACCCTCCTTACCTCAGTACTTCCCTCTCCTTGTCTTAAAGACATTTTATCTCATTCCCACTTGAAAGGTTTCTGAAAGTAGTAAGTCACAGCTGTGTTGACACTGAACTTCTTGAACATGGCATACCGACGTCATTATGACAAACTTACAGATGCTTCGTAACAAGCTGCACCAGTCACTTGATTTGAAATACCTGACTTACTACAAAACAAACTGTTAATCTCTGGTCTTTTCTCCAGTTCAACTCTTCTCAGCAATTTTGGAAGCAAACCAACAGCTTGTTATGTTTACATCAGTGATGACTCCCTTCTGATTGGTGTCTGATACTAGCCAGTGATGCTACTCAACAAGACCCAAGACAGAACCTAAGCACACCTAAAGCCCTGTTTGCAGATCATTTTAACAAGATGTTCTTGTTTCCTGTTCCCACGAAAATCAATAACAGGATGACCTTCAATTTGAAATTCAAACCAATTAATTACCTGTTCTGTTGAAAATGTTGATATCTGATTTGCCTGGAGAATTTCAATTATAAATAGATTATTTCCTTTAAAGAGTCCCTTTAAAAAATTTAGATAGACATTGAAAATCTAATCTTAAACAATATAAATTGTTTTTTTTTTTGAAGTCTGTATTAAATATTGGCCTTGCACAAATTAGTATGGGGAAGTTTTCCCCTTGTGGTCCGACTCCTCCTCATGACATTATAATCAATTGCCTGGCAAATTATAGCAATCTCACAAAGATTCAGAGACAAGAGTCCACTGCTTAAAGGTGAGAAGAAAAGCTTTTTATAGTTGAATTCAGCTTTTCATCAATATCAATGACTAACACAAATCATGGGATTCTTTTCAGAATTTAGAAATCTCCCTTTCTTTACTCTATAATTCTAAAATTCTTACTTTTCTAACCTTTATTAAAATCCTTTGACCATTTTTTATTTTGCTCACATTTTATTTTTCTTTACATGTGGGGTCATAAAGAGAAAATCCATACATCAAAACCATCAGCACCAGAAATACATTTACTAAACTTTTTTCAATTGTGAAAAAAAAAATAAAGAATTTGGTTCATCCCAGTGGGGAATTCCCAAGATGAATGATCACATGCAATGAAACTATTATCTTCATCCATTAAAATATTATCTAAAACAGAGGTTTCTCTCTGGCAGCCAGTAGGCTGAATAAAGCCTGCAGATGAGTTTTGTTTGGACCACACACTTTAAAAAATATTTGAAAAGGTTGCCAAGATTTAAAAATCAGGAGATTTCACATAAAAATCTGGATTTCTGGCTTCTTATTAAAAAAAAAGAGAAGAAAAAGAAGAGAATCTTGAACCACTGGACCTGCATTCTCACCTGGCAACAATTGGCTGGAGCTAAGAAGCTGCTGCTACTTCACTGTGGTTGACACAAGAGTTTTCTGGTCCACCACAGTCCCCACCAGACTGACTCCACTCATTTAACTTACCTTACCCTCCACATTGCCCTTTTAGGCAACTCCTGATCTTTAAAATGGCATACTACTCCAGAGAGAGTTTGCAGAGTTTATGGAAGAAAAAAGAGAAGGCTATCTAAGAACAGAAATTTAAATATATGTATTTCATGGGCTTACACAATGCAAGACAGTAGGTAGCAGATTTTATTTCAAACTATAGTTGTTCAATAAAACAAATGCAAAGCAAACTCATTTTCATAATTAAAAGTTTTTAAAAAGCAAATCCAGGACTGATGACCTCATCTTACAGTGGTTCAACATTTACACTGGTTTTGAACTAACCACATTCTTCTCTGCAGCCCAGAAAAGATGCTCATGTCAAACCATTACTCAGATCTCCGCCCATTTTGTTCGTTCAGATGTTAACAGTTCTGTACTTCCTTTCTAGAAAGATTATGTATTTAAGTGAAAACTGACCCTAATATCAAAATAGAATACATCTTCAAGGTAAATTTTAAAAGTCAACATTTAGGATGCATGAATATTATAACAGCAAATACTCATCTTTACTGGCTCCACATGTATGCCACAATCTGACATTTACACTTATATTAAATAGACATTTATGCAGGTTCAAATGACCCCAAAAGTCATGGCATATTTCCTTAAAAATGATTATTACCTAAAAGCAGATGTCTATGACAAAGTCACCATATATTTCTATTTGCTTTTTTTCTTAACTGAAAGCAAATGCAAAGGAAAAAAACTTTTAAATTTCACTTTTTCCAATCAACGACAACAATACAGTGTTTCTAACTATTAGGTTTTACAAATAAATTACGAGTACCATATTTAGCAGAAGAAAAAAAAAACCCCTTTTTGCTTCATCCAACTATATTAACAGGCAATCGCTGATGTACTATACAGAAATACACTAAATAAGCAATGATCAGTCATACTCCAACTTATTAAAAAGAGTAAATTTTAAAACGAGTTTAGTATAGTGGTCTGAAATTATGTTTCATCATTGGCCCACATTCTTTAAAGATTATTTTTTAATTAGGTGTTTCCTTCCTAAGAGAGAAGCATTTTTCTCCCATTTTCACCTTAAGAAAGTAACCCTTGAATATATGCCAAGTTTACTTCACAATCAGACTTTAATCCCCAAATTCTCTTGATTCTTAACAACTTGAACAACTTTAAGTAAACAGTTCAAAAAATCATAATGATCATACTTCATTCCTTAACTCCCAGTTGAACAGGAAAGGAAAAAATGCTAAGAGTATGAGCTCCATAAATACAGTCCTTGGCCCAATATCTGAATGACAGTATGATATATTCCTTATGGGGAACATTTTCCTTAATATCCATCATGTTTGAAATTTGAGCAATTAGAAGCAGACACCTGGAACTCAATTATTAATCTACCTCTTCCCACCCATTTTATACTTCTTTTGAAACCATCTCTTACAGTACTTCTTGAAGAGATGATTCTTTAGGATAACATGCACATAAATGTTCACATTATTTTCTTTAAAACAATTTGGTATAATCTAAGACTAAACTTATTCTCTTTCTTCTTTAATTGTATAGCTTTGGAAAAAATTAAGACTTCTCAAGTTAAGTAAAATGGTAATAAACAAAAATTAAAACAAGAATTCTAGGAAAAGTATAATTCATTACATCCTTGTTGATTTGTTTATTATAATATTTTAGAAAGGGAATTTTATGGGGGGAAAAAAGCACACAATTAATTCCCACCCATGATGACCAAAGCTTTAAGCTGGTCTGTTCAGGTTCACAGCATGGCAGCTGACTGCAAATACATAAAGCAGTTCTAGAAGACTCCTGCTTTTGTTATTTTTATTGACACGTTGATGAAATATAAAGCGTGAGATAATGAATGTTTAATATTATTTAACCTGTGTTCTTTGAGGATTAAAGAATTGTGCTCACTTAACTCCTTCCTTCTTTCTATTAATTGCCAATTTCTAGAAAAGGGTATTTTAAACTAGGCTTATGCTGAAGCTCATTTCAGCACTGTACATTTGTTTAAAAAAAAAAAAGAGAGAGAGAGATCAAAAGTACAGGAATACTGGCAGATATGAAACAGTGGGCTATCAGAATACTCAGAAGGCAGGCACCAGTTGGTTTATTAAGAAGTCATTAAAAATAACTATTGGTACAAGTTAAAATAACCAACTTATCACTGTTACCAAAAGGGTGTTTTCAATATAATGAACATACAAGCTTCTCTGGTCATGAGAAAACCTGGAATATATTACATACACATGAATGTAGCCCAGGATGCAGGATATCAGATGGGCCTGCTATCAACAGATTAACACTTCATTTTCATTACTCTAATCTCACCACAGGTTGTGAACACTCTTTTTCTTATTTGAACAACAATGGTGCATGAAAAACCAACCTGACAGGCAGGGAGGGTTCATTAAATGCATAAGGCCTTTATTCTCATAATACATCTCACCTGTATAAAGCCAAGGTTTGAGCTTCCAGTCTGGCTACTGAAACAAGCTCTCCCAGATGTTAGATTTCTCTTCCTATCCTTACTACTTAATTTATAATAAATGTCAAAAGTAAAGTAAAAACGAAAAAAATTCTTTTCCACAGTGAACTCTGTTTACTAGATTATAGGACTGGTAGCATATATTAAAATTTATTCAGTCCCATGATTACTTTTCCTAAATTGTCCAAGATAACAAACAAACAAAAGTGGCTGGGAAGGGAAATGATGAGACTTTTGAAGTTTGGGTCGAAGAGTCTCATCTTGGTATCTCTCTCCCTGCTTAGTTCTAACTTATTTGAAGAGCACTGTAGGTTCTCACGGATTGAAAATGGCAATTCACAAAGTAAGAGTCAATCGCAACTACTTCCCAATGAATGATACTGAGCACCAAAAAGCTATGCTCAAGAAGCAAAAAGACTACAAAGTATAAGGAATCACTACAATGAGATTCCTAAAAATGGGAATTCCTTTTTAGAGTGAGCCAATCCACATACTCACTACATTTGAGGCAGCCATTACAAATCCTCAACAAACCTAGAAATAAATCACTTATTTCCCACATCAAACCAACAGACAGGTATACACTTTCTGCATGTCTGCATTACAAGCACTTGTCAATATAAAACTTTTACTATTTTCCAGAGTGTAAGTCTTTCCGTAAAGTCTAGAGCCAGACTTTGGTTTGGATTCTTTCTGGAACACTAATAATACTTATACCTAAAAAAGAAAGAATAAAAGAAAAAGTGGTATTAGATAAAGCAGTAGATAACCTAGCTACCTCCTGAGTTAGGTTCTGAGATGAGATCAACAAAGAGAATGTTTGCAGGCATTCTCACCCAAGGGATACTTTCATGAATGTGCTCAGTGTATAATTATTTTCCCACATCTTACAAGTGGCCTCCTAGTCGTGTCCACTGCCCTCCAGCACTGGCAGAGGGCACAGTAGTGGGCAGCTTTCTTTACCTATGCCTGATTAGGTGCCCCAAATAGCCATCCTAATGATTTAAGTCAATTAAATCTTTCTTGCTTAGATCGCAATGGGAAAAAAAAAATTACTAAAACCCTGCTAATGGAGGTTCTCATTTTAATATTAGTTTTGTTATTACATTAAGCCAGCTGAAAGTAATTATTTGGGCATGTAAAATATTCATTATCCTGCAATTTTTATTTTGAACACCCCCGCCCCAGTTCAGAAACTCTGATCAAATATGAGTCCTAAAGAACTGTCTAAAGAACAAATAGCCACTAAAAGACACCTTAATAAAGTTGAAAAATTCACGACAGTCACACAAAAGCACAGCAGGTACAACACTGAAAGCTATGTCTTTCTCATATAGAATGATATTTTTTAATCTTGTCAACGTTAATAATCTCTCTGCAGTGCAAGGCAATAAGAGTTAAAATTTATTAAATATAAAACAGTAGTGAATCCTCATTGTGTTATGTATACTGCATGTTTTAAATTTCAATTTCATAACGTCATCCATTAATATTAGCTCTGCCATCATTTCAAATCCTTTTATAAATGTTTCAGTTAATTCTTACTAACTGCAGTTTGTTTCAGAGTCATATCTTCAACATATTGAAGGAAAACTTTCCACGTTTTCCTCCTAAGGTAATGCTCTCTCTTGTGTGGATGGACATTTAACTGTACAAAATGATAAATCCAAGAACTACATAAAAAAAAAAAAGAGTAATAGAAAAGCAAAATCTCTTTTCTGCTAAGTACCTTCTTACACAGGCGAAGGATTGAATTGAGCTGCCTTTCAGCGCCTCTGAATGATAAGCCTGGGCCCCTGGTTACACGTTTTTATCACGCCCTTACTTAAAGAACCCTAACATAGCAAAATTCAGGACAGTCCTCCTGTCAGCACTTATACATGGAGGACCACATCTGATGGTGGCACCTCTTTCCCATACCTCTGCCGGAATGATGTATTGGCAAAAAGTTACCACGTTCAACTATTGTTACGTTTCAGGTACATTTCAATTCCTTCATATTAGGGCAAAATAAGCCAGTGAAAGTAAGGAAGAATTCAGAAAAAGAGGGATGAGGTGAATGAAGAATAAAGTGAGAAAGAATTTAGGTCTATGGGAAAAGGAATAGGAAGAAAGAACAGACTAACCACATTTTTAGGTCATTGAGTAAATTGCTGTCAACCGAACAGAAATGAGACTTAAATCATACCCCTCTCAACAACACACAAACGCTAAGACAGTAGCATCATAACACTGCAGTCCAAAAATACTGAGTGAATAAGATGTCAGATATGCTCAAGAGAATTAGGGTTTCAATGAGTAACTTCCCATTGTTCAAGATTATTTTCATTTTCTTAACAGAGAGAAATGAAAAACTGATGGGCTTAATTAAAGAAAAACAAAAGGATATTATTTTGTTGTTAAAGGATCAATTCTTTTTTTTTTTTTTGTTAATTGGAATGATGATTAATAAGCTGAGAATTTTATTTCTAAGCTAGCCAGTTTGAGTAATACATTGTTTTTCCACAAGCAATTCCATTAAGGAAAGCTCTGTGAATGAAGAAATGATACACCACTCCCTTTCTTCTGATCGCTGACTTTGTGGCATGAAATGCTACAAACATTTGAACAAATGCTACAAAAATATGAACAGAATGACACTGCACACTGTCCTCACCCAAATGAACTCCAGTCATAAATTTTTCACCTTAAGGTTTGAATGTATACTATGAAATGTGCTCGGCTTCCTACAAGGAATGTAAAAATTAAAAAAAAAAAAAATCAATACTTTTATTTTTCCTATTCTCTAAACTGTCTCGTAAAAGGTAGTACAGGTCATGCTCAGTAAGATGAGAGTATTTTGTATGTCACAGCCCCAGGCATCATTTTTGGGATATCATATGCACACATTAAAACTTCTAAGAGCTTGAGTTGCTCAAAATGTTTTCATCTTATTTTTCTCACCTGTTTACTAGTTTATCTTACAGGGAAAAATTCTCTCTTTTACACAACGTTTTGTTTATATGTCAGGAGATAAAGGCTGTTGTTATTCCTGAATTATGACTCTTTTCCTTTATTTCTCTAAAGCTTAAAAATAGATGTCAAAGTTCCTTAAAAGGGTCTTTGAACTCCCTTCTCCTTTCCCTGGTCCTTCAGTAGATGATCACCAAGAGAAATGTGGAAGCCAGCTGCTTTTTGGGAAATAAAAATGGCATCAGCTTTGGCAGACAAGAAGTGAGATCAATCATTTTCTACAATCCTAACACAATTTTCTTACCAAGGCCTAGAGAAGGGTGGTTATGTAGTGGCAAAAAACATAATCATGAAAGGTACGAGGGGATTTTCACATGGTGAAGAATTCAGTCCGCACATAACAAACCAGGCTTTAAACCTCATGAGAAAGGAAATCTTGGAACTATTATATCCCATGTTCTTTAGACAATAACAAGCAGAGAGTCTCAGAAAAAATTTCTCTCACTGAAAAAGTCATCCCATGATTCACTCTTTTCTCCCTACTACCATAAATTCCCTGACAACACTCTGTGGGAAAAAAAAGGAATTAATTCCTAGATCAATTCAAACACTTATGATTCAAATTATGGACACAAGCTAAAAGCAAATTCCAGTTTCTTCTCTCATTCCTTTTGATATATATATTCTAATCAAGAGTCCCGAGTTGAGAAAATACCTCTTCAGCTGTACAGAGTAATTAGCTATTTATATTTACAAGGAAAATCCTCTCAAAGCTTTGCAGATTGATAAGGGTGGAGGCCCAATATAACTTTATCTACGTTAGAGTGTGTAATGCATATAAGGTGGGAAGGGAGAAACACTAAAATTTTTGTTTTTCATTGATGTGGATAACACCAGCTCACTATCTGTAACGGTCTGTTCCTTTGGAAGCAGCTCCCTGTGTCACAATGACCTAGCAAACTTGAATGCTTTCACTATCACTGGAGTCCTTGCAATCCTGCTGTGGCTGTGACCCATTCACTTTTGCCCCAACTTCTCAGAGATGCCTTACTCAGCATCTAATTAGTTAGGGAGGATTTGCCGCTGCTCTTAACCCCGACACAGGAGTGGGAGGATGTGCTGCTGTGGTAGCCCAAGTCTGTCCTGTCACTACATTAATCAGATTTCCATAAAGGCATGCATTAATAATAAGATTTATCAGTGGATGTTAAGATATACTCATAAATATAATTATAAAAAAAATACCTACAATTATAGATAAGATATCTGCACCTTTAGGGATTTATTTTTCAACACTGGTTACTTGGCTCACCTTAGCAAAAGGCTTTACAAATCATATAAACACAGTACCAGTTTGCAGATGACAGAAATATAAGAAAAATAATTTCAAAATGATCACCTACTATGTTCAAATTCACCTAACGTATCTTATTGAAAATTGTGCACAGGTTTTTAACATACATCTCATACACATTTCATTCTATGTCAACGCTTTACTTGCATTAACATGTACATAAATACCATGTATATGACCTACCACTTTTCCACTGCTACTTTCCCAATGCCTTACAAATTAGACAGTATCTGTTAGGTGAAGTCCGTATGCTATATATAGACGTCCACAAATACCTGTCTCTATGCTACAATTTGTATTTTAACAATTACCCGAATATTCCTATTTTCATTTTAGATTATTAGAATGAATGATAAGAATTATATTTGAATATATGTCCACAGTTAAAAGTTCGAAATAAAACCTATTATCACTCAAATTAGAGAAGGGATCTAAACAGGAGGTAGCAGCAGCCTAGCAATTCAACAGGCTGAAATTATATGCCTCCTAGTATAATATAAATATTTATTTTAGCATCACAACCATAAGTTTGGTCAATTTAATCCTTTTTTTTAAGTAAGACTTGATTACTACAACACACCAACTGTAAGAAGGGGAGTTAAAAAGGGGGAGGGAAAAGTTCAGAAACCTAGGGATGGATGATGCCTGGCAATGAAACTAATTTTCAAAGACCATTAACTATCAACTGCTTTACTCAGGGCTCTGATTAAATAAGAATATACATCCAATGTTAAAAGGGATGTCTATATGAGTGGGATCAAGTTTAGAATAAAAATGTATTGTACACACTATAAAAAAGAATCAAACCATGATATATAATCAGGAATCTAGTTTATTAGAAAAACGGTATCTGTGCCTTTTAAACTATTAGTGAATAAACATTCAAATTATTTGGGGGAGAGGGGTAGAAAGTGAGACAAAACCACCATTTCCACTTTAAAGTATATATGCAGCAAAATGAAACTGTGTTTGCCTATAAGTCTAGAAAGAACTAAGAGACTACTGGGAGAAAAATTCATATCGAACATGCATTTAAGTGGATTCCAGCAACATTATATATTTCTTATAATATATTTTATTTATCATTCCTCTGAAATGTGTTAGATTTTATATTAGTAAGAAAGTTTGCTTTACCCTGTCATATCTCTGGTGAGCAGATGCTCTGGTATTAATGTAAATCGTTGATTTAATTTTTAGCTTTCCTGGTTTGCCCCTCACCTATCCAGGAAATTATTTCTCTGGTGATAACTAACACATCATGCTAATGAGAGAATCTAATGCACAATAGAAAAATGTCACTACTAATAATATTTGCATGAAGTTAAATAAAGCAACTGTAAGAGAATGTCAGACAGTTGTTCTTTAATAAGACACAGTTTCACAATGAAATTATGTTGTTAATTGTGTTACATCATTGGGTGAATCCTAAATTACTACATAATGATGCACAGAGTCATTTATAATTCTAACTCAGTATTTCACTCATGTCTGAGAAGAGACCTTATTAAGGGATCTACATTTTATTTGAAAAGGTTAAATATACCTCACCAATAATAAAAGGAAAATGCCTCTAGTAATATAAGCGTGTAAAACGTGGGCTATAGCCATTTACCTGTTACGGTTGCATTTCTGAAAAGATTTCAAAATATATTAGACTATTGCATCCCTTGAAATACCTATGACAAATTTTATTTAATAATCTCTCAAATACACAAAACATTTACAAAACAGAAAAATCACCTTAAAAAAACTGATTTAAAAATAAAAAACTTCCATAAGCAGGCCTTATTTTTTGCTCTTAACAATACTTTATGAAGTTAAAATGAGCAAAATAATGTTTTGGGCTCTAGAAGATTAACAGAGAAGATGTGTAAAGGGTTTCTGGTCATTCTCGACCTGTCACTGATCAAAGTAACCCAAAGAAGAACTCCCTTTACAGAAGTCAAGAGTCATGCCCTTTAAGGTTATCAAATATTTGCCTGTATGGAAAAAAATTATCTTTGAAAAAATCATAATTGAATATGGAAGAAAAATGTAGAGAGGCAGAAAAATGCAGTCAAATTGTCATATCTCGGACTTTAGAACATACTTAATTCTACCAACTCTAAATTGGCTTCATATTGTAGTTATCTTTTTGTTATTGTTAGACAAAGATTAATGTATAAGCAGATCCAAATGCACTCAAAATAAAAGATGAAGATTTTTATATTCCTTCTTGCTAATTTAGAAAACAAAAACCTAGATTAAATTTCATATCCATGAGATATTTCCTACAAGTTTTGCTGTAGTTAAATATACTGGTGGTGCATTCTCTATAACTCAGTTTTGAAACCTACTAGTCAGTCTTCTCTAATACTTAACAAAATCAAGTAAATCTTATATTTTTACATTGTTAGAGAAAACTTTGAAATAAAAAATAAACCCAATAAATTTTATTTATTTCATGAGCTAAATCAGTTTTCTTAGTAATTAAAATAATCATAATTGAAAAATCTTTTTAATGCCCTTAGCGATAAGATATACAGAATTCTGCATAGTCGATTAAACTGGACAAACTTTTACCTGTAGTAAGACAAAAGCTGTTTTAATGTATATATTGAAACTAGTATTCCTTGAAACTGTTGGCTTCAAGAGATATTTCAAGAAAAGTGTTCTCCTTGCACGCATGCACACCGCCCTCCCCCTCCCCACTGAATCAGCACTGCTGATGAACTATAGGTAAAGAAAATAAACATATTAAATATATACAGCACATTTATTTTTAGGTTTACACAGTTTGAATTTGTTTACACAATATTTATACAAACTAACATGTCACCCTGAAGGAGGAAAAACCATGTAAATTCATACCCTCTTTTACACGCTTTCTAAAAATGCACAGGAGGTAAACATTTAGTAAACATGACAGAAAAAAGAGAAAGAAGGAAGTTATTAACTACATCAAACTAAAAAAAATAAAACATATAAAATATAGTTGAATCACAACTTTTTTAAATTGTGATTTTTCTCCCATTATTGTACTACTATTTAGTAAGCAGTATAATTAATAGTTTCATACTGCATCCATCATGCATAAATTACTTCCCTGTATTTCTACTCCGTTCAAAGAGTCACTGACGCTCACGATGACACATGCACACAGGTACACACAAAATAGATCTTTATATACCCACAGAGTCACACATCTGGATCAAAGATATCATAATAGCTTAGGTTATACAAGTTTTTCTCTCTGAGCGATTCATATGATCTTTCTAATTCTGATCCATCATTTATATAATTTACTTTTGTTTTTTAGCTACAATGTTTTCCACAACTTAATGTCTCCTTAGATTCAAATCTACTTGGAAATGGGCTAGTGCCAAAGAAGCAATCTAACACCATCTATGTGGTTCAATAGCCATTTATCAATTGATCATTATCTCTATCTGGTTTTATTAACTCTTTTCTAGCTAGAGGGAGACCTAAACCAATCTTCTCTTCCAAACACACACACACAGCCCTGACTTCCACTAACTCACAGGAAACCCTGATAGTGACATCTAATTTGTAAAGTGTGGCACAAGTTATTTAGTCTTAAGGTCAGTGAAGACACACTCGTGTCCCAACCACGAAGAGAGCCACCCGGGCAGTGACATGCCGCGGAAACACACCTCTCAAAGCACTCCGCAATGACAAGGAGTATCTCTGGGAGGAAATGACCGTAACTTGCAAGAATGAGAAATTGCACATAAAGAGTTGCTTATTTGGGTTTATGTTGATTGCATTTAAACCCTAGCTT
The DNA here is from genome assembly GCF_000325575.1 of Pteropus alecto. Taxonomy (NCBI): domain Eukaryota; kingdom Metazoa; phylum Chordata; class Mammalia; order Chiroptera; family Pteropodidae; genus Pteropus; species Pteropus alecto. The sequence goes on along the minus strand of NW_006441071.1, from coordinate 3,534,188 downwards.
ACTGTATCAGCAGTAATCAGGGTCCCTCTACAGGATATGTCAAAATACACCTTATTCAAATGAATTTATCTTATCTAGAATTGTGTGATAAAACTGTTCGCTAGCTAAATGCTACAAAACCCTGGCTCTGTGCACAATTTTCTGCAGATGCATTTCTAAACTTGTGGTAGCTTTATTGGCTTGCAAATTGTTTTCCTTCTTTATCAAATACTTTAAAAACCTAAATTAAGTCAATAAACTAATTTTCATGAACTATTGCAAACAAGTTTGTTTTTTTAAAAGGAAGTAGTTGCAGTATTTTTTTAAGTGAGTGGAACAACATTAATTTCTTAACCGCCATCTGCTTAAAATCCAAGTATTTGTCAGTAATACTTTGTGCTGTGTGAACGATATCATACAAACTCTTGCTTTGTGTGGGTTTGGGGTAGGCTTTTGAAAAGCAAGACGTGTCTAGGAGGGAGGCACCAGGGAACTTCCCTCCCTCGCTTGAGCACAGTCCAAGATGAAAGTTTCTGGGTTGTTTCCCTTCGCTTCCTCTCACCCTCGCTCCCCCTCGGAGCCGCAGAGCCAGCAATTGTGCAAGAGGAGCCGGGTGCACAGGGCGCGTATCACGGAGCGCATGGTACGAGCCGCCGGCTCCGGTGATTAATTATCAGTGGCCGCTGGCCTCGCACTAACACCTCGGCTTTCCCGGCACAGCCAGCACACCCAGCCGCCGCCGGCGCGGCCCGGACCGAGGAGCGGCTCTGGGGAGGACGCAGAGGCTGCCGCCCGAGTGTGA